>NC_085136.1:23517269-23854533 GCF_035046485.1 Aedes albopictus | reverse complement strand
TTGTCAGAATCCTCTCCAGGATTCTTGTTTCAGAAACCTCTCGGGATTCTTCTCAGAAGACAGGATCTTGGATCCTCTCAGGATTCTTGCTCAGAATCCTCTCAGGGATTTCTTGTCCAGAATTCCTCTGCCAGATCCCCGGATTCTTGTCGATCTTGCAAATCCTCTCAGGATACTTGTCAGAATCGCTCTCAGGATTCTTGTCAGAATCCTCTCAGGATTCTTCTCAGAATCCTCTCAGGATTCTTGTCAGAATCCTCTCAGGATTCTTCTCAGAATCCTCTCAGGATTCTTGTCAGAATCCTCTCAGGATTCTTGTCAGAATCCTCTCGGATTCTTCTCAGAATCCTCAGGATTCTCAGAATCTCTCAGGATTCTTGTCAGAATCCTCTCAGGATTCTTGTCAGAATCCTCTCAGGATTCTGTCAAATCCTCTCAGATTCTTGTCAGAATCCTCTCGGGATTCTTCTCAGAATCCTCTCAGGATTCTTGTCAGAATCCTCTCAGGATTCTTGTCAGATCCTCTCAGGATTCTTGTCAGAATCCTCTCAGGATTCTTGTCAGAATCCTCTCAGGATTCTTGTCAGAATCCTCTCAGGGATTCTTGTCAGAATCCTCTCAGGATTCTTGTCAGAATCCTCTCAGGATTCTTGTCAGAATCCTCTCAGGATTCTTGTCAGAATCCTCTCAGGATTCTTGCTCAGAATCCTCTCAGGATTCTGTCAGAATCCTCTCAGGATTCTTGTCAGAATCCTCTCAGGATTCTTGTCAGAATCCTCTCAGGATTCTTGTCAGAATCCTCTCAGGATTCTTGTCAGAATCCTCTCAGGATTCTTGTCAGAATCCTCTCAGGATTCTTGTCAGAATCCTCTCAGGATTCTGTCAGAATCCTCTCAGGATTCTTGTCAGAATCCTCTCAGGATTCTTGTCAGAATCCTCTCAGGATTCTTGTCAGAATCCTCTCAGGATTCTTGTCAGAATCCTCTCAGGATTCTTGTCAGAATCCTCTCAGGATTCTTGTCAGAATCCTCTCAGGATTCTTGTCAGAATCCTCTCAGGATTCTTGTCAGAATCCTCTCAGGATTCTTGTCAGAATCCTCTCAGGATTCTTGTCAGAATCCTCTCAGGATTCTTGTCAGAATCCTCTCAGGATTCTTGTCAGAATCCTCAGGATTCTTGTCAGAATCCTCTCAGGATTCTTGTCAGAATCCTCTCAGGATTCTTGTCAGAATCCTCTCAGGATTCTTGTCAGAATCCTCTCAGGATTCTTGTCAGAATCCTCTCAGGATTCTTGTCAGAATCCTCTCAGGATTCTTGTCAGAATCCTCTCAGGATTCTTGTCAGAATCCTCTCAGGATTCTTGTCAGAATCCTCTCAGGATTCTTGTCAGAATCCTCTCAGGATTCTTGTCAGAATCCTCTCAGGATTCTTGTCAGAATCCTCTCAGGATTCTTGTCAGAATCCTCTCAGGATTCTTGTCAGAATCCTCTCAGGATTCTTGTCAGAATCCTCTCAGGATTCTTGTCAGAATCCTCTCAGGATTCTTGTCAGAATCCTCTCAGGATTCTTGTCAGAATCCTTCAGGTTGTCAGATCAGGATTCTTGTCAGAATCCTCTCAGGATTCTTGTCAGAATCCTCTCAGGATTCTTGTCAGAATCCTCTCAGGATTCTTGTCAGAATCCTCTCAGGATTCTTGTCAGAATCCTCTCAGGATTCTTGTCAGAATCCTCTCAGGATTCTTGTCAGAATCCTCTCAAGGATTCTTGTCAGAATCCTCTCAGGATTCTTGTCAGAATCCTCTCAGGATTCTTGTCAGAATCCTCTCAGGATTCTTGTCAGAATCCTCTCAGGATTCTTGTCAGAATCCTCTCGGGATTCTTGTCAGAATCCTCTCAGGGATTCTTGTCAGAATCCTCTCAGGATTCTTGTCAGAATCCTCTCAGGATTCTTGTCAGAATCCTCTCAGGATTCTTGTCAGAATCCTCTCAGGATTCTTGTCAGAATCCTCTCAGGATTCTTGTCAGAATCCTCTCAGGATTCTTGTCAGAATCCTCTCAGGATTCTTGTCAGAATCCTCTCAGGATTCTTGTCAGAATCCTCTCAGGATTCTTGTCAGAATCCTCTCAGGATTCTTGTCAGAATCCTCTCAGGATTCTTGTCAGAATCCTCTCAGGATTCTTGTCAGAATCCTCTCAGGGATTCTTGTCAGAATCCTCTCAGGATTCTTGTCAGAATCCTCTCAGGATTCTTGTCAGAATCCTCTCAGGATTCTTGTCAGAATCCTCTCAGGATTCTTGTCAGAATCCTCTCAGGATTCTTGTCAGAATCCTCTCAGGGATTTCTTCTCAGAATCCTCTCAGGATTCTTGTCAGAATCCTCTCAGGATTCTTGTCAGAATCCTCTCAGGATCTTGTCAGAATCCTCTCAGGATTCTTGTCAGAATCCTCTCAGGATTCTTGTCAGAATCCTCTCAGGATTCTTGTCAGAATCCTCTCAGGATTCTTGTCAGAATCCTCTCAGGATTCTTGTCAGAATCCTCTCAGGATTCTTGTCAGAATCCTCTCAGGATTCTTGTCAGAATCCTCTCAGGATTCTTGTCAGAATCCTCTCAGGATTCTTGTCAGAATCCTCTCAGGATTCTTGTCAGAATCCTCTCAGGATTCTTGTCAGAATCCTCTCAGGATTCTTGTCAGAATCCTCTCAGGATTCTTGTCAGAATCCTCTCAGGATTCTTGTCAGAATCCTCTCAGGATTCTTGTCAGAATCCTCTCAGGATTCTTGTCAGAATCCTCTCAGGATTCTTGTCAACCTCCGATCCAGAATCCTCTCAGGATTCTTGTCAGAATCCTCTCAGGATTCTTGTCAGAATCCTCTCAGGATTCTTGTCAGAATCCTCTCCGGATTCTTGTCAGAATCCTCTCAGGATTCTTGTCAGAATCCTCTCTGGATTTTTGTCAGAATCCTCTCAGGATTCTTGTCAGAATCCTCTCAGGATTCTTGTCAGAATCCTCTCAGGATTCTTATCAAAATCTTCTCAGGATTATTGCCAAAATTCTCTCAGGATACTTCTCAGAATCCTTTCAGGATTCTTGTCAGAATTCTCTCAGAATTTTTATCAGAACTCCCTCAGTATTTTTATCAGAACTCCCTCAGTATTTTTGTCAGAACTCCCTCAGTATTCTTGTCAAAATCCTTCAGAGATTCTCTTCAGAATCCTTCAGGGATTCTCTTCAAAATCCTCTCAGGATTCTCTTCATAAGGAATTGAAGTCAAAATTTGTTAGAATTCAAATGCGTGAGGCTATATGAGCCCAAACCTTATTTATAATGCTTTTAGAAATCACTAGCTTCGCCCGGAGATTTGGTGTCCTTGGTTTTGGAAAGTTCTAGAAGACCTCTAACAAGTTATTGAAGTAAATACTTCTTGGAACATAGATGCATGGGTCTGTGCGAGTATTTGAAGTCAAACCCATATAGAACATAGATGTATGAGGCTGTGTGAGTCCAAACCTTATTCATAATGCTTCTATAGATCATTAGTTACGCCCGTAAATTCGGTGACCTATGCTCCAGGGAGCTCTTGAAGACCTCTGAACAAAAATTTGTCACCATAATTGATTGAACAATAATGCGTGGGGCTGTGTGGGTATGAACATTATCAATAATGATTCTAGAATTTACTAGTTACACCAGGGAGTTCTCAAAGACCTCTAAACAGTAATTGAAGTAAACAATTGATAGATCATAAATGCGTGAGGCTAAACCGTATTAATGATACTTCTAGAAATCACTTGTTACGCCTGTAGACCAGGCGACCTGTATTCCAGGGAATCCTTGAAGACCTCTATAAAGTAATTGAAACCAAAACCTGTCGGCAATGTGATGTCTGAGTCTGTGCGACCTTAAACCTTATTCATAATGCTTCTATATATCACCAGTTATGCTTGTTGATTTGGCGACCTATGCACCAAGTAGTTCTTGAAGGCCTTTAAATAATAATTGAAGTTATCAATTGGTAGAACATAAATGCGTGGGGCTGTATGAGTCTAAACCTTATTCATAATGGTTCGAGAAACCACTTGTTACGCCTGTAGACTCGGCGGCCTGTATTCTAGGGAGTTGTTGAAGTCCTCTAAAAAGTAATCGAAGCCAGAACTTGTTGGAACATAGATGCTTTAGGCTGTGTGAGTCTAAACCGTATTCATAATTCTTCTAGAAATCACCAATTACGTCTGTAGATTCGGTGACATATGCTCCTGCGAATTCCTGAAAACCTCTGAAAAGTAATTTACTTCTAAACTGCGATTCTAAATTTTCTGAGACTCCGATAAATCACTATTTGTTAAAGACAATGCTCTACCTCATGAAGCCCAATATCTTACGGCCCTTTTTTTCTCTCTTTCTTTCCCCAACAGCAGCAGCAGCAAGGCCAACCTCCACCAGTATTACCAGAAGCCAAAAGAATCGACCAACCAGCCCTGGTAGCCTGGAGATCCACCAGCTATCGACTCCGTAGGCTAAGTAGCAACAGTACCGTAGGCCGCACCATCAGCGGTTGCCCAGGGCAATGGAACGGCCATCGCCGCCGCGGCCACAGAAAGCCGCCAAGGTGTAGCCCGACCTTTCAGCCCTTACAGATCAAGGACCACCACGAGGAAGGAGCATCGCCGTCACCCAGGCCGTCGTCCCACTTCGGGAAGCGGCTAGGGGAGGGGAGCAGCGGCCAGCACTGTTCCCTCTCGGCACTATGCACCGCCTGCGTAACACCTTCACTAGGTCACGGACCCCCACTGGTGCGGAGATGAAAACCCAGAGCAGTCTCGAAGTACCCAAACAGGTAGGTGTTCGACGGCGCGATCACCTAGATCTTGGTAAGTAACGATTCGTCTTCTGGATCTGTTCTTTCCAGGTTCGTTCAGCATCGTTCGACGAAATCCAGCTCGAAGCCCAGCGTGCCAATCAGTTCCTCAAGGTTCACCAAGCATCATCGACGGACGAGCCGTCATCCGGTGGTTCCCTGCTACAGGTCCCGCAAGTAACGGGCCGTTCGCGTAGCTTCGATCTTGCCGGGGGCAGCGAAGACTCCCAAGCGGCCGTAGCTGCCGCATTCCTAGACGTGCCAAAGCGCTTCCAGCGGCGAAAGTCCAGCTCGAAAACTCCTCCGCCTTGCATCCACTGTCTGTATCTGGAGGAGTACCGGAAGCTGACCGGAGTCGACCAGCGCCAGTACTACGACAATACCGAGTACCAAACGTTCCGATACAGTTCGTCCTCGTCAAGCAGCGACGCGGACGATTCGGACGAAGACGAAGACGACGAAGAAGACGTAGACTACGGGTTCCCGTTTGACCCAACATGCAATACCTTACTGCCACCGCCTATGTCCCCGTGCGGGATCACCTTTACCCTATCGCCCACCAATGGAGATGACCCTGAAGACTACGGAGACGTGCTGGCAGTGGAGGGAGGTCCCGTCCTGCCGCCGCCTCCGATGTTCGGCAATGACTATCACCCGCCTTTTCCATCTCTTCCGATCGGTTCACCGCCGATCACCCCGTCAGGACCCATATTCCCTCCGTCCCCGACGATCGAAGTGCCTCCCTGCTCTCCGGCGGTCGATGAACCCAGTGGGCCTCCAACGCGAACCCGACGGCGTTCCATCTCCCGCCAGGAAGCGATCTTCGTCGAACCCACCGGTAACTCGCTGGAGAACGTCTCCTGCGCTGAGCCGCAACCTGAAGAAGAACACCAAGACATCAACATCGTCGTGCCCGGTCCCGCGGACCAGGACGACGATCACAACGAACCGGAATGCCACAACGACAATCAGCTAGAACAATCCGTAGTGGTGGCACTGGCGCCTCCACCACCACCATCAACAGCAACCTCACAGCTTGGGGCCACAGCTGCCGACTTCGTGCGAGACATCTACCTGCAGGTGCCGGATCTCAAGCGGGACCGGGCGGCTTCGGTAGACTCCTGCTTCACCAAGGTGACCGGGTCCAAAACCGAGGAGTTGAAACCTCCGGAAGGAGCGCTCACGCTTCTGACGGTTCCGAGCAGCGGCGCGATCAGGTCACGTTCGGTGGACATCGTACTGCCGACGGAGGAGCAGGCCCGGTACAAGGCCCTGGCTTTGGCCGGAACGGCCGCTGCCAGTCCCGGAGTCATAGGACTTGCCGCTAAGGGGTAAGATCAAGAGGTTACCGATTCAAAATTTCACCGGTTCGCTGGTTCACCTGTTCATAGGTTCATCGGTTCAATTTCGACTCGATGATTCGAGTTGATGTGGTCTGATTCAATGTTTCAATTGGATGATTTGATTCGATGATTCGATTCGATGATTCGATTTGATGATTCGATTCGATGATTCGATTCGATGATTCGATTCGATGATTTTATTCGATAATTCGATTCGATGATTTTATTCGATAATTTGATTCGATGATTCGATTCGATGATTCGATACGATTATTCAATTCGAATTACATTCGATTTCGATTTAATTCTGATGATTCGATTCGATGATTCAATTCGATGATTTGATTGGATTCTTTTATTCGATTCGATGGTTTGGTTCGATTTCGAATCGATTCTGATTTGATTACGATTTTATTTAATGTTTCAGTTTAGAAATTATAGTTTTATTTACCTTTTCGTTTTTCTTTTAACATTTTTATTGTTTTAAAAGCTTCCAAGGCGACAGGTGTGCATGCTTCAATGGTTTTCAATTATTTACTTCGTTAATAATCTTACTTTTCATTCATTTCAGTTTTAATTAATTTTGTTTTTCAGTTTCCTTTTCAGCATCGCGCGAGCAATCATGATCCAAGTTTTCCTTTACGTTTCTCTAATTATCGATTTCTGCCGTTCTGTCCCACATAAACTAATGACCCATTTTCATGTTCTTAACTTTGTTTCTTTTCCGGCAATTGCTGCGTCCCTGGTACATGGTACGTTGGAACCACCATCCTCTGAACGAAACATACAAAAACCCATAATCGCAGGTAAGTGTGTTAGAGCCACTAACTTTTGTTTTACAGCACAAGCGAGAGAGCGAGCGTAAGTTTTGGCTGGGTGTTCGGTGCGCCTCGCGGCGATTACCGTAATCTTCTCAAACGATGAGCACGTTTAGTGCCTGCCGGAACGGTAATCTCTTCCGCTGATAAATGTCCCTTTAGTTGGGAATTTGATCGTTCTCGATTGTTTCGGATGAGTATGAGAATCGTCTGAAGTTTGGCTCCTGTTGATATCGAGTCTTGGTTTTGATGCCTAATTTTTTATTTCACATTTACGTCGAATTCTTCGAAAATCAATGAGAATATACCTAAATGAGGTGCTCCTGTATCCCGTCAGAACATCTCAACTTATTTGTACATATCATAATCATTCAATCTTCACTATCGCAAGAAAGGCACAAATGTCCCAAATGGAGGATAACGTGCCTCTGGAGCCGGCCTTCTGATCGCAAGAAAGGACCCACCTTTCCCTAGGTGTTCCCGAGTCGCCCCTTGGAGGAAAGCTCATCCACTTCCGCCTAATTTTATAACCGAAAGCTTTTAGGGCGGTCGGTTGGTTGGTCGCTCGTCTTTCGATCCCAGTAGTTTGTGGCATGTTGAATTACCACCGATGAACATGGAAACTAGTGACAGTCAGTGTGGGATGAGAAGTTAAGACCATCACACCATCGTCTTAGTCGTCGTTTTCGTAGTCGTCGTCGTCATCGTTAGCGCTCCATTATGGAGCTCAGCTCACTTTTCACTGATTCAACGACGGCGAGAAATCGTTCCTGAAGCCGGATGCTTCTGGTGTTTTATGAATTGGATAAGCGTGGCATTTTGCGTGAGTGCAATCTCTTTACAGGAGAAATGTGATGTGATCGTCTCATTCTAATTCGTCAGAATCATGCAACAACTAAGCCGGATTCTTTCAAAATCTGAGTCAGATTCTTGCAGAATCCGTGTCAGATTCTTGCAGAATCTGTGTCAGATTCTCGCAGAATCTGTGTCAGATTCTCGCAGAATCTGTGTCAGATTCTTGCAGAATCTGTGTCAGATTCTTGCAGAATCTGTGTCAGATTCTTGCAGAATCTGTGTCAGATTCTTGCAGAATCTGTGTCAGATTCTTGCAGAATCTGTGTCAGATTCTTGCAGAATCTGTGACAGATTCTTGCAGAATCTGTGACAGATTCTTGCAGAATCTGTGACAGATTCTTGCAGAATCTGTGACAGATTCTTGCAGAATCTGTGACAGATTCTTGCAGAATCTGTGACAGATTCTTGCAGAATCTGTGTCAGATTCTTGCAGAATCTGTGTCAGATTCTTGCAGAATCTGTGTCAGATTCTTGCAGAATCTGTGTCAGATTCTTGCAGAATCTGTGTCAGATTCTTGCCGAAGCTGTCCCAGATTCTTGCCGAAGCTGTCCGAGATTCTTGCAGAATCTGTATCAGATTCTTGCAGAATCTGTGTCAGATTCTTGCAGAATCTGTGTCAGATTCTTGCAGAATCTGTGTCAGATTCTTGCAGAATCTGTGTCAGATTCTTGCAGAGTCTGTGTCAGATTCTTGCAGAATCTGTGTCAGATTCTTGCAGAATCTGTGTCAGATTCTTGCAGAATCTGTGTCAGATTCTTGCAGAATCTGTGTCAGATTCTTGCAGAATCTGTGTCAGATTCTTGCAGAATCTGTGTCAGATTCTTGCAGAATCTGTGTCAGATTCTTGCAGAATCTGTGTCAGATTCTTGCAGAATCTGTGTCAGATTCTTGCAGAATCTGTGTCAGATTCTTGCAGAATCTGTGTCAGATTCTTGCAGAATCTGTGTCAGATTCTTGCAGAATCTGTGTCAGATTCTTGCAGAATCTGTCAGATTCTTGCAGAATCTGTGTCAGATTCTTGCAGAATCTGTGTCAGATTCTTGCAGAATCTGTGTCAGATTCTTGCAGAATCTGTGTCAGATTCTTGCAGAATCTGTGTCAGATTCTTGCAGAATCTGTGTCAGATTCTTGCAGAATCTGTGTCAGATTCTTGCAGAATCTGTGTCAGATTCTTGCAGAATCTGTGTCAGATTCTTGCAGAATCTGTGTCAGATTCTTGCAGAATCTGTGTCAGATTCTTGCAGAACCTGTGTCAGATTCTGGCAGAATTTGTGTCAGATTCTTGCAGAATTTGTGTCAGATTCTTGCAGAATCTGTGTCAGATTCTTGCAGAATCTGTGTCAGATTCTTGCAGAATCTGTGTCAGATTCTTGCAGAATCTGTGTCAGATTCTTGCAGAATCTGTGTCAGATTCTTGCAGAATCTGTGTCAGATTCTTGCAGAATCTGTGTCAGATTCTTGCAGAATCTGTGTCAGATTCTTGCAGAATCTGTGTCAGATTCTTGCAGAATCTGTGTCAGATTCTTGCAGAATCTGTGTCAGATTCTTGCAGAATCTGTGTCAGATTCTTGCAGAATCTGTGTCAGATTCTTGCAGAATCTGTGTCAGATTCTTGCAGAATCTGTGTCAGATTCTTGCAGAATCTGTGTCAGATTCTTGCAGAATCTGTGTCAGATTCTTGCAGAATCTGTGCCAGATTCTTGCCGAATCTGTGTCAGATTCTAGCCGAAGCTGTCGCAGATTCTTGCCGAATCTGTCTCAGATTCTTGCCGAAGCTGTCTCAGATTCTAGCCGATGCTGTCCCAGATTCTTGCCCAAGCTGTCCCAGATTCTTGCAGAATCTGTGTCAGGTTCTTGCAGAATCTGTGTCAGGTTCTTGCAGAATCTGTGTCAGGTTCTTGCAGAATCTGTGTCAGGTTCTTGCAGAATCTGTGTCAGATTCTTGCAGAATCTGTGTCAGATTCTTGCAGAATCTGTGTCAGATTCTTGCAGAATTTAGGTCAGATTCTTGCAAAATTTGTGTCAGATTCTTGCAGAATCTGTGTCAGATTCTTGCCGAATCAGTGTCAGATTCTTGCCGAGTCTGTGTCAGATTCTTACCGAATCTGTGTCAGATTCTTGCCGAATTTGTGTCAGATTCTTGCCGAATCTGTGTCAGATTCTTGCCGAATCTGTGTCAGATTCTTGCCGAATCTGTGTCAGATTCTTGCCGAATCTGTGTAAGATTCTTGCCGAACTGTGTCAGATTCTTGCCGAACTGTGTCAGATTCTTGCCGAACTGTGTCAGATTCTTGCCGAATCTGTGTCAGATTCTTGCCGAATCTGTGTCAGATTCTTGCCGAATCTGTCTCAGATTCTTACCGAATCTGTCTCAGATTCTTACCGAATCTGTCTCAGATTCCTGCAGAATGTGTCTCAGATTCCTGCAGAATCTGTCTCAGATTCCTGCAGAATCTGTCTCAGATTCCTGCAGAATCTGTCTCAGATTCCTGCAGAATCTGTCTCAGATTCTTGCCGAATCAGTCTCAGATTCTTGCCGAATCAGTCTCTGATTCTTGCCGAATCTGTCCCAGATTCCTGCAGAATCTGTCTCAGATTCTGGCCGAATTTGTCTCAGATTCTGGCCGAATCTGTCTCAGATTCTTGCCAAATCTGTCTCAGATTCTGGCCGAATCTGTCTCAGATTCTTGCCGAATCTGTCTCAGATTCTTGCCGAATCTGTCTCAGATTCTGGCCGAATCTGTCTCAGATTCTGGCCGAATCTGTCTCAGATTCATGCCGAATCAATTCAGTGTTGACAGTTCAAATCCGACTCCGAAAGCTAGAGAGAGAGAGAGAGAGAGAGAGGCCATCGCACCGTACCAAGCGTTGCAGCTTTCAGTTTAATTGAGGGTCCAACAAATGGTTCATCCTCGGCCGAACCAAATCAAATAGCAATCATGCATTTTATGCTAGTGCGAGTGTCGGTCTGTATGTGCGTGTGTATGTTTGTGTGTATGTGTGTGTGTGTGTGACCAAGTGCACTTGAATAGAACACAATCGCTTCCGGAAATCGATCGAAGCATGGCTCGTGACGACGATGGAAAACAACCATTTTTTTCAATTTGAATCCTAATCCATCACTCAGCAGATCATAGAGAGAGAGACCATTTCCGTTCAATCGTTACTGGGTCGCTTTTGTTCCTCATGTGCGGGTTTTATGCTTGCATAAAACCATTCTATTCAATTGTTGTACTGTTGTTTGGACGATGGACGCTTTGGCTTTGGATATGGTCTGGTACACTCTCTGAAGGGATATGTTTCTACTAGAACTAGATGGATCGTAATAGGTTGCTTTCTGGACCGTTGTGGCTTTGGCCCTGCGGATCGGAACTGGAAATGGATTGATATGGTTTAGAGACTTGTGGGATTTTGAATGTGCACATGTTGTAAACTAATGGATGAAGCAATCCAATCAATTCAATCAATCCATTCTGGAAACAGATTACTGCCAGATCTGGCATGAGCTCAATCAAGGTTTTCAAATAATTCAAACCGATTTGACGGCCAGAATCGTGTGAAATTTTAATTAGATTGCTGTGGAATCTTGTTTACATTCTTGCATAAAGTCGCCTAGATGCCTGCAGAATCAACTAGAATTCGACAGGATTTAATCTAGCTTCCTGCAAAATCTTAATCAGATTCTTACAGATCTAGTCCAGATTCTTGCAAAATCTTGTCTCGATTCCTGCAGAATCTTAGCTAAATTCCTGTAGAATCTAAGCCAAATTGAAACTTGTGCTGGTTCCTGCAGAATTTTCGGATTTCTATTTGTTTTGCCAAGATTTCTTCAGAATGTTGTCTAAAAAGCTGAAGACACTTTTCTGACTAGCCTTAGTGTTTTGTTGATTCTTTGCGAACAGCTTACATTTATCCAATACCTAACGTTTTTCTCTATTTGTTGTGAACTCCTTGACCTTGAGACCGATGCTTTTTTTCGCATTTACGTCGGCTCATTCCGTTCCGGAAGTTCATTACATTATCTTTTGGTAGATACAGCCGGCAGTCGTCGAACATCGACTGATTCAGCAAGCGCATTGTATTGGTGCCATACGAGAGATGATGGTACTTGAGGACAGTGTCTGTTCCTTGTTCTCGGTCGACGTCGTCGTTCGTCGGTGTCATCGATTATGCTGATTTGATGATATTTTTGTTTGGTCCTCGGAATCGGACTGAAAATTTGTAGCCATGGTGAAGTTGCCCAATTTCCACAATGGGGTTTGGGTCAGAAAAAGTGGTATGAAGGCATATGTACAAGTAAGATTATTAATAAATTGTTACCTGTTCAGTGGATAGTTGGTTAAGGTTGAAGAATTCGTCATTGATATAATCGTCATCATTGAAATTTCGAAAGCAGTTTTCTCGTTCAAAACACAAATGTTTGTTATGAAAATGTATTCACTGTATTCCATTCTTCATCTGGAATACAGTGAATACATTTTCATTACAAACATTTGTGTTTTGAAAGAGAAAACTACTTTCGAGATGTCAATGATGACGGTGATGTCAATGACGAATTCTTCGACTTTAACGCACCGGTCTAGCGATACGAAGTTCAAAATCGCAACAATCGTGTTCTGTTCTTTCGCAATTTTATCTCTCAATTTGCCAATTAATCAACATTCTGTGTCTTCTAATTTTCAAGTTTTTCTCAGAATAACAAAGAATTGTTCTGTTTCTACATTTTGCAATGAATATTGGTTACACAAAATTTGTAACATTATCTTGTGGAAACTCAGATGGTCTTGAAGAATATCCATAAGTGATTCCTGAGAATTTATTACAGTGATCTTCTACGATTTGGAAAACTCATGGATTTTTTCAAATAACCTAAATCAGGGGTAAGAAAAAAACCCACATTATTCCACCTAGTGGTGATACAGTGGGGACCCGATTTTGTCAGCCCCCGATTTTGTCTACCCCCGATTTTGTCAGCTTTTTGACCCGATTTTGTCAGCCTTTTTTGAAGTAAAAAATAAATTTGTATTTCATTCAGAATTTCCATTTTATAATCATTATTAATGCAGTTGATGTCTTTAGGCGTCATAGAAAAATTACGCAATGAACAAAATTCGTGTAACTTTTGAAAAAGGCCAATTTTTTTTTGCAAACTAACACATTGTGACAATTTAAGCACCCAACCCTCGCCAATGTTTTAAGCCAATATTGTTTTAAATTGCTATAAGATTCCAGTTCTCTCTCTTCTTGGCGTAACGTTCCAACTGGGACACAGCCTGCTCTTCAGCTTAGTATTTTATGAGAACTTTTACAATTTTTAACTGAGATCCCCCACAGCCAATGTTTATTTTGCATATGTAAATATATCGTGTGGTAGTCATGAAGATGTTTTATACACACGGGGTGGAAGAAGTTGAGACATGCAATGGTTGTTCCGCCCTTTTTTTACATGTGTTTCCCGTTTGGATAGCTTAAAAAATTGCTGTGAGAATTGTATTCATTAGAAACCCTTAAGGAATTCGAGATGGGATTTCCCCAAAAAATTCTTGCTGCGATTTCTTCAAGAACTTTTGCGTGGTTTCTTGTAAGATTTTTTGCTGGTATTTCTCCAAGAATTCCGTCAGAAATTTTTGAAGTAATTCTTTCGGGAGTTTTATAACGATTCATTAAAGTTTGTCTCTTTAAGATTTTCTCAGGCATTCCTTCTGTGATTTCCCCAGAAGCTTTCCTTGAGACTTGTTCTGGAACTCCTGCTAGGATTACTCCAAAAGTTTTGCTAATATTTTGACAGCTTTCTTTTTCAAATATTTTCCACATGAATTCCTACAGCGATGTATCCAGGGGTTTCTCCAAGGATTTCTCCAATAATTCCTTATGCAGTTGCTCAGTGGATTTATCCAGGGATTTTCCTAGCGATTCTTTCAAGGCATCCTGCTGGCATTTCTATATACATATCTGTTCCTCCAAGAAATTTTCTGGAAATTTCTATAAGAGCCTTTTCAGACATTTCACTAAGAATTGTTCATGCATTCTTCTTATAATACCACACGTTGACGAACTTCTGAGATTCCTTCAGAAATTCTTGCTGGTATTCCTGTAGGACTTTATTCAGTAATTTCTACAGGAACTCCTCTAGTGATGTATTAAGAGAATTCTGTAGATACTTCTGCAAAAATTCCTATATGAATAACTGCGTGCTTTAGTCCATGGATAAATCTGCGGAAGGCACAAATTTCCCAAATGGAAAAGAACGTGCCCCTGGAGCCAACCTTCTGATGAATAAATCTAGCGATTTTCCTAGGGATTTTTTTTTAAGAATTTCTTCTAAGGATTCCTTCAGGGATCCTTCTAAGAATTTCGTAAAATGTTCCTCTATCAATGCCTTCAGTAATTACTCATACAAGAATTCCTCTAGAGATTTCACTATGATTCCTCTGTTAGATTTCCCAATTGGGCATCCTCTATGGATTTCCCGGGGTCCCGCTTCAGATTTTTCCAGGGTTACCTCTTGGTATTTCTTTACGAAAAACCCTTGGTATTGCTTCTGAAATTTCTTTAGAAAATTTTGTTGGAAACTCTTCTGGAATTCATGCAAGAATTTAACAATTCATTTCTGCTATGGTTTCTCCTTAAACTGCTCCAGATATTTCCCCAGTATTTTTTTCCAGGAATTCCTCCATGGATTTATCAAGGAGATTTCTTCAAAGATAGCAATAGGGATTCTTTCAATGATTTTTCAGAAAATGCTAAAGAAATACCTCTAGAGATTTCTACGGAGATTGCAGTAAGGATTCTTTCAGAAATTACTTAAGAGATTTATCCGGAGCTCCTGTAAAGGTTTTTGCAGAAACTACTTACGGGATCCCTTCGGGAATGTCTTGAGGGTTACGTTCCGTATATCCTCGGGTAGTTTCTCTAAAAAATTCCCCGAACATCTCTTCAAAGATTTCTCTATAGATTCTTTAGAGATAAGGCCCTGGAAATTAAAGTGAAAAGGCAGCGGAAACGTAGCCAATTCGAACAGTATGAGTGTCTATACTTGTCAATCAGATGTTGGTTCATTTGCATTCGTTGACAGCTAAAGTTAGATGTTATGATTTAAACTGCGCTAACCAGTGTCAACTGTCTTCTGTAGACCACAATTGCTAAGCTAGGAGAAGGCTGTGTTCCAGTAGGAATGTTATGACAATAAGAAAAATAAATAAAAGATTCAATAGTTCTGCTCTAAAAAAGCACTAAATGTTAACTTTGCCAAATACCATTTTTTCCTGTGCCCTTAACACACTTTCGATTTTTTTACCACAAAAGGTTCGTTCAAATATTACGTAACGCAAAATTTGGCAATTTTAGACCTTATCCGCTATCCTTCCACCGCGTAACTATTTTTGAAAGAGAAATTTTAAAATTTTGTATGAAGTGTAACAAAGCGCTGGAAACCCTCCCCACCCCCATTTTCGTTACGTAATATTTGAACGAACCCAAAGCAGACCCTCCACACCTATCTCCGTCTCTGACATGCTCAGAACATTTTTTCATGAATAAAAAAAAAAATTAAAAAATGTCCCGATTTTGTCAGGTACCCGATTTTGTCAGCCCAAAATGCTACCAGGGGCTGACAAAATCGGGTCCTTACTGTAGTACCTTTCTCGTCGAATATGTACTCAAGATTTTACCGTCGACGTAAGCCGAAGTGTTCCCGAATCCTGAGAATACTCTAGAACGAAACAAATTTCATTTTCTTCTTTTGTCACAGTATTCGTTGACTCGTCAATTTGGAGGTGATAAATAATAAATGTGTTTGATGAATAAATATCCAAACAATTAATCGCTTAACTCATGGGATGTTTTAAGGAATTTTCTAGGAGACTCTTATTTCACCTAAAAATTTTAAAAACTCTTGATTTATTTATTTGTTTTCTTCCTCAAAATTTAGGATTCCGACCAAAATTTTCCTAGGGGACATAGGAGAAAATCGAAATTTGTGTCAGCCTCATTCAAAAAAGCAAGAATTTTATCAAAGCCGTTATAGAATTTGGAAACTTTGGCTTATATACCGACGTTAGGTTAAACGTACATCTAGACAGAGCTGAAAAATATCGAGACTCTCAGTTGACTGCTTGACCACCTTCACAAGCACTGGATGCCTGTCGTTATCAAGACAATTAGACACATTTTTTTCTGCACACTTCAACCTATATTTTACTAACATTTGGTGGTATAAATTCATGTAAATTTTGCCAAAAAATGCAAGCAAGTGAAATTTACCATTATCACTATGTTACAGAGTGCGTAGGCTCAACCAGTTGCATCAAAATTGTGCGTATTTTAGACGCAAAAGGAGATTGATGCGATCAAATTCAAATATTCTTATACAACGTTGACCCATCCTACTGTATAATAACGCCTCAGGAATCTAAAATGGTGTGATTTGACGAGATCCCTATAGTTTTGTTAAGATTTTGTTCTTTTACGCATATAAATTGCTTGCATCGATTTTGTTCATCTTCGTAATTTCAGCGAAGCATCCATTCCTGATTCTGTAACGCTGGCGGTAACTGGTTGGAGATTATAGGGTGTCCCAGAAAGTATGGGCACAACTTTGTATAACGAAAATACAATGATTTTCTTAACAAACAACAATGTTTATGATGATTAACCTGGGCTTGTTAGGGGAATATCTGTAAATAAAAAGAAAATCGCGTTAAGTACTGTTCCTTTGAATTCCACTAAGAATTTGCATCCTTTGACAGATACGTATTTCGAGCTCAACTGTAAGGTCGTCTTCAGTGTCTTGTACTTGACTCGACTCAAGTACAAGACACTGAAGACGACCTTACAGTTGAAGTCGAAATACGTATCTGTCAAAGGATGCAAATTCTTAGTGGAATTCAAAGGAACAGTACTTAACGCGATTTTCTTTTTATTTAACAATTTTTATATTTTTGTATTTTTATTCAAGGTATTTTAATTGATACCTGTGAAGAGTTTTTACATTTAAAAGGGTTTTTGTATGCAGAATGTGCAAAAAGAAAAAAACACCTTTCAAAACTTCTGCACAAACTACTTTTTTACAGTTTTGCCAAATATCCAAATTCGAAAAAAAAAATCGAATTTTTTTCACATGATATATTCGAAAACATGTTTCCTCAGATGGTTGATAGAAATTTTTTATTAAAATATGTTTTGCCTGTGCGTACGGGTACTTCAAAATTTTGAGAAAACTGTAAAATTCGCCTTTTCTATTTCTGGATAAGACATGCCCACAGACATTCGAGGTTTTAAACATGTTTTAACGAGAATAAAAATAATTCAATCTACACTTTTTAAAGCTGTCCCATTTATTTTACTTGTAGTAAAATTAAAATGTAATTTTCTGCATGTTGTGATATATATTCAGATGCTTGTTTTCATGTATTAGAAAAACGGGTTTTCAAAAATATCGATTTTGGTGTTTAAATTCATTTTTAAGGTTCAAAAGTATATGTTTTCAATTCAACCTAAGGGTTGCATAATAGATACGCATATGAAAATACACGGAAATAGTTTTTTTTTTAATTTTTATCGAGCTTAATTTTATGCGTAGGAAACAATTTTTTAAGCGATGTTATAGAAAAATATAGCAATTTGTGCAGAAGCTTTGAATGGTCTTTTAGGGAATGTTCTACCGCTTTCAAACGAAGTGTTAAATGCAAATTTTAATGATTGACATTTGATGTTAATATATTCAGGCAGGATATGTGTGAAAATAAAGTTTGTTCATGCATCCATTCCCAAATGGCAGAGCTGCAAAGTTGTGCCCATACTTTCTGGGACACCCTATATTTTCTTGCTGACCGTTTATCTGGTTAAGGTACACCGGGGCAAGTTGAAACTGGAAGTTTTGAAATGGATTTCAATACAATTTGGAAATTAATCATTCGCTAAAGGATTACTTGAATCAAAAACTATGTGTTATGGCGATCAAATGATTTATCATCATTAGAAAACATCATGTTAACCCGCTGTTTCATCTTGCCCCACCCGTTTCAACTTGCCCCGGTGTACCTTATCGAAAATTTTTGATGACTTGATGTTACGCATGCATGGGTTTGGTTCACTTTTTTGAATGGCCACTTCCGGAGGGACACTTGGATCCGGTTCCGGAACACAACCGGTTCGGATATGGTCTGAAATAGTTTCCTGCTTACCGTACACTTAGTTATCGAAAAAGCCGCTATTTGATGTTATTATGTGATTTATTGGCAATTATCGGTGTCAAGTAACTGAAACAGCACGTTTGGCGTGACGCGTTTTGACCTACCGTTCTTCGGAATACATCAAACGCTTTCAGCTGGATTCAGCCCTTCAACTTCGTCAGTTTCATATACAAGCGGTTCAGATATGGTCCGAAACAATTTTCCTACATACCGTTCATCTGGTTATCGAAAAAGCCGCTGTTTGATGTGTCGCATGCATGGGTTTGGTTCAGTTTTTTTAACTGGTCACTTCCGGCGAGACACCTGAAACCGGTTCCGGAGCACTACCGGTTCAGATATGGCCTGAAACTATTAGCTGCTTACCGTTCACCTGTTTATCGAAAAAGCCGCTCTTGAATGTGTCATGCATGCATGAGTTTGGTTCACTTTTTTATTTGGCCACTTCCGTCAGGACACCAGGAACCGGTTCCGAAACATCACGGGTTCAGATATGGTCTGAAACTATTAGCTGCTTACCTTCCATCAGGTAATCGAAAATGCCGCGGTTTGATGTGTCGCATGCATAGGTTTGTAGCATTTTCATATCTGGCCTCTACCGGTCCGGAACACCTAAATGGCCATAGCTCCGGAACGGCTGAACCGATACGAACAATTTTCGATAGGAAACAATGGGTCCAGATTCCGCGTTGAATGAACCGTCGGTTATTAAAATCGGTTGAGGTTAACTGCCAAAAAGTGACGTGAGTTTATTTTTGTACACACACATACACACAGACATCACCTTAATTCGTCGAGCTGAGTTGATTGGTATATGTAACTCGACCCTCCGGGCCTTCTACCAAAACGTCATTTTTGGAGTGAACATCTAGACTTTCCAGTACACTTAGTGTACGAGAAAGGCAAAAATGTCCAAAAGTGTTCCAAAATTCCTATGTCGAATCGATTCATGCGAAAATTCTAAGATTATAATTTTGAGATTAGTAGTGATCATAAGACATTTTGGAATAAAGTTCGAAACAAAAATTAGTACCGTGAACCGGGGTCAAATTGATCTTCGGGTCGAATTTGATCAGACGTTTTTCGGTTAGAAAAAGCATATTTTTAATAATTTTCTTTTAATCATCGTGCTATTGGAATCTGATACTTTATGCTACAGTGATAGACATTCGTTTAGCCGAGACCAAAAAATTTTCAAAAAAGTGTCAGTAAACTCATTCAAAAGATTTTATGATAAAACTTTCTTATCGTACTGATAGTATATCTAGTACTGTTTTATAAAAATGTGATACATCACACTATATGTACACTGAAACAAAAACAAGGGTAAAAACCCTTCAAATGTCAATTTTTGTCTAGACATTCGTTTAGCCGAGGTAAATGAAAAATTGGTTTCAATAGATTTTCTGCAATTTCGTGAGTATATTTCGAGGATATACCCCAAGGCATTTAGTTTATGACGTATTAGCAAGATACTTGACCTTAAAAGTTTCTTTATTTGTGAGATTCAGAGAAATATTATAAAAAACTGTCCCGAAAGAGAAGCGATGATAAACAAATTTATTTAAGAAAAATGATTTCTGTAAACATTCAAACGTAAGCTAGATTAGCAGTTTTGAAAATATGGCACAGAATAATTGTTAGAAATGTTCAAATCATTGCATAAAATGTCATGAAAAGATTAAGTATATATACCAATATATTGGTTTTTGGTTGGTTATACCTTAAAATGGGATTGATAAAAGCTCAAATAAATAGTTCTGCGTTGAAATAAGGACGTGCCCTAATGCCTGTGGAGTATACCTGTTTGATACTAGCATTACTAAATGAGTTAGAAGACTGCTAAGTGAAAAAAACTGCAAGAACTGTCAGAATTTTTGTTCCCTGTTTATTTAAAAGCAGATGTTCATACAAAAATGCATGACATGGTCATAACATTGGCTTATATATTATGAATGAGTCTAAGATTTGGACCACATTCATTTAACATGATTTATCTGAAAAGAACGTCTAAATGATAAAACAAGTAGTTCATGCTAGAAATTTGAATGCTTTCGGTGCCATTTCTCGAAATGTGAGCCGTCCAATGTATGTTATTTCAGCCAGAATACAGTCTAGAAGATATTGGGAGCTATTAGAAGACGTAATAGTAGTAAACGCTGTAATTTATGCAAGTTAAACCATCATATTTCATCAAAGCAATACTTAAATACGTGATTTCATGATGGTTTGCGTTATTTTTTTTCTGTTAAAAACTTTGTTTTTCGTAAATTTTCAACCTGCATTCGCCATGAAACTCTCATATGATTCTTTTGAAACACTTCCGATAAAAATAACTACATCAAATCTCAATTTGGAAACATTTACAATATTATGACATATTTATATGAGCTGCATGCAAAATTAATATGGCAACACTTCCAAAAACGATCTAATGCATGATGTACAAGTCGATCTATAATGCAGGTTGCCATACAAAATGATTTTGTTGGATATTTTTCGAAATTTGTTAGTTTTTTTTTATTATGGAATTCCAAAAATTGTACAATTTGGCTAAACGAATGTCTAGGCAAAAAACTACATTTGAAGGGTTTTTACCCTCGTTTTTGTTTCAGTGTGTATGTTAGTGTGATGTATCACATTTTTATAAAACAGTACTAGATATGCTATTACTACGATAAAAAAGTTTTATCATAAAATCTTTTGTATGAGTTTCCTGACACTTTTTGAAATTGTTTTGGCCTCGGTTAAACGAATGTCTATCACTGTATTTGTAAGGAAGCTATTGAAAATATGCTTTATCTTCTTGAAAAACGACTGATCAATTTCAACCCGGAGATCAATTTGACCCTGGTTTATGGTACGCACTTTAGATGATGAAATGAAGACATCTCCGTTTGAAAAGCTTTTGGTTTGATCTTTAAATGTCCGTAGAGGCTATTGCAGAGATATTATGAGATTGCCGTAGAAATAACGGTTAAGATAATCCGAAGAAAATGTCGTAACAGAGTTACAAAATTCTTGAAAATCTTGGTAGAAGATGATGGACGGGTAACTGAAATTTCTGAACGAATCCCTGAATATATTTTTGAAAAGATCCCGAGAGGAATTTGTGAACGAATCACTACAGGAACTCCCGGAGCAATCCCTGAAGGAATTCCTGGAGAAATCTCTAGAGGAATGCCTGCAAGTATGCCTGGAGTAAACTCTGTAGGAATCCTTGGAGGGCCTTCTGAAAGTATACCTGGAGGAACCCCTGGATGAACTCCTGGAGGAATCTTAAGAGCAATTATGGGAGGAATCCTTCGAAACAGTTCTGAAGAAACCGCAGAATCCCCCTAGAAATTCCTAGAAAAATTTCTGGATGAATTCTTGGAGGAATTTCTGGATGAATTCCCGGAGAAATCCCTAGCGGAATTCTTGGAGAAATCACAGGACGAATTCCTGGAGAAATCCCTGAAGCAATTCCTAGATGAATCTCTGAAGGAAATCCTAGCGAGTCTTTTGGACAAATTCCTGGCGGAATCTCTGGAGAAGTTCCTGGTGGAATTTCTGAAAGAATAATTGGAGGATTTCTTGGAGGCATCCCTGGATACATTGCTAGATAAATTCCTGATGGAATCTTTAGAGAAATTCTGGGAGAGACCTGTAGTAGAAAAATTCCCGTAGCAGTCCCTAGATGAATTCCTAGAGAAATTATTGTATGAATTCCTGGAGCAAACCCTGGAAGAAATCCTGAAGGAATCCCTGGATGAATTCCTGGAGGTTTCCCTAGAGGAATTCTAGGAGGACACCATGGAGAAATTTCTGGAGAGACTTTTTGAGGAATTCCTCAAAGGAAGGAAGGAGAAACTTCTGGGCAAATTCCTGGCGGAATTCCTGTAGGAGTCCCTAGATAAATCCCTAGAGGATTTTTTGGGGAAATTTCTGGAGGAATTGCTGTAGGAATTTCCGATGAAATTCCTGGAGGAAATCCTGTATCAATTCCTGAAGAAATTCTTGGTGGAAGCCCTGGAGGAGTCCCTGGAGAAATGTCGGATGAAATCCTGGAGGAATGCCTGGAGTAATTCCTGGAGGTATTCTTGGAGGAATTCCTGGAGGAGTCCCCGGAGAAATTCCTGGATGGTATCCTGGAAGAATGCCTGGAGGAATGCCTGGAGGAATGCCTGGAGAAATACCTGGAATAATTCCTGCATAGATTCCCGGAGGAATTTCTGGGGAAATTTTTGAAGGAATCCCTGGAGAAATCCCTGAAGCAATTCATAGATGAATCTCTGAAGCAAATCCTGGAGAATCTTTTGGACAATTTCCTGGCGAAATCCCTGGAGAAGTTCCTGGAGGAATTTCTGAAGGAATAGTTGAAGGATTTCTTGGAGGCATCCCTGGATAAATTCCTAGATTAATTCCTGATGGAATCTTTAGAGGAATTCTGGGAGAGACCTCTAGAAAAAATCCCGTAGCAGTTCCTAGATGAATTCCTAGAGAAATTCATGTGTGAATTCCTGGAGCAAGCCCTGGAAGAAACCCTGAAGGAATCCCTGGATGAATTTTTGCAGAAACCTTTTGAGGAATTCCTGGAGGAACACCTGGACAAATTCCTGGCGGAATTCCTGTAGGAGTCTCTAGATAAATCCCTAGAGGATTTTTTGGAGAAATTCCTGGAGGAAATCCTGGATCAATTCCTGAAGAAATTCTTGGTGGAAGTCCTGGAGGAGTCCCTGGAGAAATGTCGGATGAAATCCTGGAGGAGTGCCTGGAGGAATACCTGGAGTAATTCCTGGAGGTATTCTTGGAGGAATTCCTGGAAGAGTCCCCAGAGAAATTCCTGGATGGAATCCTGGAGGAATGCCTGGAGGAATGCCTGGAGAAATACCTGGAATAATTCCTGCATCCCTGGAGGATTTCTGAAGAAATCCTGGAAGGAATATCAAAAGGAATCTCAGGAGGAATTCATGCATGAATCCTTGGAGGAATAATTTCTGCATAAGCTCCGGGATTCCTGGAGGAATCGCTGGAAGAATCTGGAGGAATCGCTGGAGAAATCTCATAGAGCAATTCCTAGAAGAATTCCCAGACGAATCCCTGCAGAAATTCTCAGAGGAATCCTGGAAGAGTTCTAGAAGAAATACAAAGTTCAATTTCTGAGGCAATTCCAGGAGGAGTTTCTGAAGGAATCTCAGGGCTAGTACTGAAGAAATCGCTAAAATTCCTGAGGAAATCCTAAAATCCTGGATTAATTTCTGGAGGAGTTTCTGAAGGAATCCCAAGAAGAGTTCTTGCAGACGGGCTTGGTGGTCTAGTGGCTACCGCTTCTGATTTGTATGCAGAAGGTCATAAGTTCAATCCCTGGCCCGTCCCTTTCCTACTTTGTATCTTTCTATCTATTTTTTCTCTCTCTCTCTCTTCTCTACATATACAACTCATGTATATTCATATGTTCATAGCCATCGCTCAACCATCGAATTGAAAAAGTCGTTTCCCTTCCTTTCAACTTCCACAGCACAGTGTATATAAGCGCCTACAAGTTATGCAACCGAAGCGAACTGTGCCGCTTGGCCTTCATAGTATTCATCATACACTGAGCCAAACAACCTTAAGTTTTCCATAAGGCCCAACTTATGTAACGGCCTTTAAAAAAAATATAATGATTCGGATGAATTTCATAAGGTCACTCTATGACGTAGAATCGTCTCACAGCTTGGCTTTTATTTATGTTTAGCAACATGGTATTCTCAAGCGTCGGTAGCCGTGTGGATAAAACACGGGCTCGGTGATCGCGACGCTCATGGATCGAATCCAGTCTGCATCATTTTAAGATTTTTTTGTCGTTCTTTTCTTAAGTCTATTTTATGAAATATGTCATAGCAAGCACAATAAATTTTCATAAGGTATTCTTATGGCATCCATAAGGTTTAGTTATAGCAAAACTTCATAAGGTATTTCGATGAATTTCGCTAGCTCTTTTCGCTGAGTGTACACTATAAATATCCCTTTTTCATGGATTGCATCACTGACCCAACGGTGACTCCCAGAACTCCCATCCTTTCCGTCTAACAAACACCCCATCCGTGCGGATTGTGGGGATGCAGAGTGCTCTCGGTCTCTAGTAGCAACAACCAGTACACTCTAACATTCCTCTCCCTTCCCAGCTGACTATAAGGACTTCCTAAGGGAATCTCAGGAGTGCTTTCTTAGCGAATTCTTGAAAGAATTTCTAGAAAAAAAACCTTAAAAAACATGTCTGCAGTTATTTTTTGAACGAATTATTGAAGGATTATTTGAATGGACCCCTAAAGGTTTTTTTGTATAAATATTTCAAGCAATTCCTGGATTTAAATAATTTTCAGTAAACTTTTCTGAAAGAATTTCTGGAATTTATGCATGCAGAAATACTTCGAATCATTCCAGTTGGAATTATTAGAGCAATCTCTAGTGGAATTCTGGTAGGAATATGTGGAGAAATCCCTGCAGAAATACCTTAAAGGATCTCTGAAGAAATTCATAAAGGAAACTTCGAATAAAGCAGTGGAACAATCACTAGAGGAACCTCTAAAGATATCCCAGGACACATCCTCGAAGAAATGTCTGGAGGATACCATAGATGCATTCTTGAAGGAATTTCTGGAGTAATCCATGATGGAATCACTGCAGCAAGCTTTGGAAAAAAAAAATCCTGGAGGAATTGCTTATAAATCATAAAGTTTACGGAACTTGGAACAAATCTAAACAGTCCAGGCAACAGAATCATCGAATCGAATCATCGAATCGAATCATCGAATCGAATCATCGAATCGAAACATCAAATCGAATCATCGAATCGAATCATCGAATCGAATCATCGAATCGAATCATCGAATCAAATCATCGAATCGAATCATCGAATCGAATCATCGAATCGAATCATCGAATCGAATCATCGAATCGAATCATCGAATCGAATCATCGAATCGAATCATCGAATCGAATCATCGAATCGAATCATCGAATCGAATCATCGAATCGAATCATCGAATCGAATCATCGAATCGAATCATTGAATCGAATCATCGAATCGAAATCGAATCGAAATCGAATCGAAATCCATGATGGAATCACTGCAGCAAGCTTTGGAAAAAAAATCCTGGAGGAATTGCTTATAAATCATAAAGTTTACGGAACTTGGAACAAATCTAAAACAGTCATTTTGATTCCTCGAAACCGCAATGCCAATTTGCATATTCACATATCGGATTACTATGCCTATGAGACTGACTCGTCTCAAGTCAGGCCCCACCCCCTGGGCCCCTCCAGAAGAAAAAATCCTAGCTACGCCAATGGTTAAAGGGGGAGGCAGGGTCGTTCCAGGGGATCCCAATGGGTCTCAGGGAGTACCAGGAGATTCCAAGGGCGTTTAAAGGGGGTCTCAGGATGTACCAGGAGCTCTCAGGGGTGTTGAGGTGGGGGTCGCCTCAGGAGGTTTTACGGGACTTCCCGGGTTCTCAGGGGCGTTTCAGGAGGTCTAATGTGAGTTCCAGAGGGCCTCAGGGACGCTTCGAAGGGATCACAGGGGGTTCCAGGGAAGTTCCAGGGGGTCTCAGGGGCGTTTCAGGCTGCTCCAGGACGTACAATGAGAACTCAGAGGAGTTCAAGGGTGTTTCTGAGAGTACCGGGATGTCTCAGGGGCATTTAAAGGGGTCAAAGGGGTTCCAAAAGGTTCCCTGCAGTCCTAGCGGCGTTCCAGCGATCTCAGAGTCGTTTGAGAGGCCCTTGCATGATCAGGGGGTCACAGGGATGTTTCAGGGGTCTGAAATGCGTTTCAGAGAGTCTCAGAGGCGTTTCAGGATGTACTAAGGAGTTTCAAAGGGCTTCTAAGGGGTCTCTGGGGCGCTTCAGGGGGTCTCAGGCACGTTAAAATGGGGTTTCGGGGGGGTACCGGGAGGTCTCAGAAGCCTTCAGGGAGAGTTAGGGGCTTTTTAAGGAATCCCAGGGCAGTTCACGGGATTTTCTGAGGTGTTTCAGCGGGTCCAGAGCGTTACATGGGGTCTGAGTGGTGCTTTGGAGAGTCTCAAGGCGTTCCAGGTGGTCGCAGGTGCATTTTCGGGGATATTAGGGGCGTTCCAGAGGGTTTCCAGCGGTCTCAGTGGTGCTTCAGAGGTCCCGTGAGCGTTGCTGGGTGTCTCAGGGGCGTTTAGAGGGGTATTGAGAGGCATTCTAGGGGATTTTAGGGAATTATAGAGAGGTTTCAGGGGTTTACATGATGTTTTAAACTATTGAAACGCTCTTGGAACCTCCGTAATTCCTTTGAAAATCCTCGAACGCTCCTTAACTGCTGAAACCCCTTCAGAAAAGCCCTTGAAACCCCTTAAAACGTCTGAGAGTCTCCTCGGCAAGCCTCGTAGGATAAGGTGCTAATCGCTGTGGATGACCAAAGTTTCCAAAGTGCATGCAGTCAATTTCTCATTCTCAAACTCGAAATTTTGCTGAAGGATGACGTACTATGGTATTGTTTGAAGTTCATTTATTTATTCTTTTTGGAAACTTCACTTTTCACACCATTGTCGAACGCCGGAAGACACTTCGAGTCTTCCCAAATAAGTTATTCACATTTTATTGCAGTATTCTTGCAGTTTCGTTAAACACTGATAACTTTTTTGAACCAACTCGGATTACGTTGCGGTTTTCGACAAAGTTGTTGGCCAAAGACCTTTCGTTAAGTTTCCAAGTAAGAGTTTGTCTTTCACCACGCCACCTAGTGGCGTAACCATGAAATAATGTTTTCTTTACTCCAAAATCAGTAATGAATCGAAATATCAACCTTTTCAAAAAGCCACACCACACATCAAACCGAAGCGATACAGAAACGGAGATTTCGCGCCTTTTTTCTGCAATGGAAAAAGTCAAGATAACACACGATGAATGAACGATGATGGCAACCCCGCAGCGTTTACCATAGCATAAATTAATTGCAAATGTTTGTTCGGCTATGGCTGTCTTCGGAGCGATGAGCGTTCTCCTCTTCAGCGCTTTGATTTATAGCGAACCGAGGCAAACCGCGTGGTCGCGTGATTAATGAGGGTAAATTTCGCCGGCTCTTGAACGCCACTCTGTTGAGCCGAAAAGTTTTGGAGGACTGTGCAAACATATGCATCTCTCCAGCTCCAGTAGCATCTTGTTGACTTTGTTCTGAGAATTTTCATGCTTTGATAAATTCGCTACCCTGCTGCTGGCGGCGACGAAGGGAATTTTCCGCATAGCAAATTTTGAATTCGATGGACTGCCAGAAGCGCCTGGAAGGTATGCAGCAGCACAGCACAGCAGTACACCGCCGCTGCTATTTCTCACTGAATGCGCCCGATCGGTATGCAACCCCGGAGCTGTGAACTGTGTTTGGAATTTTCCCACGTTTCTTGCCAGGCGGTTGTACGAACGAACGCCAACGGACGGCGCCTTTTTCTCCATTCATAAAATGGCTTTATCACATATTGAACACGTTCGCCACGATCCTCCACGCCGCGCCAACCTCAATCGAGAAAGGAATTGAGCTGAATGGACGTCTCTTTTTCTGTAAGAGTGAATGTGTGATCTCAAAGGGTGGCTCGGCTCGCCATTGCTCCAATTTAACACATGAGCGCCCTCCAAAGAGGTTCATCTGGCAAATCGTATCCGAAACGGGGAACACGGTATTTGCTTTCGAACGTTGCTTTTCAAGGTTTTCAGTGACGATTCAATCATTTAGATTTTTGCAGTGATGGAGATTTGTTGAAGCGATATACTTCAAAGTATTACATTTCAAGTGAAAATGAAGAAAAATCAGATCAAAGGAAACGGAACTAGCTTACCATTGACTGTATCGAAATCGAATTGAAGTTGAATCTAAATCGAATCGAAATCGAATCGAATCATCGAATCGAATCATCGAATCGAATCATCGAATCGAATCATCGAATCGAATCATCGAATCGAATCATCGAATCGAATCATCGAATCATCGAATCGAATCATCGAATCGAATCATCGAATCGAATCATCGAATCGAATCATCGAATCGAATCATCGAATCGAATCATCGAATCGAATCATCGAATCGAATCATCGAATCGAATCATCGAATCGAATCATCGAATCGAATCATCGAATCGAATCATCGAATCGAATCATCGAATCGAATCATCGAATCATCGAATCGAATCATCGAATCGAATCATCGAATCGAATCATCGAATCGAATCATCGAATCGAATCATCGAATCGAATCATCGAATCGAATCATCGAATCGAATCATCGAATCGAATCATCGAATCGAATCATCGAATCGAATCATCGAATCGAATCATCGAATCGAATCATCGAATCGAATCATCGAATCGAATCATCGAATCGAATCATCGAATCGAATCATCGAATCGAATCATCGAATCGAATCATCGAATCGAATCATCGAATCGAATCATCGAATCGAATCATCGAATCGAATCATCGAATCGAATCATCGAATCGAATCATCGAATCGAATCATCGAATCGAATCATCGAATCGAATCATCGAATCGAATCATCGAATCGAATCATCGAATCGAATCATCGAATCGAATCATCGAATCGAATCATCGAATCGAATCATCGAATCGAATCATCGAATCGAATCATCGAATCGAATCATCGAATCGAATCATCGAATCGAATCATCGAATCGAATCATCGAATCGAATCATCGAATCGAATCATCGAATCGAATCATCGAATCGAATCATCGAATCGAATCATCGAATCGAATCATCGAATCGAATCATCGAATCGAATCGAATCATCGAATCGAATCATCGAATCGAATCATCGAATCGAATCATCGAATCGAATCATCGAATCGAATCATCGAATCGAATCATCGAATCGAATCATCGAATCGAATCATCGAATCGAATCATCGAATCGAATCATCGAATCGAATAATCGAATCGAATCATCGAATCGAATCATGGAATCGAATCATTGAATCGAATCATCGAATCGAATCATAGAATCGAATCATCGAATTGGATCATTGAATCGAATCATCGAATCGAATCATCGAATAGAATCATCGAATCGAATCATCGAATCGAATCATCGAATCGAATCATAGAATCGAATCATCGAATCGAATCATCGAATCGAATCATCGAATCGAATCATCGAATCGGATCATCGAATCGAATAATCGAATCGAATCATCGAATCGAATCATCGAATCGAATCATCGAATCGAATCATGGAATCGAATCATCGAATCGAATCATCGAATCGAATCATCGAATCGAATCATCGAATCGAATCATCGAATCGAATCATCGAATCGAATCATCGAATCGAATCATCGAATCGAATCATCGAATCGAATCATCGAATCGAATCATCGAATCGAATCATCGAATCGAATCATCGAATCGAATCATGGAATCGAATCATCGAATCGAATCATCGAATCGAATCATCGAATCGAATCATCGAATCGAATCATCGAATCGAATCATCGAATCGAATCATCGAATCGAATCATCGAATCGAATCATGGAATCGAATCATCGAATCGAATCATCGAATCGAATCATCGAATCGAATCATCGAATCGAATCATCGAATCGAATCATCGAATCGAATCATCGAATCGAATCATCGAATCGAATCATCGAATCGAATCATCGAATCGAATCATCGAATCGAATCATCGAATCGAATCATCGAATCGAATCATCGAATCGAATCATCGAATCGAATAATCGAATCGAATCATCGAATCGAATCATGGAATCGAATCATTGAATCGAATCATCGAATCGAATCATAGAATCGAATCATCGAATTGGATCATTGATCGAATCATCGAATCGAATCATCGAATAGAATCATCGAATCGAATCATCGAATCGAATCATCGAATCGAATCATAGAATCGAATCATCGAATCGAATCATCGAATCGAATCATCGAATCGAATCATCGAATCGGATCATCGAATCGAATAATCGAATCGAATCATCGAATCGAATCATCGAATCGAATCATCGAATCGAATCATGGAATCGAATCATCGAATCGAATCATCGAATCGAATCATCGAATCGAATCATCGAATCGAATCATCGAATCGAATCATCGAATCGAATCATCGAATCGAATCATCGAATCGAATCATCGAATCGAATCATCGAATCGAATCATCGAATCGAATCATGGAATCGAATCATCGAATCGAATCATCGAATCGAATCATCGAATCGAATCATCGAATCGAATCATCGAATCGAATCATCGAATCGAATCATCGAATCGAATCATCGAATCGAATCATCGAATCGAATCATCGAATCGAATCATCGAATCGAATCATCGAATCGAATCATCGAATCGAATCATCGAATCGAATCATCGAATCGAATCATCGAATCGAATCATCGAATCGAATCATCGAATCGAATCCATCGAATCGAATCATCGAATCGAATCATCGAATCGAATCATCGAATCGAATCATCGAATCGAATCATCGAATCGAATCATCGAATCGAATCATCGAATCGAATCATCGAATCGAATCATCGAAATCGAATCATCGAATCGAATCATCGAATCGAAATCGAATCGAAATCGAATCGAAATCGAATCGAAATCGAATCAAAATCGAATCGAAATCGAATCGAAATCGAATCGAAATCGAATCGAAATCGAATCGAAATCGAATCGAAATCGAATTGAAATCGAATCGAAATCAAATCGAAATCGAATCGAAATCGAATCAAAATCGAATCGAAATCGAATCGAAATCGAATCGAAATCGAATCGAAATCGAATCGAAATCGAATCGAAATCGAATCGAAATCGAATCGAAATCGAATCGAAATCGAATCGAAATCGAATCGAAATCGAATCATGAAATTTTGAGCATCCCTATCTTCATCGTTGTATAGCTGTTTAATACCATCAAACCCCAACTGTAGCACTTGTGACAAATTTTATTGCATATCTAGAGTATTTTTTGAAAAGGTCCTAACTGATTTTGTTGAGTTATAAATCCAACAGTTTTTCTTCGGATTTTGAAGATATGTTTCTGTAATTTCAAACGACTCCATTGCAAATTTCTTCCACATATTTTGTAATTGGAGATGCTCTCGTCTCTTGGACCTTATCAAAAACTTCTTGAGAGAACGTCATTCTCCTGGCCTCACCTCAGTTAGGCAGAAAGAGCCAAACAAATATGGAAATTAGAAAATTGCTTTCGACGAAATGAGCCATCCCAGTACCAGTACCGGTTGTTCGGCGTCACTCTTCTAAATAGGTATAGAGAGGGGCAGCAAAAGCGTAAAGTCAGCACCATAACCTATTCCAAATTGAGGCTGACAGCTCCACAACAACATCAACAAGGGCAACCACTTTGCTCGCGTGAGGGGGGCCGGCGAACTTCCGCCACTTACCCTGTTCTCGCTCTTACTGAATCTCAGTAGTGGGTGAGTTGTCTGTTTCGGTTACGTGGTGACGTGCACCGGCCCGTGAATGCATCGACCGACCGCACATGCCGACGGTCCTATCGAGCAGAGCCACATTGTTGTTCGCTTGTAGATAGCAACTCTCTAGAGAGACGCGCGAGGCACGTTTTTGGCCGCCGTCGTGTTGTGTCGCGTCAGAATAGCTCACCTCTTATAGGGAATTGGAACTGCGCGTCTGCTGAGCTAGCATTGAGGTTTGACGCACGCTTTTCGACGGAGAGATTGCAGAGTTGATGGACGAAGGAGATGCTGAGACGTAGATAAGACGCGCGAAGCGTTGAACTCCGGATGCAGACGTCGATGCATTTGTGGTCATTGATTGGTATTAATGGTGGCGATGTGACCAGAATTGGAGATGATCGTGATCTTGATTGAGGCTATCTCTAGAGATATCTTCCTGTTCTGCAACGAGGAAGGTCCATAAACTGTAGAATATTGAATTGCACAGTAGTTTGTAGAGTCTACGATAGTCTATAGTCATAGGTTTGAAATCCGGAATGTATTCAGAACGCTTCTCTGAATTTAATCCTCTACAAGGTTTTCCAAACACACCTCAGGTTCCTATCAAGAACTTCAAGATATAAATTGTAGAGTAAGTAATGAATAAAGAAATAAAGGACCTAAGGACTAAAAGACTGAAGGACTAAAGAACTGAAGGACTGATGAACTGAAGGACTGGAGGACTGAAGGACTAAAGGACTAAAGGACTAAAGTACTGAAGGACTGAAGGACTGGAGGACTGATGGACTGGAGGACTGAAGGACTGAAGGACTGATGGACTGAGGACTAAAGGACTGGAGGACTGTAGGACTGAAAGACTGAAGGACTGAAGGACTGAAAGACTGAAGGACTGAAGGACTGAAAAACTGAAGGACTGAAGGACTGATGGACTGATGGACTGAAGGACTGAAGGTCTGAAAGACTGAAGGACTGACGGACTGAAGGACTGAAGGACTGAAAACTGAAGGACTGGAGGACTGGAGGATTGAAGGACTGAAGGACTTAAATACTAAAGGACTGTAGAACTGAAGTTCTGAATGACTAACGTACTCAATAACTTAAGAAATTAAGTACTGAAATGCTGGAGGACTGGAGGACTGAAGGATTGAGAGACTGATGGACTGAATGACTAGAAGACTGAAGGACTTAAAGACTGAAGGTCTGAAAGACTGAATAACCAAAGGACCGAAGGATTAAAAGACTGAAGGACTAAATAATTTAAGGTTTAAAGGACTAAAACACTGAAGTTCTGAATGACTGACGGACTCCGTAACCTAAGGAATTGCGGACTGAAAGGCTCGAGGATTGAAGGATTGAAAGACTGATGGACTAAATGACTAGAAGACTGATGGACTGAAGGACTAAAATACTGAAGTGCTAAAGGACTGAAGGACTGAAGGGCTTAAGGACTAAAATACTGAAGGACTTAAGGACTGAAGGACTGAAGGACTGAAGGACTGAAGGACTGAAGGACTGAAGGACTGAAGGACTGAAGGACTGAAGGACTGAAGGACTGAAGGACTGAAGGACTGGAGGACTGAAGGACTGAAGGACTGAAGGACTGAAGGACTGAAGAACTGAAGGATTGGAGGACTGAGGAACTGAAGGACTAAAGGATTGTAGGACTGAAGGACTGAAGGACTGAAGGACTGAAGGACTGAAGGACTGAAGGACTGAAGGACTGAAGGACTGAAGGACTGAAGGACTGAAGGACTGAAGGACTGAAGGACTGAAGGACTGAAGGACTGAAGGACTGAAGGACTGAAGGACTGAAGGACTGAAGAACTGTAGAACTGAAGGATTGGAGGACTGAGGAACTGAAGGACTAAAGGACTGTAGGACTGAAGGACTGTAGGACTGAAGGACTGAAGGACTGAAGGACTGAAGGACTGAAGGACTGAAGGACTGAAGGACTGAAGGACTGAAGGACTGAAGGACTGAAGGACTGAAGGACTGAAGGACTGAAGGACTGAAGGACTGAAGGACTGAAGGACTGAAGGACTGAAGGACTGAAGGACTGAAGGACTGAAGGACTGAAGGACTGAAGGACTGAAGGACTGAAGGACTGAAGGACTGAAGGACTGAAGGACTGAAGGACTGAAGGACTGAAGGACTGAAGGACTGAAGGACTGAAAGACTGAAAGACTGAAAGACTGAAGGACTGAAAGACTGAAAGACTGAAGGACTGAAGGACTGAAAAACTGATGGACTGAAGGACTGGAGGACTGAAGGACTGAAGGACTGAAGGACTGAAGGACTGAAGGACTGTAGGACTGATTGACTGATTGACTGAAGGACTAAAAGACTGAAGGACTGACGGACTGAAGGACTGAAGGACTGAAAAACTGAAGGACTGGAGGACTGCAGGACTGAAGGACTTTAAGACTAAAGGACCGTAGAATTGAAGTTTTGAATGACTAACGTACTCAATAACTTAAGAAATTAAGTACTGAAATGCTGGAGGACTGGAGGACTGATGGACTGAATGACTGGAAGACTGAAGGACTAAAAGGCTGTTGGTCTGAAAGACTGAAAGACTAAAAGGCTGTAGGTCTGAAAGACTGAATAACCAAAGGACTGAAGGATTAAAAGACTGAAAGACTAATGGACTGCAGGACTGAAGGACTGAAAGACTGAAAGACTAAAGAATTTAAGGTTTAAAGACTAAAACACTGAAGTTCTGAATGACTGACGGACTCAGTAACCTAAGGAATTGCGGACTGAAAGGCTGAAGAACTGAAGGATTGAAAGACTGATGGACTAAATGACTAGAAGACTGAAGGACTGAAGGGCTTAAGGACTAAAATACTGAAGGACTTAAGGACTGAAGGACTGAAGGACTGAAGAACTGAAGGATTGGAGGACTGAGGAACTGAAGGACTGAAGGACTGAAGGACTGAAAGAATTAAACAATAATGGACTGAGAGACTGATGTGTCAAAAGACTGGAGGACAGAAGGACATAAACACTAAAGGACTAAAGAACTGAAGAAATAAAGGGGTGCCTGACTAAAGGAATGAAGGACTGGAGGACTAAAGCATTGAAGAACTGCAAGACTGAAGGACTAAAGGAATGAGGGACTGAATTACTCAAGGTTTCAAATACTGACGGATTGAAAGACTGAAGAAATAAAGGACTGACAGACTGAAGGACTGAAGGGATGCATGATTGAAGGACTGAACGGCAGGAGGACTAAAGTATTGAAGGACGGGAAGACTAAAGGACTGAACGAATGGAGGACTGAGTTACTGAATATTTAAAGTATTGAAGGAGCGAATAACTGAATAACTGGGGGACTGAAAGACTGAAGGATTGAAAAAAATAAGGATTGAAGCAATGAAGGACTGATGGGCCAAAGCACTGGAGGACTGAAGGACTGCAAGACTGTAGGATTGAAGGACTAAAGGGCTGGAGCACTACAGGAATTAAGTAATGGAGGACTGCATGACTCAGGGAATGGATGATTGAAGACCAACCACAAAGAATGGCATCTAGAACAAATTCTACTCGAACCTGGGACATTCTTCAAGAATCTGGGACATTCTTCCAGAATCTGGGGCAGATTCTACTCGAATCTGGGTAAATTTTTCCGGGACGGATTCAGTCTCGAATCCGGGACGGATTCTGTCTTGAATCCGGGACGGATTCTGTCTCGAATCCGGGACGGATTCTGTCTCGAATCCGGGACGGATTCTGTATCGAATCCGGGACGGATTCTGTCTCGAATCCGAAACGGATTCTGACTCGAATCCGGAACGGATTCTGATTCGAATCCGGGACGGATTTCACTCGAATTCTACTCGAATCTGCGACAGATTCTACTTGAATCTGGGACAGATTCTTCTCGAATCTGGGGCAGATTCTACTCGAATCTGGGACAAATTTTACTCGAATCTGGGATACATTCTACTCGAATCTGGGATGGATTCTGCTCGAATCTGGGACATATTCTACTTGAATCTGGAACGGATTCTGGCTCGAATCCGGAACGGATTCTGATTCGAATCCGGGACGGATTTCACTCGAATTCTACTCGAATCTGCGACAGATTCTACTTGAATCTGGGACAGATTCTTCTCGAATCTGGGACAGATTCTACTCGAATCTGGGACAAATTTTACTCGAATCTGGGATACATTCTACTCGAATCTGGGATGGATTCTGCTCGAATCTGGGACATATTCTACTTGAATCTGGAACGGATTCTGGCTCGAATCCGGAACGGATTCTGACTCGAATCCGGAACGGATTCTGACTCGAATCCGGAACGGATGCTGACTCGAATCCGGAACGGATTCTAACTCGAATCCGGAACGGATTCTGACTCGAATCTTGAACGGATTCTGACTCGAATCCGTAACGGATTTTGACTCGAATCCGGGACGGATTCTGTCTCGAATCCGGGACGGATTCTGTGTCGAATCCGGGATGGATTCTGTCTCGAATCCGGGACGGATTCTGTCTCGAATCCGGGACGGATTCTGTCTCGAATCCGGGACGGATTCTGTCTCGAATCCGGGACGGATTCTGTCTCGAATCCGGGACGGATTCTGACTCAAATCCGGGACGGATTCTGACTCGAATCCGGGACGGATTCTGACTCGAATCCAGGACGGATTCTGTCTCGAATCCGGGACGGATTCTGTCTCGAATCCGGAACGGATTCTGACTCGAATCCGGAACGGATTCTGTCTCGAATCCGGGACGGATTCTGTCTCGAATCCGGGACGGATTCTGTCTCGAATCCGGGATGGATTCTGTCTCGAATCCGGGACGGATTCTGTCTCGAATCCGGGACGGATTCTGTCTCGAATCCGGGACGGATTCTGTCTCGAATCCGGGACGGATTCTGTCTCGAATCCGGGACGGATTCTGACTCAAATCCGGGACGGATTCTGACTCAAATCCGGGACGGATTCTGACTCGAATCCGGGACGGATTCTGACTCGAATCCAGGACGGATTCTGTCTCGAATCCGGGACGGATTCTGTCTCGAATCCGGAACGGATTCTGACTCGAATCCGGAACGGATTCTGTCTCGAATCCGGGACGGATTCTGTCTCGAATCCGGGACGGATTCTGTCTCGAATCCGGGACGGATTCTGTCTCGAATCCGGGACGGATTCTGTCTCGAATCCGGGACGGATTCTGTCTCGAATCCGGGACGGATTCTGTCTCGAATCCGGGACGGATTCTGTCTCGAATCCGGGACGGATTCTGTCTCGAATCCAGGACGGATTCTGTCTCGAATCCGGGACGGATTGTGTCTCGAATCCGGGACGGATTCTGTCTCGAATCTGGGGCAGATTCTACTCGAATCTGGAACAGATTCTACTCGAATCTGGAACAGATTCTACTCGAATCTGGAACAGATTCTACTCGAATCTGGAACAGATTCTACTCGAATCTGGAACAGATTCTACTCGAATCTGGAACAGATTCTACTCGAATCTGGAACAGATTCTACTCGAATCTGGAACAGATTCTACTCGAATCTGGAACAGATTCTACTCGAATCTGGAACAGATTCTACTCGAATCTGGAACAGATTCTACTCGAATCTGGAACAGATTCTACTCGAATCTGGAACAGATTCTACTCGAATCTGGAACAGATTCTACTCGAATCTGGAACAGATTCTACTCGAATCTGGAACAGATTCTACTCGAATCTGGAACAGATTCTACTCGAATCTGGAACAGATTCTACTCGAATCTGGAACAGATTCTACTCGAATCTGGAACAGATTCTACTCGAATCTGGAACAGATTCTACTCGAATCTGGAACAGATGTGCTCATTCTGCGAATGGAGTGACGTGAGAAAAGTCGGAGTCGTATATCGAGATGAGGAATCCACTCTCGAATGAAGTGACTCGCCGTGTAAATCAAATGGAGAGTCACCTCATTCGAGTCGAGATTTCTCACCTCGATATACGACTCCGACTTTTCTCACGTCACTCCATTCGCAGAATGAGCACAAGATTCTACTCGAATCTGGAACAGATTCTACTCGAATCTGGAACAGATTCTACTCGAATCTGGAACAGATTCTACTCGAATCTGGAACAGATTCTACTCGAATCTGGAACAGATTCTACTCGAATCTGGAACAGATTCTACTCGAATCTGGAACAGATTCTACTCGAATCTGGAACAGATTCTACTCGAATCTGGAACAGATTCTACTCGAATCTGGAACAGATTCTACTCGAATCTGGAACAGATTCTACTCGAATCTGGAACAGATTCTACTCGAATCTGGAACAGATTCTACTCGAATCTGGAACAGATTCTACTCGAATCTGGAACAGATTCTACTCGAATCTGGAACAGATTCTACTCGAATCTGGAACAGATTCTACTCGAATCTGGAACAGATTCTACTCGAATCTGGAACAGATTCTACTCGAATCTGGAACAGATTCTACTCGAATCTGGAACAGATTCTACTCGAATCTGGAACAGATTCTACTCGAATCTGGAACAGATTCTACTCGAATCTGGAACAGATTCTACTCGAATCTGGAACAGATTCTACTCGAATCTGGAACAGATTCTACTCGAATCTGGAACAGATTCTACTCGAATCTGGAACAGATTCTACTCGAATTTGGAACAGATTCTACTCGAATCTGGAACAGATTCTACTCGAATCTGGAACAGATTCTACTCGAATCTGGAACAGATTCTACTCGAATCTGGAACAGATTCTACTCGAATCTGGAACAGATTCTACTCGAATCTGGAACAGATTCTACTCGAATCTGGAACAGATTCTACTCGAATCTGGAACAGATTCTACTCGAATCTGGAACAGATTCTACTCGAATCTGGAACAGATTCTACTCGAATCTGGAACAGATTCTACTCGAATCTGGAACAGATTCTACTCGAATCTGGAACAGATTTTACTCGAATCTGGAACAGATTCTACTCGAATCTGGAACAGATTCTACTCGAATATGGAACAGATTCTACTCGAATCTGGAACAGATTCTACTCGAATCTGGAACAGATTCTACTCGAATATGGAACAGATTCTACTCGAATCTGGAACAGATTCTACTCGAATCTGGAACAGATTCTACTCGAATCTGGAACAGATTCTACTCGAATCTGGAACAGATTCTACTCGAATCTGGAACAGATTCTACTCGAATCTGGAACAGATCGAATCAAGGACAAATTTTACTCGAATCTCGGACAGATTCTACTCGAATTTGGGACTGATTTTATTCGGATTTGGAACAAATACTTTACAAATCTGGAACAGATTCTACTCGAATCTTGTGCAAGCTGCAAGCTGCTAGCAGCTACTCGAATCTGGAACAGATTCTACTCGAATCTGGAACAGATTCTACTCGAATCTGGAACAGATTCTACTCGAATCTGGAACAGATTCTACTCGAATCTGGAACAGATTCTACTCGAATCTGGAACAGATTCTACTCGAATCTGGAACAGATTCTACTCGAATCTGGAACAGATTCTACTCGAATCTGGAACAGATTCTACTCGAATCTGGAACAGATTCTACTCGAATCTGGGAAAGATTCTACTCTAATCTGGGACAGATTCTACTCGAATCTGGGACAGATTCTACTCGAATCTGGGACAGATTCTACTCGAATCTGGGACAGATTCTACTCGAATCTGGGACAGATTCTACTCGAATCTGGGACAGATTCTACTCGAATCTGGGACAGATTCTACTCGAATCTGGGACAGATTCTACTCGAATCTGGGACAGATTCTACTCGAATCTGGGACAGATTCTACTCGAATCTGGGACAGATTCTACTCGAATCTGGGACAGATTCTACTCGAATCTGGGACAGATTCTACTCGAATCTGGGACAGATTCTACTCGAATCTGGGACAGATTCTACTCGAATCTGGGACAGATTCTACTCGAATCTGGGACAGATTCTACTCGAATCTGGGACAGATTCTACTCGAATCTGGGACAGATTCTACTCGAATCTGGGACAGATTCTACTCGAATCTGGGACAGATTCTACTCGAATCTGGAACAGATTCTACTCGAATCTGGAACAGATTCTACTCGAATCTGGGACATATTCTTCTCGAATCTGGGACAGATTCTACTCGAATCTGGGACAGATTCTACTCGAATCTGGGACAGATTCTACTCGAATCTGGGACAGATTCTACTCGAATCTGGGACAGATTCTACTCGAATCTGGGACAGATTCTACTCGAATCTGGGACAGATTCTACTCGAATCTGGGACGGATTCTACTCGAATCTGGGACAGATTCTACTCGAATCTGGGACAGATTCTACTCGAATCTGGGACAGATTCTACTCGAATCTGGGACAGATTCTACTCGAATCTGGGACAGATTCTACTCGAATCTGGGACAGATTCTACTCGAATCTGGGACAGATTCTACTCGAATCTGGGACAGATTCTACTCGAATCTGGGACAGATTCTACTCGAATCTGGGACAGATTCTACTCGAATCTGGGACAGATTCTACTCGAATCTGGGACAGATTCTACTCGAATCTGGGACAGATTCTACTCGAATCTGGGACAGATTCCACTCGAATCTGGGACAGATTCTACTCGAGTCTGGAACAGATTCTACTCGAATCTGGAACAGATTCTACTCGAATCTGGAACAGATTCTACTCGAATCTGGGACATATTCTCCTCGAATCTGGGACAGATTCTACTCGAATCTGGGACAGATTCTACTCGAATCTGGGACAGATTCTACTCGAATCTGAAACAGATTCTTCTCGAATCTGGAATAGGTTCTATTCGAATCTGGAATAGATTCTATTCGAATCTGGGACGGATTCTACTCGAATCTGGGACAGATTCTACTCGAATCTGAAACAGATTCTTCTCGAATCTGGAATAGGTTCTATTCGAATCTGGAATAGATTCTATTCGAATCTGGGACAGATTCTACTCGAATCTGGGACAGATTCTACTCGAATCTGAAACAGATTCTTCTCGAATCTGGAATAGGTTCTATTCGAATCTGGAATAGATTCTATTCGAATCTGGGACAGATTCTACTCGAATCTGGGACGGATTCTACTCGAATCTGGGACAGATTCTACTCGAATCTGGGACAGATTCTACTCGAATCTGGGACAGATTCTACTCGAATCTGGGACAGATTCTACTCGAATCTGGGACAGATTCTACTCGAATCTGGGACAGATTCTACTCGAATCTGGGACAGATTCTACTCGAATCTGGGACAGATTCTACTCGAATCTGGGACAGATTCTACTCGAATCTGGGACAGATTCTACTCGAATCTGGGACAGATTCTACTCGAATCTGGGACAGATTCTACTCGAATCTGGGACAGATTCTACTCGAATCTGGGACAGATTCCACTCGAATCTGGGACAGATTCTACTCGAGTCTGGAACAGATTCTACTCGAATCTGGAACAGATTCTACTCGAATCTGGAACAGATTCTACTCGAATCTGGGACATATTCTCCTCGAATCTGGGACAGATTCTACTCGAATCTGGGACAGATTCTACTCGAATCTGGGACAGATTCTACTCGAATCTGAAACAGATTCTTCTCGAATCTGGAACAGATTCTACTCGAATCTGGGACAGATTCTACTCGAATCTGGAATAGGTTCTATTCGAATCTGGAATAGATTCTATTCGAATCTGGGACAGATTCTACTCGAATCTGGGACAGATTCTACTCGAATCTGGAACAGATTCTACTCTAATGTGTAACAGATTCTACTCTAATGTGGAACAGATTCTACTCAAATCTGGAACAGATTCTTCTCGAATCTGGAACAGATTCTACTCGAATCTCGAACAGATTCTACTCGAATCTGGAACAGATTCTACTCGAATCTGGAACAGATTCTACTCGAATCTGGGACAGATTCTACTCGAATCTGAGAAAGATTATTTTTTATATGGGAGATTGTTTTTTATTCTGGAGGATTCTACTCGAATCTGGTACAGATTTTTCTTGAATCTGGAACAGATTTTACTCGAGTATGAGACAGATTTTTTGTATAGAACATTTGGTAATAGAATTCCTTCTTCGCTTTTGTCTTTGTTTTGAAAATTATAAAGCCGCAGATGAAACTTGATCATCCCTATTACGCAGCAAATTTCTGCGATCCGATGCAAACCGCTCACCTTGCACCCCGAAGCATCTAACCAAAACTTTGTCGAAGCGGTACCACTACTATTGCTGTGATATGATAAATTTGTCGCACTCTCGCGAGTGCATTCTTGCTTCTGCTATAGATTCAACAAACGAGTGCCACTTAAACCATTTAACTAACCTTTCATATGGGGGGACTCTCTCGCTCGCTCTCTCCACATCCGATTGTCATCGCACCCAGCTCCCGTCCGTCGTCGTTTGTTTGTTTGTTTGATGTCATTGCTGCCAGCCAGCCATGCTGACTGTTTATTGTCTGTGAATTAGTTCCCCTCAAAAGTTTTGGTGATGTGACCCAAACCTTTCCACCTAGCTAACGCGCAACGCCGACTGGCTGAGTCAGTCAATCGTCCGAACCGGCTTAAGTGACCATCTCGCACGCTCATATTGTTACCACCAAATTACCTTGTACAGTGTCAGCCGCAGCCGGCCGAAATGATGCCAGTGACCAGACCAGAGAGACACTCCGCAAATTGTCACTCGTAGTAGGCGCTGCGCGTTTTTGGGAAACGGTGACAAACGAACGCGAACACCGCGTTCGTATTAGTAGGCTGTGACTCGAGAGCAGCTACTAAGCTAGGGTGCTAGTATTGCGAAAGCCGCGACAAACGACGCGCGCGCGTACCCGAGATCTGTTCCGTAGAGCTTCGTCAGCCGTGTCTTTGGTTTGGCATCGTAAAAATCCCGAGAGATTCCATAGATTTTCGGACGGATTTTTAAAGGGTTACCGGTGAATGTTCCGAATTTCAATGGCCTGAAAGTGATCATCTTTAGTGAGTGAAAAGCATCCCTCAGGGGATCGAGGAAGAGCGTGTGAGTGCGGAGAAGTGAAGAATTCCTCATAAGAAGTGTCTGACTGAATCCCAGTGTGCCATGGGATAATAGTTGGTCCTGTTTGCTTGGATGGAGAAACATCCGGCACGTGACTTTCAAGGTTAATTGCCGTCCAACGCTGCCGGATTGTGGAGGCGACGTAGCGTAGCGTCTCCTGAGCGTTCTTCGACATTTCTTTCGAAGAGAAGTTCAGGTTCGAGAGGACGCCGCCGGGTCCCCAATTGGATGGGAAATCAGAATTGCAATCGAAATCGAACACCCATTAGTCACAGGCACACAGATAGTTGTCGCGACATTTGTACGGTGGTGTCGTGATAAGATAAGAGTAGTGATATAGTGCAACTGTTGTCGAACAGGGTTTGTGTTGTCGCTGTTCCCGAAGGATAGGTGGGGAAACAAACTATGAAGGGGCCGAAGGGAGAGTGGCTACGGGGATGGTGTCGTCTCCAATTAGTTCAAAGATGAACTTGTTTGTGTCGTCCGTGAAGGGGGTCTTCGGTGTAAAATGCTCACATGAGGTTCTACAGAAGAGAACGGTGTTCTCTTTTTTGGATGCCTGCTAGGTCTTAACAAAATTTTCGCAAAATTGTTTTTGGATTCTTGGAAAATTATTTCATGATTTTTGCCTAATTTCGTTTAAATTCTACAGTCGAACCTCCATGTGTCGATGTTCCTTGACTCGATATCGACTCATGGAGGTAAATTTTTCCACACTGAAAAATAATTTCTGGGTTACTATGATGGTCCCTTCAAAAAGCTTCCCAAAGGATTTTTGTTCCACTTCTCGATATTTCCTTGAGTTGATGGTCCCTTCAATATCGACTCATGGAGGTTTTACTGTAGTAGAATTTTGACCACATTCTAATACATTCCTGTAGAAAGTCTTGACAAATTTTGTGTAGAATCTTGTTTAGAAGAAGAAGTCAGAATCAGAAGAATCAAAAGAAGAAGAATTGAAAGAATCTTTATAACAAGATCTTAAGAAATCCTTGGAGCAATTTCTGGAAGAGAAATTTCTGGAAGGAATATCTGAATGTAAAGAATTCTTGAGAATTTCCTCAATAATCTATTGTAGAACTTCTTAAGGAATCTTTGGTGAAAATTCTTATTAAAGCTTCTAAAAAAATTGGAAAGAGTTCTTAATTTCTGATTTTTTTTTCCTAAAAAATATCCATGGGGTATTTTTGAGATAGTTCATGAAAGGTTTTCAAGATAGAAATTCGTAGATGAACTGCTGGAACAATCTGTGCAAATTTTTTTGAAGAAATTTTTGAAGTACAGTTTCTTACCGATTTTGGCAACACCCGTTTTTGTCTACTCCCGATTTTGGCAACACCCGATTTTGGCAACATTTCCTTCCCGATTTTGGCAACACCCGTTTTTGGCAACAATTTCTTACCGATTTTGGCAACACCCGATTTTGGCAACAATTTTTTACCGATTTTGGCAACAAAAAATTTTGACCAAAAATTTTTACCGAAAAATCGCTTGTATTCGTAAATGTATTTATATTTTAGCTTTACTCTTCTTCAAAAAATCAAAATTCGTTAGATTTTCCAAAATCAACAATTTTATAAATCATGACGTAATTTATGAACGTCACCTACAGGGATCGTTTTATAACTTGTGAATAGTCCATATTTAAAATATAAGCCAAATTGACGTATAAAAGTTGAAAATAATCAACACAAAAATATTACCGATTTTGGCAACACCCCAATTTGGCAACATAAAATTCACCTCGTGTTGCCAAAATCGGTAAGAAACTGTATTTTCTTAAGGAATCCATGCAACATTTTTGGAAGCCCTCCGTGCAAGACTTCCTTAAGGAGATCTTGAAGAAATGTCTGGAGGACGTTCTAAAGTCTAAAGGAATCCCTAGAAGATTTTGTGAGAAGTTTTCTGACTGAATTTCTTTAGGATTTCCCGGATAACTTTTTAAAGTAAACCTACGCTGAGTTTCTAAAGGAGTCCCTGAAAGAATTTCTTTAAGAATCCTAGGGAGATTTTTTTAGGATCTCATGAAAGATATTTTAAATGAATCGTAGGATGGATTTCAGCAAGGGTCCATGGAAGAATTATCAAAAACTATGTAGAAGTTTTTTTGTCCCTCATAAATTTGTGAAGGAACCCTTAGGGCAGCTTCTATAGAAATCCCTGCAGAAAATTTCCGAACGGATCTCCCAATTTTTTTTAAGAGTCTGGAGGAATTTCTAAAGAAATCCCAGGATGATTTTCTGACAGAAATTCAGATTTTCAAAAAAACAAAATCCCTTGAGCAATTTCTAAAGCAAACCCCGGCGAAAGTTTTGGAATAAATCCTTGGGAAATCGTTTGAGAGAATGCTTAAAGGAATTTCCGAAGAATTTTTCGGAACAGGGTAAATCTCTGAAGGAGTAGTAGGCCTGGCCGCTTTAATGCTTGTAATGCACCCCTGATGCACTGCAATTATTAATAATGACAAGAAAAATGATAGGAGTAGTCGATCCTATCATTTTCCAGGATTCTTTCAATGAATGGCTGTGTATGGGTAGACTAGACTAGACAGGGTAAATCTCTGAAGGATTTTCTAAAGTGGAGGAATTTCTGCAGAAACTGATACTCAACTTTCTTAGACAACGCTTTGTTAAACTTCTGGAGGAATCCCTAGTGGAATTTCTGGATGAATTGGATGTTGCTGTGGGAATTTCTGGTGAAAACCTTGGAAGCATTTCCAAAGTAACCCCAGTATAAATTTTTGAAGGAACTTTTCCAATATTTTCTTAAATACTTTGAAATAGCTTCTAAAGGCATCACTGAAAATTAAATGTCCAAAGAAATCTCTGAAGGAAGCTCTGAATGAATTTTTGAAAAAATCCTTGCAGGGATATCAGCCCAAATTCATGGATAATTTTTTGAAAAAAAATAGAGAAACATCAGAAGTAAATCATGCAAGCTGCTATGAAAGAATTCTTTGTGAAATTTGTAGAATTGGGGGAATTTCTGAACAAATCCCTGAAGGAAATTTCCGAATGAATCCATGAAAGATTTTTTGATAGAATCATTTAGGGAATTTTTGGCCGAGTACTACGACAAATTTCCGAAAGATTGTTTTGAAAGAATTTTTGATAGATTCCTTATAGGAATCTCCAAAAGATTCTCCAAACGAATGCCCAGAGAAATTTCTGAATGAATATCCAGAGGAATTTCTGAAGTATTCTCTGGGCGAATTTCTCAACCAATCTGATATGATTGGTGAAAAATTTGATTTCTGAAGTATCAGTTTTCACTATTGTGGACGTTCTAATCTTCATTACATATTGTGGACACCCGGTGTTTATACTCGTTATATGTATGGAATTGCAAATTATGTTGGTTACTTCAGATGTAAAAATCGATTTCTGACGCCACTGTGCAACCCTCGCTGCTCACTCTTCATATATCAACATCCCTCAATCCTACTTACTTCTCACTCACTCTGTATTTCTCACTCTTCACTGCGCACTCCTCATTTCTCACTTCTCATTCCTCACTTTTTCACTCTCGTGTCTGTCTTTTCCCATTCTTCATTCCACACTTCTCACCACTCACTATTCCCTGCTCACTTCTTTCTGTTCACTCCACACTTTTCCCATTTAACTACTCACTTCCAACTTTTCACGGCTCATTCCTCAATTTACAATACTCACTTTTTTATTCTCGCTTTTGATCTTTGATGTACACTTCTCATTCTTTACTTTTCATTTTTAGTGCTAATTTCTCACTCACTCGCCACCTTTCACTCTGCACTGCGGACTTTTGCACACTCCTCACTTAGCACTCCACTTATTTAATTCAGATGCTTAATCATATAGCCGAGGCGGTAAACGCACGGGTATTCAGCATGACCATGCTGAGGGTGACGGGTTCGATTCCCGGTCGGTCCAGGATCTTTTCGTAAAGGAAATTTCCTTGACTTCCTTGGGCATACAGTATCTTCGTGCCTGCCACACGATATACGCATGCAAAATGGTCATTGGCAGAGGAAGCTCTCAGTTAATAACTGTGGAAGTGCTCATAGAACACTAAGCTGAGAAGCAGGCTTTGTCCCAGTGAGGACGTTACGCCAAGAAGAGAGAGAGAGAGCTTAATCATATTCTTGAAGAATGTTATTCTCATTTTTGCAGAATCTTTTTCAGATTGTTGCAGAATCTTATCGAAATTTCTACAGAATCTTGATGAATTTTGTTGACGTGTGCACGAATCTGACCCAGATTCGAGTACAATCTGTTCCAGATTCGAGGACAATCTGCTCCAGATTCGAGTAGAATATGTTCCAAATTCGAGTGGAATCTGTTCCAGATTCGAGCCAAAATCTATCCCAGATACGAATCAGAATCCATCCAAGATTCGAGCCAGAATCTGCCCCAGATTCTAGTGCAATTTGTCACAGATTCGAGTTAGAATCTTTCCCAGATTCGAGTTAAATCTTTCCCAGATTGGAGTAGAATTTGTCCCAAATTCGAGTAGAATAAGTCACAGATTCGAGTAGATTCTGTTTCAGATCCGAGTAGAATCTGACTTCTCAATCTTGAGTAGAATCTGTTGTCTTAAACACGAGTAGAATCTGTCCCAGATTCGATCTTAAGCTGTTCTAGATTCAAGTAGAATCTCTTCCAGATTCGAGTAGAATCTCTTCCAGATTCGAGTAGAATCTCTTCCAGATTCGAGTAGAATCTCTTCCAAATTCGAGTAGAATCTGTTCTAGATTCGAAAATAATCTGTCTTGGATTCGAGTAGAATCTGTCTCGGATTCGAGTAGAATCTGTCCCAGATTCGGGTGAAATTTGTCCCAGATTCTAGGCAGAATCTGTTCCAGATTCGAGGCAGAATCTGTTACAGATTCGAGGCAGAATCTGTTCAGATTCGAGGCAGAATCTGTTCAGATTCGAGTAGAATGTGTCCCAGACTCGAGTAGAATCTGTTCAGATTCGAGTAGAATGTGTCCCAAACTCGAGTAGAATCTGTCCCAGATTCGAGTAGAATCTGTCCCAGATTCGAGTAGAATCTGTCCCAGATTCGAGTAGAATCTGTCCCAGATTCGAGTAGAATCTGTCCCAGATTCGAGTAGAATCTGTCCCAGATTCGAGTAGAATCTGTCCCAGATTCGAGTAGAATCTGTCCCAGATTCGAGTAGAATCTGTCCCAGATTCGAGTAGAATCTGTCCCAGATTCGAGTAGAATCTGTCCCAGATTCGAGTAGAATCTGTCCCAGATTCGAGTCAGAATCTGTCCCAGATTCGAGTCAGAATCTGTCCCAGATTCGAGTCAGAATCTGTCCCAGATTCGAGTCAGAATCTGTCCCAGATTCGAGTCAGAATCTGTCCCAGATTCGAGTCAGAATCTGTTCCAGATTCGAGTTAGAATCTGTGTCAGATTCGAGTTAGAATTTGTCCCAGATTCGAGTCAAACTCTGTCCCAGATTCGAGTCAGACTCTGTCCCAGATTCGAGTCAGACTCTGTCCCAGATGCGAGTTAGACTCTGTCCTAGATTCGAGTCAGACTCTGTCCTAGATTCGAGTCAGACTCTGTTCTGGATTCGAGTCAGAATCTGTTCCCGATTCGAGTTAGAATCTGTCCCAGATTCGAGACGAATCTGTCCCAGATTCGAGACGAATCTGTCCCAGATTCGAGACGAATCTGTCCCAGATTCGAGACGAATCTGTCGCAGATTCGAGACGAATCTGTCCCAGATTCGAGTCAGACTCTGTCCTAGATTCGAGTCAGAATCTGTTCCAGATTCGAGTTAGAATCTGTCCCAGATTCGAGTTAGAATCTGACCCAGATTCGAGTCAAAATCTGTTCCAGATTCGAGTTAAAATCTGTTCCAGATTCGAGTTAGAATTTGTCCCAGATTCGAGTCAAACTCTGTCCCAGATTCGAGTCAGACTCTGTCCCAGATTCGAGTCAGACTCTGTTCCAGATTCGAGTCAGACTCTGTCCTAGATTCGAGTCAGACTCTGTCCTAGATTCGAGTCAGAATCTGTTCCAGATTCGAGTTAGAATCTGTCCCAGATTCGAGTTAGAATCTGTCCCAGATTCGAGTTAGAATCTGTCCCAGATTCGAGTTAGAATCTGACCCAGATTCGAGTCAAAATCTGTTCCAGATTCGAGTTAAAATCTGTTCCAGATTCGAGTTAGAATTTGTCCCAGATTCGAGTCAAACTCTGTCCCAGATTCGAGTCAGACTCTGTCCCAGATTCGAGTCAGACTCTGTTCCAGATTCGAGTCAGACTCTGTCCTAGATTCGAGTCAGACTCTGTCCTAGATTCGAGTCAGAATCTGTTCCAGATTCGAGTTAGAATCTGTCCCAGATTCGAGTTAGAATCTGTCCCAGATTCGAGTTAGAATCTGTCCCAGATTCGAGTTAGAATCTGTCCCAGATTCGAGACGAATCTGTCCCAGATTCGAGACGAATCTGTCCCAGATTCGAGACGAATCTGTCCCAGATTCGAGACGAATCTGTCCCAGATTCGAGACGAATCTGTCCCAGATTCGAGACGAATCTGTCCCAGATTCGAGACGAATCTGTCCCAGATTCGAGACGAATCTGTCCCAGATTCGAGACGAATCTGCCCCAGATTCAAGACGAATCTGTCCCAGATTCAAGACGAATCTGTCCCAGATTCGAGACGAATCTGTTTCAGATTCGAGACGAATCTGTCCCAGATTCGAGACGAATCTGTCCCAGATTCGGGACGAATCTGTCCAAGATTCGGGACAAATCTGTCCAAGATTCGGGACGAATCTGTCCAAGATTCGGGACGAATCTGTCCCAGATTCGGGACGAATCTGTCCCAGGTTCGAGGCGAATCTGTCCCAGGTTCGAGGCGAATCTGTCCCAGATTCGAGGCGAATCTGTCCCAGATTCGAGACGAATCTGTCTCAGATTCGGGACGAATCTGTCCCAGATTCGGGACGAATCTGTCCTAGATTCGAGACAAGTCTGTCCCAGATTCGAGACGAATCTGTCCTAGATTCGGACGAATCTGTCCGAGATTTCAGACGAATCTGTCCAAGATTCAAGACGAATCTATCCTAGATTCAAGACGAATCTGTCCCTGATTCGAGACGAATCAGTTTCAGATTCGAGACGAATCTGTCTCAGATTCGAGACGAATCTGTCCCAGATTCCAGACGAATCTTTCTCAATTCGAAGATTGAGACGAATCTTTCCCACATTCGAAACGAATTTGTACCAGATTCGAAACGAATCTGTCCCAGATTCGAGACCAATCTGTCCCAGATTCGCGACCAATCTGTCTCAGATTCGAGACGAATCTGTCTCAGATTCGAGACGAATCTGTCCCAGATTCGAGTAGAATCTGTCCCAGAGTCGAGACGAATCTGTCCCAGATTCGATTAGTATCTGTCCCAGATTCGAGACGAATCTGTCCCAGATTCGAGACGAATCTGTCCCACATTCGAGACGAATCTGTCTCAGATTCGAGGCGAATCTGTCCCAGATTTGAGACAAATCTGTCCCGGATTTGAGACGAATCTGTCCCAGATTCGAGACGAATCTGTCCCAGATTCGAGACGAATCTGTCCCAGATTCGAGACGAATCTGTCCCAGATTCGAGACGAATCTGTCCCAGATTCGAGACGAATCTGTCCCTGATTCGAGACGAATCAGTTTCAGATTCGAGACGAATCTGTCTCAGATTCGAGACGAATCTGTCCCAGATTCCAGACGAATCTTTCTCAATTCGAAGATTGAGACGAATCTTTCCCACATTCGAAACGAATTTGTACCAGATTCGAAACGAATCTGTCCCAGATTCGAGACCAATCTGTCCCAGATTCGCGACCAATCTGTCTCAGATTCGAGACGAATCTGTCTCAGATTCGAGACGAATCTGTCGCAGATTCGAGACGAATCTGTCCCAGATTCGAGTCAGACTCTGTCCTAGATTCGAGTCAGAATCTGTTCCAGATTCGAGTTAGAATCTGTCCCAGATTCGAGTTAGAATCTGACCCAGATTCGAGTCAAAATCTGTTCCAGATTCGAGTTAAAATCTGTTCCAGATTCGAGTTAGAATTTGTCCCAGATTCGAGTCAAACTCTGTCCCAGATTCGAGTCAGACTCTGTCCCAGATTCGAGTCAGACTCTGTTCCAGATTCGAGTCAGACTCTGTCCTAGATTCGAGTCAGACTCTGTCCTAGATTCGAGTCAGAATCTGTTCCAGATTCGAGTTAGAATCTGTCCCAGATTCGAGTTAGAATCTGTCCCAGATTCGAGTTAGAATCTGTCCCAGATTCGAGTTAGAATCTGTCCCAGATTCGAGACGAATCTGTCCCAGATTCGAGACGAATCTGTCCCAGATTCGAGACGAATCTGTCCCAGATTCGAGACGAATCTGTCCCAGATTCGAGACGAATCTGTCCCAGATTCGAGACGAATCTGCCCCAGATTCAAGACGAATCTGTCCCAGATTCAAGACGAATCTGTCCCAGATTCGAGACGAATCTGTTTCAGATTCGAGACGAATCTGTCCCAGATTCGAGACGAATCTGTCCCAGATTCGGGACGAATCTGTCCCAGATTCGGGACGAATCTGTCCAAGATTCGGGACAAATCTGTCCAAGATTCGGGACGAATCTGTCCAAGATTCGGGACGAATCTGTCCCAGATTCGGGACGAATCTGTCCCAGGTTCGAGGCGAATCTGTCCCAGGTTCGAGGCGAATCTGTCCCAGATTCGAGGCGAATCTGTCCCAGATTCGAGACGAATCTGTCTCAGATTCGGGACGAATCTGTCCCAGATTCGGGACGAATCTGTCCTAGATTCGAGACAAGTCTGTCCCAGATTCGAGACGAATCTGTCCTAGATTCGGACGAATCTGTCCGAGATTTCAGACGAATCTGTCCAAGATTCAAGACGAATCTATCCTAGATTCAAGACGAATCTGTCCCTGATTCGAGACGAATCAGTTTCAGATTCGAGACGAATCTGTCTCAGATTCGAGACGAATCTGTCCCAGATTCCAGACGAATCTTTCTCAATTCGAAGATTGAGACGAATCTTTCCCACATTCGAAACGAATTTGTACCAGATTCGAAACGAATCTGTCCCAGATTCGAGACCAATCTGTCCCAGATTCGCGACCAATCTGTCTCAGATTCGAGACGAATCTGTCTCAGATTCGAGACGAATCTGTCCCAGATTCGAGTAGAATCTGTCCCAGAGTCGAGACGAATCTGTCCCAGATTCGATTAGTATCTGTCCCAGATTCGAGACGAATCTGTCCCAGATTCGAGACGAATCTGTCCCACATTCGAGACGAATCTGTCTCAGATTCGAGGCGAATCTGTCTCAGATTCGAGACGAATCTATTTCAGATTCGAGACGAATCTGTCCCAGATTCGAGACGAATCTGTCCCAGATTTGAGACAAATCTGTCCCGGATTTGAGACGAATCTGTCCCAGATTCGAGACGAATCTGTCCCAGATTCGAGACGAATCTGTCCCAGATTCGAGACGAATCTGTCCCAGATTCGAGACGAATCTGTCCAAGATTCGAGATGAATCTATCCCAGATTTGAGACGAATCTGTCCCAGATTCGAGACGAATCTGTCCCAGATTCGAGACGAATCTGTCCCAGATTCGAGACGAATCTGTCCCTGATTCGAGACGAATCAGTTTCAGATTCGAGACGAATCTGTCTCAGATTCGAGACGAATCTGTCCCAGATTCCAGACGAATCTTTCTCAATTCGAAGATTGAGTCGAATCTTTCCCACATTCGAAACGAATTTGTACCAGATTCGAAACGAATCTGTCCCAGATTCGAGACCAATCTGTCCCAGATTCGAGTAGAATCTGTCCCAGAGTCGAGACGAATCTGTCCCAGATTCGAGACGAATCTGTCCCAGATTCGAGACGAATCTGTCCCACATTCGAGACGAATCTGTCTCAGATTCGAGGCGAATCTGTCTCAGATTCGAGACGAATCTATTTCAGATTCGAGACGAATCTGTCCCAGATTCGAGACGAATCTGTCCCAGATTCGAGACAAATCTGTCCCAGATTCGAGACGAATCTGCCCCAAATTCGAGACGAATCTGTCCCAAATTCAAGCAGAATATTTTCTAGATTCGTGCAGAATCTGTCCCAGATTTGAGTCAAAATGTGTCCTTGGTTTGGATCAGATTCGAGTTGAATCTATTCTCGATGTTTCTTCCAGATTCGACCACCGTCGCGCATTTTACCCCATTTTCCCTATACACCTCCTCAGTTGATTGTCTGTTACCCGATACTGCACGAGGGAGTTGCTGGCGTCGACTCAAATGGATGGTATCGTGAAAATAGCGCTCTCTGCATATTCCGATCCGATATTCTTCCCTTGCTTGTCGAAATAGAACGAATTCGTAGAATTCTTTTGTTGACTCGAACCACCTGCAATAACTGCAAGAACTAGAATGATACTGAGTAAATCGCCTCTACCAAGATGTTTTTTTTTTTCATGTCCACCCTTTCGGCATCGTTTTCGCACATTGTTCAATGCGCGCGGCCGGCGGGTCAACGAAAATAGCATTGGCATCTCGGAGCAGCGGAGCAAAGCACAGTCAAGTGTCCCGGTCCATTTTGGTGTCGTCAGACAGCCAGCAGAAGATTTTTGTCAGTTAGGATGGGACACACATACCTAATCGTCGTCGTCGTCGTTGAGTCGTTCGAGTCGAGAGCGTTAGATGATTGGTTTTTGGCGAAGAAGAAAATAGTTTCGCCGGGTAACGTGGGACATTGTTTTCCCCTATTCCGAGCCTGTCTGTCGATAGAATAGAAATGACGAGATGAGGTTGAGGACGGAAACTCCCACTTCGATCAAGTTCAATGTCGAATACGTGACGTCTGGGTTAGGAATGCGACAGAAAGAGTCGATTGTGGGAGCAGGTATTTTGTGTCTTCCAAAAAAGGGACAAAGAATGCCACATATTTATTTTATTTGCCATTGTATTTATCAGTTTTGGAGACTTTTCAAATTCTCACAAAGTTGTGAGAATCTATATTAGAAATTCGTGGAAGATCTAAAACGGAGATTCGTTGAGATTCTCCACAGGAGATTCGTGAAGAATCTCCACAAGAGATTCGTGGAGAGTCTCCACAGGAGATTCGTGGAGAATCTCCACAGGAGATTCGTGGAGAATCTCCACAGGAGATTCATGGAGAATCTCTAACGAAGATTCATGGAGAATCTCCACTGGAGATTCGTGGACAATCTCCACAAGAGATTCATGCAGAATCTCTACAGGAGATTCACGGAGAATCTCTACAGGAGATTCATGGAGAATCTACAGAGGAGATTCGTGGAGAATCTCCACAGGAGATTCGTAGAAAATTCACTCAAATTTTAATTTTCGACAGTTAATTTTAATAATCCGGATGAAAACATAAATGAAACTCATTTCCGGAAATATCACATGAGTCAAATAAAAACAAATTATCGTTGCAATCATTAACCAAGCTGAGTCAACAAAAAAGGAAAACAGTAATGTCCCATTTACCAAACCGTCGGGTGTATGTTGCAACTGAAAAGTGCAACAACTCTGCAGCACAAACATAAGGGACCAGAGGCGGCACACCCATGGAGCATGGAAATATTTAACTACCCGAATTCGTGCGTACTGTCATCGGAGTTAACATTGCGGGAAACAGCCAGCGTCATTTGCAGTCAGTGCTGATTCTGTGCTTCCGAAATAATTTGTCGGTATGACTTCCACTGAAATATTCACCTGTTTGGTGTAATTAAACATGGATGTTCGTTGGAAATCGGATCGCTTGAATCTGGTAGCGATTTCGTTTAAAGTTAAACAACTATTTGTGTTTTATCATTCTGTGGAGATGCGACCATTTGAGGAGGAATTTCTGACGGAATCTCTATTGGAATTTCCAAAGAGTTTCTTCGTTGAATTCTTGATGATATTTCATTCCAGGATTTCCTGGAGAAATAACTGAGTAAATTCTTACTAAATCTTGTCCAGTTTCCTGCAGAATCTTGTCCAGATTCCTGAAGAATCTTGTCCAGATTCCTGCAGAATCTGTGTCCAGATTCCTGCAGAATATGTGCCCAGATTCCTGCAGAATTTGTGCCCAGATTCCTGCGGAATCTGTGTCCAGATTCCTGCCTAATCTGTGTCCAGATTCCTACAGAATCTGTGTCCAGATTCCTGCAGAATCTTACTCGGATCCTTGTAGAATGTTGCCCGGATTCATGCAGAATCTGTGTCCAGATTCCTGCAGAATCTGTGTCCAGATTCCTGCAGAATCTCTGTCCAGATTCCTGCAGCATCTGTGTCCAGATTCCTGCAGAATCTGTGTCCAGATTCCTGCAGAATCTTGTCCAGATTCCTGCAGAATCTTGTCCAGATTCCTGCAGAAGCTGTGTCCAGATTCCTGCAGAAACTGTGTCCAGATTCCTGCAGAAACTGTGTCCAGATTCCTGCAGAAACTGTGTCCAGATTCCTGCAGAAACTGTGTCCAGATTCCTGCAGAAACTGTGTCCAAATTCCTGCAGAAACTGTGTCCAGATTCCTGCAGAAACTGTGTCCAGATTCCTGCAGAATCTGTGTCCAGATTCCTGCAGAATCTGTGTCCAGATTCCTGCAGAATCTGTGTCCAGATTCCTGCAGAATCTGTGTCCAGATTCCTGCAGAATCTGTGTCCAGATTCCTGCAGAATCTGTGTCCAGATTCCTGCAGAATCTGTGTCCAGATTCCTGCAGAATCTGTGTCCAGATTCCTGCAGAATCCTTGTCCAGATTCCTGCAGAATCTGTGTCCAGATTCCTGCAGAAACTGTGTCCAGATTCCTGCAGAATCTGTGTCCAGATTCCTGCAGAATCTGTGTCCAGATTCCTGCAGAATCTGTGTCCAGATTCCTGCAGAATCTGTGTCCAGATTCCTGCAGAATCTGTGTCCAGATTCCTGCAGAATCTGTGTCCAGATTCCTGCAGAATCTGTGTCCAGATTCCTGCAGAATCTGTGTCCAGATTCCTGCAGAATCTGTGTCCAGATTCCTGCAGAATCTGTGTCCAGATTCCTGCAGAATCTGTGTCCAGATTCCTGCAGAATCTTGTCTCGATTCCAGAAGAATCTTGTCCAGATTCCTGCAGAATATTGTCCAGATTCCTGCAGAATCTTGTCCAGATTCCTGCAGAATCTTGTCCAGATTCATGCAGAATCTGTGTCCAGATTCCTGCAGAATCTGTGTCCAGATTCCTGCAGAATCTGTGTCCAGATTCCTGCAGAATCTGTGTCCAGATTCCTGCAGAATCTGTGTCCAGATTCCTGCAGAATCTGTGTCCAGATTCCTGCAGAATCTTCGTCCAGATTCCTGCAGAATCTGTGTCCAGATTCCTGCAGAATCTGTGTCCAGATTCCTGCAGAATCTGTGTCCAGATTCCTGCAGAATCTGTGTCCAGATTCCTGCAGAATCTGTGTCCAGATTCCTGCAGAATCTGTGTCCAGATTCCTGCAGAATCTGTGTCCAGATTCCTGCAGAATCTGTGTCCAGATTCCTGCAGAATCTGTGTCCAGATTCCTGCAGAATCTTGTCTCGATTCCTGAAGAATCTTGTCCAGATTCCTGCAGAATATTGTCCAGATTCCTGCAGAATCTTGTCCAGATTCCTGCAGAATCTTGTCCAGATTCCTGCAGAATCTGTGTCCAGATTCCTGCAGAATCTGTGTCCAGATTCCTGCAGAATCTGTGTCCAGATTCCTGCAGAATCTGTGTCCAGATTCCTGCAGAATCTGTGTCCAGATTCCTGCAGAATCTGTGTCCAGATTCCTGCAGAATCTGTGTCCAGATTCCTGCAGAATCTGTGTCGAGATTCTTGCAGAATCTGTGTCCAGATTCCTGCAGAATCTGTGTCCAGATTCTTGCAGAATCTGTGTCCAGATTCCTGCAGAATCTGTGTCCAGATTCCTGCAGAATCTTACTCGGATCCTTGTAGAATGTTGCCCGGATTCATGCAGAATCTGTGTCCAGATTCCTGCAGAATCTGTGTCCAGATTCCTGCAGAATCTGTGTCCAGATTCCTGCAGAATCTGTGTTCAGATTCCTGCAGAATCTGTGTCCAGATTCCTGCAGAATCTGTGTCCAGATTCCTGCAGAATCTGTGTCCAGATTCCTGCAGAATCTGTGTCCAGATTCCTGCAGAATCTTACTCGGATCCTTGTAGAATGTTGCCCGGATTCATGCAGAATCTGTGTCCAGATTCCTGCGGAATCTGTGTCCAGATTCCTGCCTAATCTGTGTCCAGATTCCTACAGAATCTGTGTCCAGATTCCTGCAGAATCTTACTCGGATCCTTGTAGAATGTTGCCCGGATTCATGCAGAATCTGTGTCCAGATTCCTGCAGAATCTGTGTCCAGATTCCTGCAGAATCTGTGTCCAGATTCCTGCAGAATCTTGTCCAGATTCCTGCAGAATCTTGTCCAGATTCCTGCAGAAGCTGTGTCCAGATTCCTGCAGAAACTGTGTCCAGATTCCTGCAGAAACTGTGTCCAGATTCCTGCAGAAACTGTGTCCAGATTCCTGCAGAAACTGTGTCCAGATTCCTGCAGAAACTGTGTCCAAATTCCTGCAGAAACTGTGTCCAGATTCCTGCAGAAACTGTGTCCAGATTCCTGCAGAATCTGTGTCCAGATTCCTGCAGAATCTGTGTCCAGATTCCTGCAGAATCTGTGTCCAGATTCCTGCAGAATCTGTGTCCAGATTCCTGCAGAATCTGTGTCCAGATTCCTGCAGAATCTGTGTCCAGATTCCTGCAGAATCTGTGTCCAGATTCCTGCAGAATCCTTGTCCAGATTCCTGCAGAATCTGTGTCCAGATTCCTGCAGAAACTGTGTCCAGATTCCTGCAGAATCTGTGTCCAGATTCCTGCAGAATCTGTGTCCAGATTCCTGCAGAATCTGTGTCCAGATTCCTGCAGAATCTGTGTCCAGATTCCTGCAGAATCTTGTCTCGATTCCTGAAGAATCTTGTCCAGATTCCTGCAGAATATTGTCCAGATTCCTGCAGAATCTTGTCCAGATTCCTGCAGAATCTTGTCCAGATTCCTGCAGAATCTTGTCCAGATTCCTGCAGAATCTGTGTCCAGATTCCTGCAGAATCTGTGTCCAGATTCCTGCAGAATCTGTGTCCAGATTCCTGCAGAATCTGTGTCCAGATTCCTGCAGAATCTGTGTCCAGATTCCTGCAGAATCTGTGTCCAGATTCCTGTAGAATCTGTGTCCAGATTCCTGCAGAATCTGTGTCCAGATTCCTGCAGAATCTGTGTCCAGATTCCTGCAGAATCTTACTCGGATCCTTGTAGAATGTTGCCCGGATTCATGCAGAATCTGTGTCCAGATTCCTGCAGAATCTGTGTCCAGATTCCTGCAGAATCTGTGTCCAGATTCCTGCAGAATCTGTGTCCAGATTCCTGCAGAATCTGTGTCCAGATTCCTGCAGAATCTGTGTCCAGATTCCTGCAGAATCTGTGTCCAGATTCCTGCAGAATCTGTGTCCAGATTCCTGCAGAATCTGTGTCCAGATTCCTGCAGAATCTGTGTCCAGATTCCTGCAGAATCTGTGTCCAGATTCCTGCAGAATCTGTGTCCAGATTCCTGCAGAATGTTGCCCAGATTCCTGCAGAATCTTGTCCAGATTCCTGCAGAATCTTGTCCAGATTCCTGAAGAATCTTGTCCAGATTCCTGCAGAATATTGTCCAGATTCCTGCAGAATCTTGTCCAGATTCCTGCAGAATCTTGTCCAGATTCCTGCAGAATCTTGTCCAGATTCCTGCAGAATCTTGTCCAGATTCCTGCAGAATCTTGTCCAGATTCCTGCAGAACCTTGTCCACATTCCTGCAGAATCTAGCTCGGATTCTTGTAAAATCTTGCCCGGATTCTTGCAGTATCTTGCCCGCATTCTTGTCCAATCTTATCCAGATTGTCGAATCTTGTCCAGCTTCCTGCAAAATCTATGTGCAGATTCCTGCAGAAACTGTGTCCAGATTCCTGCAGAAACTGTGTCCAGATTCCTGCAGAATCTGTGTCCAGATTCCTGCAGAATCTGTGTCCAGATTCCTGCAGAATCTGTGTCCAGATTCCTGCAGAATCTGTGTCCAGATTCCTGCAGAATCTGTGTCCAGATTCCTGCAGAATCTGTGTCCAGATTCCTGCAGAATCTGTGTCCAGATTCCTGCAGAATCTGTGTCCAGATTCCTGCAGAATCTGTGTCCAGATTCCTGCAGAATCTGTGTCCAGATTCCTGCAGAATCTTGTCTCGATTCCTGAAGAATCTTGTCCAGATTCCTGCAGAATATTGTCCAGATTCCTGCAGAATATTGTCCAGATTCCTGCAGAATCTTGTCCAGATTCCTGCAGAATCTTGTCCAGATTCCTGCAGAATCTGTGTCCAGATTCCTGCAGAATCTGTGTCCAGATTCCTGCAGAATCTGTGTCCAGATTCCTGCAGAATCTGTGTCCAGATTCCTGCAGAATCTGTGTCCAGATTCCTGCAGAATCTGTGTCCAGATTCCTGCAGAATCTGTGTCCAGATTCCTGCAGAATCTGTGTCCAGATTCCTTCAGAATCTGTGTCCAGATTCCTGCAGAATCTGTGTCCAGATTCCTGCAGAATCTGTGTCCAGATTCCTGCAGAATCTTACTCGGATCCTTGTAGAATGTTGCCCGGATTCATGCAGAATCTGTGTCCAGATTCCTGCAGAATCTGTGTCCAGATTCCTGCAGAATCTGTGTCCAGATTCCTGCAGAATCTGTGTCCAGATTCCTGCAGAATCTGTGTCCAGATTCCTGCAGAATCTGTGTCCAGATTCCTGCAGAATCTGTGTCCAGATTCCTGCAGAATCTGTGTCCAGATTCCTGCAGAATCTGTGTCCAGATCCCTGCAGAATCTGTGTCCAGATTCCTGCAGAATCTGTGTCCAGATTCCTGCAGAATCTGTGTCCAGATTCCTGCAGAATATTGCCCAGATTCCTGCAGAATCTTGTCCAGATTCCTGAAGAATCTTGACCAGATTCCTGCAGAATATTGTCCAGATTCCTGCAGAATATTGTCCAGATTCCTGCAGAATCTTGTCCAGATTCCTGCAGAATCTTGTCCAGATTCCTGCAGAATCTTGTCCAGATTCCTGCAGAATCTTGTCCAGATTCCTGCAGAATCTTGTCCAGATTCCTGCAGAACCTTGTCCACATTCCTGCAGAATCTAGCTCGGATTCTTGTAAAATCTTGCCCGGATTCTTGCAGTATCTTGCCCGCATTCTTGTCCAATCTTATCGAGATTGTCGAATCTTGTCCAGCTTCCTGCAAAATCTATGTGCAGATTCCTGCAGAAACTGTGTCCAGATTCTTGCAGAATCTGTGTCCAGATTCCTGCAGAATCTGTGTCCAGATTCTTGCAGAATCTGTGTCCAGATTCTTGCAGAATCTGTGTCCAGATTCTTGCAGAATCTGTGTCCAGATTCTTGCAGAATCTGTGTCCAGATTCTTGCAGAATATGTGTCCAGATTCTTGCAGAATATGTGTCCAGATTCTTGCAGTATCTTGCCCGCATTCTTGTCCAATCTTATCGAGATTGTCGAATCTTGTCCAGCTTCCTGCAAAATCTATGTGCAGATTCCTGCAGAAACTGTGTCCAGATTCTTGCAGAATCTGTGTCCAGATTCCTGCAGAATCTGTGTCCAGATTCTTGCAGAATCTGTGTCCAGATTCTTGCAGAATCTGTGTCCAGATTCTTGCAGAATCTGTGTCCAGATTCTTGCAGAATCTGTGTCCAGATTCTTGCAGAATATGTGTCCAGATTCTTGCAGAATATGTGTCCAGATTCTTGCAGAATCTGTGTCCAGATTCTTGCAGAATCTGTGTCCAGATTCTTGCAGAATCTGTGTTCAGATTCCTGCAGAATCTGTGTCCAGATTTCTGAAGAATCTGTGTCCAGGTTCCTGCAGAATCTTGTCCATATTCATACAGAATGTTGTCCACATTCCTGCAGAATCTAGCTCGGATTCTTGTAAAATCTTGCCCGGATTCTTGCAGTATCTTGCCCGCATTCTTGTCGAATCTTATCCAGATTCCTGTCGAATCTTGTCTTCCTGCAAAATCTATGTGCAGATTCCTGCAGAATCTGTGTTCAGATTCTTGCAGAATCTGTGTCCAGATTTCTGGTAAATCTGTGTCCAGATTCCTGCAGAATCTGTTTCCAGATTCCTGCAGAATCTTGTCCATATTCATGCAGAATGTTGTCCACATTCCTGCAGAATCTTGTCGCGTTTCCTGCCGAATATTGTTCTTTCTCCTGTAGAACCTTGTCCAGATTCCCGCAGAATCTTGTCCAGATTCCTGCAGAATCTTGGCCAGATTCCTGCAAAATGTTGTCCAGATTCCTGTTGAATCTTGTCGCGTTTCCTGCCGAATATTGTTCTTATTGCTGCAGAATCTTGTCCAGATTCCTGCAGAATCTTGTCCAGATTCCTGTAGAACCTTGTCCAGATTCCCGCAGAATCTTGTCCAGATTCCTGCAGAATCTTGGCCAGATTCCTGCAAAATGTTGTCCAGATTCCTGTTGAATCTTGTCGCGTTTCCTGCCGAATATTCTTCTTATTCCTGCAGAATCTTGTCCAGATTCCTGCAGAATGTTGTCCAGATTCCTGCAGAATCTTGTCCAGATTCCTGCAGAATCTTGTCCAGATTCCTGCAGAATCTTGTCCAGATTCCTGCAGAATCTTGTCCAGATTCCTGCAGAATTTTGTCCAGATTCCTGCAGAATCTTGTCCAGATTCCTGCAGAATCTTGTCCAGATTCCTGCAGAATCTTGTCCAGATTCCTGCAGAATCTTGTCCAGATTCCTGCAGAATCTTGTCCAGATTCCTGCAGAATCTTGTCCAGATTCCTGCAGAATCTTGTCCAGATTCCTGCAGAATCTTGTCCAGATTCCTGCAGAATCTTGTCCAGATTCCTGCAGAATCTTGTCCAGATTCCTGCAGAATCTTGTCCAGATTCCTGCAGAATCTTGTCCAGATTCCTGCAGAATCTTGTCCAGATTCCTGCAGAATCTTGTCCAGATTCCTGCAGAATCTTGTCAAGATTCTGGCAGAATCTTGTCCAGATTCCGGCAGAATCTTGTCCAGATTCCGGCAGAATCTTGTCCAGATTCCGGCAGAATCTTGTCCAGATTCCTGCAGAATCTTGTCCAGATTCCTGCAGAATCTTGTCCAGATTTTTGCAGAATCTTGTCCAGATTCCTGCAGAATCTTGTCCAGATTCCTGCAGAATCTTGTCCAGATTCCTGCAGAATCTTGTCCAGATTCCTGTAGAATCTTGTCCAGATTCCTGCAGAATCTTGTCCAGATTCCTGCAGAATCTTGTCCAGATTCCTGCAGAATCTTGTCCAGATTCCTGCAGAATCTTGTCCAGATTCCTGCAGAATCTTGTCCAGATTCCTGCAGAATCTTGTCCAGATTCCTGCAGAATCTTGTCCAGATTCCTGCAGAATCTTGTCCAGATTCCTGCAGAACCTTGTCCAGATTCCTGCAGAACCTTGTCCAGATTCCTGCAGAATCTTGTCCAGATTCTGGCAGAATCTTGTCCAGATTCTGGCAGAATCTTGTCCAGATTCTGGCAGAATCTTGTCCAGATTCTGGCAGAATCTTGTCCAGATTCCGGCAGAATCTTGTCCAGATTCCTGCAGAATCTTGTCCAGATTCCGGCAGAATCTTGTCCAGATTCCTGCAGAATCTTGTCAAGATTCCGGCAGAATCTTGTCAAGATTCCGGCAGAATCTTGTCCAGATTCCGGCAGAATCTTGTCCAGATTCCGGCAGAATCTTGTCCAGATTCCGGCAAAATCTTGTTCAGATTCGTGTAGAATATGCTAGAATCTGTCACATATTCGTGTAGAATCTGACACAGATTCTGCAAGAATCTGACACAGCTTCTGTAAGAATTTGACACAGATTCTGCAAGAATCTGACACAGATTCTGCAAGAATCTGACACAGATTCTGCAAGAATCTGACACAGATTCTGCAAGAATCTGACACAGATTCTGCAAGAATCTGACACAGATTCTGCTAGAATCTGACACAGATTCTGCAAGAATCTGACACAGATTCTGCAAGAATCTGACACAGATTCTGCTAGAATCTGACACAGATTCTGCTAGAATCTGACACAGATTCTGCAAGAATCTGACACAGATTCTGCAAGAATCTGACACAGATTCTGCAAGAATCTGACACAGATTCTGCAAGAATCTGACACAGATTCTGCAAGAATCTGACACAGATTCTGCAAGAATCTGACACAGATTCTGCAAGAATCTGACACAGATTCTGCAAGAATCTGACACAGATTCTGCAAGAATCTGACACAGATTCTGCAAGAATCTGACACAGATTCTGCAAGAATCTGACACAGATTCTGCAAGAATCTGACACAGATTCTGCAAGAATCTGACACAGATTCTGCAAGAATCTGACACAGATTCTGCAAGAATCTGACACAGATTCTGCAAGAATCTGACACAGATTCTGCAAGAATCTGACACAGATTCTGCAAGAATCTGACACAGATTCTGCAAGAATCTGACACAAGTTCTGCAAGAATCTGACACAGATTCTGCGAGAATCTGACACAGATTCTGCAAGAATCTGACACAGATTCAGCAAGAATCTGACACAGATCCAGCAAGAATCTGACACAGATTCAGCAAGAATCTGACACAGATTCAGCAAGAATCTGACACAGATCCTGCAAGAATCTGACAACAGATTCTGCAAGAATCTGACACAGATTCTGCAAGAATCTGACAACAGATTCTGCAGGAATCTGACAACAGATTCTGCAAGAATCTGACAACAGATTCTGCAAGAATCTGACAACAGATTCTGCAAGAATCTGACAACAGATTCTGCAAGAATCTGACAACAGATTCTGCAAGAATCTGACAACAGATTCTGCAAGAATCTGACAACAGATTCTGCAAGAATCTGACAACAGATTCTGCAAGAATCTGACACCAGATTCTGCAAGAATCTGACACCAGATTCTGCAAGAATCTGACACCAGATTCTGCAAGAATCTGACAACAGATTCTGCAAGAATCTGACAACAGATTCTGCAAGAATCTGACAACAGATTCTGCAAGAATCTGACAACAGATTCTGCAAGAATCTGACAACAGATTCTGCAAGAATCTGACAACAGATTCTGCAAGAATATGACAACAGATTCTGCAAGAATCTGACACAGATTCTGCAAGAATCTGACACAGATTCCGCAAGAATCTGACACAGATTCCGCAAGAATCTGACACAGATTCTGCAAGAATCTGACACAGATTCTGCAAGAATCTGACACAGATTCTGCAAGAATCTGACACAGATTCTGCAAGAATCTGACACAGATTCTGCAAGAATCTGACACAGATTCTGCAAGAATCTGACACAGATTCTGCAAGAATCTGACACAGATTCTGCAAGAATCTGACACAGATTCTGTAAGAATCTGACACAGATTCTGCAAGAATCTGACACAGATTCTGCAAGAATCTGACACAGATTCTGCAAGAATCTGACACAGATTCAGCAAGAATCTGACACAGATCCAGCAAGAATCTGACACAGATTCTGCACGAATCTGACCTAGATTCTTCAAGAATCTGACCTAGATTCTGCGAGAATCTGACCTAGATTCTGCGAGAATCTGACACAGATTCTCACAAAGGTTCTAACAAAGATTCTGTATGAATCTGACACACTGAATCTGGGGAAACTTTTGGAGGAATACTAGGAGTAATTTCTGATGGAATTCCTAGAATATTTCCGACGAAGTTCTAATTTTCTTAAACCTAATTCAAAACAAATCATCCCACCACCGGTTCGATTCTCCATCATTATAATCACCCACGCAAAATATGTTTTTGTCGGCTGCTTTGGTTCTACCACCGCGGTGTTGTGAACTTGTGCGTGGTGTTTGCCGCCGTCATAGCCCCGGTAATAAATTTCACGCCTCGAGATAGTAAACAAGCCTGGTCTGGCTCTGACGGCACTGCCCTGGAGCTTACGAGTAGGAGCGACACGATAACATCGAAATATGACGCATACGGCGAAAAGGGGTGTGCAGGGTTGTTGACTTTCGATACCTATCAACAAGTGTGGTTCGCCGGAAAACCTAGTCGAAGCGCGCGGTCAAAGTGCGAGAGGTTTCTATTGGAAACGATTCAGAGAAATACCGACGGTTGTTGGAGTGACGGGTCCAGGAGATGGTTGTCGAAAGGTTTTTCACGGAAATAACGGTTCACAAACAAGCGAGAGGTCGGGTAGGGTCAACAGTCGCTAGCTGTGAAGTTCAAGGAACTGTTTTGTACAAACATGTTTTTAAAGCTGTCTAATGGTCTGAATTCGTTAAAATTCTGCAGGAATCTGAACAAGATTCTACAGAAATCTGAAGCAGATTCTGCAGGAATCTAAACCATATCCTGCAGGAATTTGGATAATACTCTGCATGAATCTGGATAAGATTCTGCAGGAGTATGGACCAGATTCTTCCGGAATCTGAGCAAGAATCTGGACATAACTGCAAGAATCTAGACAAGATTCTGCAGGAATCTGGACAATAGTTTGCAAGAATTCTGCAGCAGTATGGACAAAATTCTGCAGGAATACAGGATTCCAAAGGAATCTGGTCAAAATTCTGCAGGACTCCGGACATTTCGTCCCATCTTGTCCAGAAAACTGATAACCTTCAAGCAAAGGATATTCAAATACAATTAACCCGTCATTTACGACGCAATTGGCATCCCCACAGCCCACAACTCTCCCTGAATTAATTGATTAGAACCAATATTGAAACAGTCAACCGCAGAATCGATATATGTACTGGAAATGAAATCAACCTAATGACAGGCATCCGCAGCACAGCATTTGCATTACATATTGGGATGAGAGACTACGAGGAGGAGGAGGACGCATCATCATCATCATCATCATACGACACCGTTGCGTTGTTGCATTGCTCGAGCTAGAGCTGATGTGGTGCTTCAATAATTGTAATTATCAATTTACCTGCTGCGCGCCTGGGTTTCCAATTCCAAAGCGGTAACGACCGGTTCTCATCCTTCTGTTGTAGGAGATGGTCATTTACTGTCCTACTATGTCACCATATTGCCTATAGGTAGATAGTGGGACATGCATTGGGACACTTGCCGCGATCTGATTGGATTCGTTTTAGCTAGCCTACAACGCACTTGATTATCGGGGCCATTGGCGACAGGGACCGAATGTGTGTAATCCTCGATCTAATTAAGATAGATTTAAGGTGCTTTTATGCTGGGGTACGAGGGCGGATCGCTATCGATTCGCGTTACATAGAATTAACCGTGTCGTCCTCTGAATTCACCTCTCATTATCCCGAAAGAGCGGGTGAGCTGCAATATGGCTGAACGTAATTGCTACCTATTTGATTCAAATTGTTGGGACAGAAATAGGAAGTCATTAGACTGGCATAGCCGCAGGATTATTTCGCTTAGAGCTTTAACGGGTGTCCCATTTCATGGCAGATTCTCTTCTATTGGTATTTCTGCTGAAGCTGATCAACTTGTTGGACAACGCAATTGATTGGAAGCGAGTTCATAGCGGATTGTTAGGATTGGGAGTTTCAGTTCGATACACCTGATTTGAAAAACGTCTTATTTTCATCGGGTGTCCCATTCTGTGGCAAACGATGGCATTGTGTACTACAATATTACATCGTCCGTACATTGAAACAAAAAATAACAACACGAACTCGTTTGGTTTCACTTCCAACACCAACGGTTGTCCCAATGGGTCCCTATTTCAACTGAAGCACTAAGGGGGATCCCAATTCATTTCAGTTTAGACACTACCGGGTGTCCCAATGTGTTTAAATTTCAATTGAAACACTAACGGGTGTCCCACTTACGAGTGTCCCAAAGGGATTATCTGGGTAATTGATCTGGTAGACTCAACTTTCCTAAAAAAAATCAGGATAAGATTCTGTCGGAATTAAGTTTGAATTCTGCAGGAATTGGGAAAAAATTCTGCAGGCGTTTATTAAGAAGTTTGCAAGAATCTGCTGGAATTTGGTTATGGTTTTGTAGAAATTTCATTCTGTGGCAAGTGATGGCATTATTAACTACAACCAAGAGAAAAATTGTCCATTAAAACTTTATTGAACAGAGGCTTTGCGGCACATCCTCATAGTACAAAAATTAGCCTTGTTTGTTCAATGCCTCTCAAAACTCATTCGATTTCACTTGAAACACTAAAGAGTGTTCTTATGAGTTACTCTCACCTGGGACAGATTGCCGTTTGTCCAATGTCAAACCATTAACGGATGTTCCACGAATCTCATGAGCAGAATTGTGAAGAAACTTGACCAGATTTGGGACATCCGTAAGTGCTACAAAAGAAATCGAACAAGTTTTAAGATTCATTAGACTTTCGTTTATAATTTGACATTGGAACAACGGTAATATGTCCGAGATAAAAATAGCCCATTTGGACACTGGAGAGGACTTTTGTTTTCTGAAATCGGGATTCGGTCAAAATTCTCCAGGAATTTGATTGAAATTATGCTGGAATTGGATCAAGATTTTGCCTCAATCTTATCAAGTTCTGAAGACATTTGTTTTTAATTGAGCCGGTATCTGGTTTAGACTCCCCAGAAACTTAGACAAACTTCACTCACAGCATGGCCGAGATTCTGTACGAATGTTAACAAGATTCTGTATGAACGCTTGTTGGAATATACACAAAATACAGCCGGGCTCTGCACTCTACCGCCATTTCTGTCAAAACGCTGAAAGAAACCAACCATATTTGGTTAAATTCTGGGCAACAATCTGTCAGAGTCCAGTCAAGATTATGCATAGAAGTAACTAGGAAAGTGCTGACTAATTAATTCCGGGAGTTTCAATGAGAGTTCCAATGAATACACCGCAGGTGTCTCATAGCATGTCAAATATTTCAAAATCGTTGACGGGTGTCCCAGTTATTTATTTATTTATTTATTATACATGGTAGTTTATCGCCTTCAGAGACGTTGAGTTTGGGCTTTTAGTAGTATGCTAGGATGTCTCGTAGTGTCCCATAAGGCTCGAGTACTGTTTCAACTTCACGGGAGTTCCTCGATTCTTCACAATTTTCTACAAGGATACATAGAGAATTTCCTTCGGAGGTTGCTCCAAGAGATCCTTTCATTTTTTTTCATATTTTTTCAAATAATACCTCAAGTATTATTCTAGTGATTTCTTCTGAAATTCTTCCACGACTTTCTTTAGGCAATTCTCCATGAGATCCTCCAAAAGTGAATCCTGAGAAGTTTTTGATAAGAATTCCGAGAGGATTATGATGAGAATACCAGAAGAGTTCTGATGATTCCTGAGAGGGTTCTGATGAGAATCCTAAGAGGATTCTTATGAGAATCCTGAGAGGGTTTTGATGAGAATCCTGAGAGGATTCTGTTGAGCATTCTTAAAGGATTCTGATGAGAATTCTGTGAGTATTTTGATGAGAATCCTTAGAGGATTCTGATGAGCATTCTAAAAAGGATTCTGATGAGAATCCTGAGAGGATTCTGATGAGAATCCTGAGAGGATTCTGATGAGAATCCTGAGAGGATTCTGATGAGAATCCTGAGAGGATTCTGATGAGAATCCTGAGAGGATTCTGATGAGAATCCTGAGAGGATTCTGATGAGAAACCTGAGAGGATTCTGATGAGAATCCTGAGAGGATTCTAATGAGAATCCTGAGAGGATTCTGATGAGAATCCTGAGAGGATTCTGATGAGAATCCTGAGAGGATTCTGATGAGAATCCTGAGAGGATTCTGATGAGAATCCTGAGAGGATTCTGATGAGAATCCTGAGAGGATTCTGATGAGAATCCTGAGAGGATTCTGATGAGAATCCTGAGAGGATTCTGATGAGAATCCTGAGAGGATTCTGATGAGAATCCTGAGAGGATTCTGGTGAGAATCCTGAGAGGATTCTGATGAGAATCCTGAGAGGATTCTGATGAGAATCCTGAGAGGATTCTGATGAGAATCCTGAGAGGATTCTGATGAGAATCCTGAGAGGATTCTGATGAGAATCCTGAGAGGATTCTGATGAGAATCCTGAGGGGATTCTGATGAGAATCCTGAGAGGATTCTGATGAGAATCCTGAGAGGGTTTTGATGAGAATCCTGAGAGGTTTTTGATGAGAATCCTGAGAGGATTCTGATGAGAATCCTGAGAGGATTCTGATGAGAATCCTGAGAGGATTCTGATGAGCATCCTGAGAGGATTCTGGTGAGAATCCTGAGAGGATTCTGGTGAGAACCCTGAGAGGATTCTGATGAGCATCCTGAGAGGGTTCTGATGAGAATCCTGAGAGGATTCTAATGAGCATCCTGAGATGGTTCTGATGAGCATCCTGAGAGGATTCTGATGAGCATCCTGAGATGGTTCTGATGAGTATCCTGAGATGGTTCTGATGAGCATCCTGAGAGGATTCTGATGAGCATCCTGAGAGGATTCTGATGAGAATCCTGAGAGGATTCTGATGAGAATCCAGAGAGAATTCTGATGAGAACCCAGAGAGAATTCTGATGAGAATCCTGAGAGGATTCTGATGAGAATCCTGAGAGGATTCTGATGAGAATCCTGAGAGGATTCTGATGAGAATCCTGAGAGGATTCTGATGAGAATCCTGAGAGGATTCTGATGAGAATCCTGAGAGGATTCTGATGAGAATCCTGAGAGGATTCTGATGAGAATCCTGAGAGGATTCTGATGAGAATCCTGAGAGGATTCTGGTGAGAATCCTGAGAGGATTCTGATGAGCATTCTAAAAGCTGAGAAGAATCCTGAGAAGATTCTGGTGAGAATCCTGAGAGGATTCTGGTGAGAATCCTGAGAGGATTCTGATGAGCATCCTGAGAGGATTCTGATGAGAATCCTGAGAGGATTCTGATGAGAATCCTGAGAGGATTCTGATGAGAATGCTGAGAGGATTCTGATGAGAATCCTGAGAGGATTCTGATGAGCATCCTGAGAGAATTCTGATGAGAATCCTGAGAGGATTCTGATGAGAATCCTGAGAGGATTCTGATGAGAATCCTGAGAGGATTCTGATGAGAATCCTGAGAGGATTCTGATGAGAATCCTGAGAGGATTCTGATGAGAATCCTGAGAGGATTCTGATGAGAACCCTGAGAGGATTCTGATGAGAATCCTGAGAGGATTCTGGTGAGAATCCTGAGAGGATTCTGATGAGCATTCTAAAAGCTGAGAAGAATCCTGAGAAGATTCTGGTGAGAATCCTGAGAGGATTCTGGTGAGAATCCTGAGAGGATTCTGATGAGCATCCTGAGAGGATTCTGATGAGAATCCTGAGAGGATTCTGATGAGAATCCTGAGGGGATTCTGATGAGAATCCTGAGAGAATTCTGATGAGAATCCTGAGAGGATTCTGATGAGAATTCTGTGAGTATTTTGATGAGAATCCTGCGAGGATTCTGATGAGAATCCTGAGAGGATTCTGGTGAGAATCCTGAGAGGATTCTGATGAGCATCCTGAGATGGTTCTGATGAGAATCCTGAGAGCATTCTGATGAACATCCTGAGATGATTCTGATGAGCATCCTGAGAGGATTCTGATGAGAATCCTGAGAGGATTCTGGTGAGAATCCTGAGAGGATTCTGGTGAGAATCCTGAGAGGATTCTGATGAGAATCCTGAGAGGATTCTGATGAGAATCCTGAGAAGATTCTGATGAGAATCCTGAGAGAATTCTGATGAGAATCCTGCGAGGATTCTGATGAGAATCCTGCGAGGATTCTGATGAGAATCCTGAGAGGATTCTGATGAGAATCTTGAGAGGATTCTGGTGAGAATCCTGAGAGGATTCTGATGAGAATCCTGAGAGGATTCTGATGAGAATCTTGAGAGGATTCTGATGAGAATCCTGAGAGGATTCTGATGAGAATCTTGAGAGGATTCTGATGAGCATCCTGAGAGGATTCTGATGAGCATCCTGAGAGGATTCTGATGATAATCCTGAGCATCCTGAGAGGATTCTGATGAGCATCCTGAGAGGATTCTGATGAGCATCCAGAGAGGATTCTGATGAGCATCCATAGAGGATTCTGATGAGCATCCTGAGAGGATTCTGATGAGCATCCTGAGAGGATTCTGATGATAATCCTGAGCATCCTGAGAGGATTCTGATGAGCATCCTGAGAGGATTCTGATGAGCATCCAGAGAGGATTCTGATGAGCATCCTGAGAGGATTCTGATGAGCATCCTGAGAGGATTCTGATGATTTCTCCAATGATCCATTTAGAATTTTGCCATAATTTCACCAGCCATTTCTCCAAGAATGCCCCCAAAGATTTAAAAGAAATTCCTGCAGTTATAGGATTTTTTCCAAACATAAGTTTAGGATTTTTTTCAATAAGTTTCTTGAAACATTTTGTTTGGAGAATTCTTTATATAATTCATCGAAATCAGAAACTTTGGCATGTAGGAAATCTTTGAAGGAATTTCGAGAGTTTTTTGGTGGCACTTTCTAAGATATTGATGGAAAAAATCTTGAATAAAATCTTTGAGAAATCTTACAGGAATTTAATAAAAAGGAAAAAGGAGGGGATTAAAAAACGGAAAAACGGGGATTAAAAAGAAGGAAATCAGATTTGCTGCCGAAACCCTTGAAATGATTCCAGGTGGAATTCTTTTTTGGGTATTTATGATGAGAAGACTTTCTAGTTTCACAAAAAAAATGGAGAAGACATGGAGAACAATTGGAATATTTTTTTGCAGGAATCTTAAAGGAAATTACTGAATTTCTCGTTAAAAAATAACTTGCGAAGAAAATCCAAGCGATTCTTGAGAAATCTTAAAAAATACATGCTTGAATTTTGAAATGAATTCCGAGGAAAACTTCTGAAGGAATCCTTTAAAAATAGTCGAGGAATCCTTGGAAGGGCAAAAAGCTCCTTCAAGATAACAATAAGAAAATTCGAAAGGAGTGTTTGAAGAAATTGCTGAATTGGGATCCTAGGCAAAATTATTGCATAATTTTGGAAAAAAATCTAGGCCCTAGAATTGAACTTGGTGGAATCTTTGAGGAATGCATTAAACGTAATACATATTAGAATAATTTTACTTCAGAATTCTTGAATTTTATGTTTGTGGATTTAAGTAGACATCGCTGCCCAAAATTCCCGAAGAAATTCTTGAAATTCTTGAAAAAGTTTTAGAAACGATTCTTAGAAAAAGTACTGACAAATTTCTTAAAAAAAGTTTCTTGAAAATTTGCCGATATTTTTAGAGAAATCAAGTGTGAAATTTCCGAACAAAGTTTTGAAAAATTTCCCTAAAGGATTTTTGGATGAAATTAGGTTAATTGTCATGAAGGAATCTTAGAAGATATTCCTGGAATTGAAAATTTCCCAGCAATGCTTGAATCGAATTTAAAAAAAAATATTTCGGAGAAATGTGGTAGAGAAATGCTATGAAAAACTGAAAAAAAAATCCTATGAATGTTTCAGAAGCAACTCCTGGAGAAATGGTTGAACTCGAGAATACTACTGGTGGACAACGCAGCCGATTGGAAGCGAATTCAACACCGACTATTGGAATCGGAAGTTTCACCAATAACGGTTTGAAACATCTTCTTTTCATCGGGTGTCCCATCTTCTTCCAAGTGATTGCTTTAACTATAATATTTTTTCCCTCATCTGTAGAGCCTTTTAACCTTAACTATAATAATACATCGCAAGTCATTGTACCTACCGAACGGTAGTGCATTGGAACAATATTGAACAGAGGATCAGCAGGTAATGCTTAAAATATAATTAAAAGTCTTCTATGTCAAATCATTAATGGGTGTCCCACGTATTTCAAAACTCGTTCGAGTTCACCTGAAGCACTAACGGTTATCCCAATGGATTACTTTTATCTGGGGCAGTCAAAAATCTGCATCATCCACTGATTCCACAAAAATCGTCTTAAAATCTATAATTTTCAGGAACTTGAATAAAATTCGACAGGAATTTGGTTAAAATTTTGCAGGAATTTTATCAAGATTTTGAATGTAGTGAAAAGATGTCCATTTCATCGATTGCTGTGGCTCAGCTGCATATCCTCACATTTGCCCAATGTAAAACCATTAGCGGATGTCCCACTAATCTGAAAACTCATTCGCTTAACCCTTTCTGGACGGTTGGGTCATTTGCACCTCGCTGACGTGTTCTGCAGCGGCGAGGTTGGTGAAAAAAGTTGTCCCGAAGGAGTTAAAGTACTAATGGGTGCATCAATGGGATACTCCCATCTGGGACAGTCGAAAACACTTATCCGGGGAATTCTGCAGAACTCTGGCAAAGTTTATTTTCAGGAATTTTCTGCTGCTATTCATTCAAATTTCTGCAGACTTCTAGTCAAAGTTTTAGTTATCTACAAGACAACATTTTGCAAAAAAAATGTTGCCAAAATATCTAGAACCTCCAAGAAGTTGGTCATGACTTTGTTGAAAATAAGTTTACATTTCTATTGGGTGTCTCATTCTGTGACAAACGATGGCATTACTTACTACAATTTTGCTTTGCAAATCATTGGAGTCAGTTAAAAGTTGATCATTTTAACGGTATTGAAATAAGTCTTGTTTGTCCGATGTCAAATCATGAACGTATGTCCCACGAATCTCAAAACTTGTTCAATTTCCCTTGAAACACTTACAGGTGTCTCACTATCGGGAAGACTGTCAGATTCTGTATGAATATTGTCAAGCAGAAAATTCCAGAAACCCATTTGTGAAGAAACCTAGCCAAATTCACACAGAATCCAACAATCTGCCCTTAATTGGGACACCCGTAAATGCTTCAATAGAAAGCAAACGAGTTTTGAGATTCGTGGGACACTCGGAAATGATTTACTATTGGCCAACGGCAATCCGTTCTAGTTAAAAGTTACTCTTTGGGCAACTCTAGTGAAGACTCAGCTTTCCTGGAAGCTAGATCTACAGTCTAGAGTATGGATTTCGGCCGAAATTCTGTAAGAATCTGGATAAAATTATGTTGGAATTGTATCACGATTTCGCAGAAATCTTGTCAAGAATCTGCAGGAGTTTAATCATGATTCGGTCGCCATCTGGTTTAGACCTTCCAGGACTTAAGTCAAGCTTTTGACGCAGTCTGGTCGGGACTATGCAAGAATGTGGACAACTTTCAGTATATGCACAAGGTGCAGCCGGAGTCTGGTCAAGACTCTACCGTCAATCCTGTCAAACTTTTGAAGGACGTCAACCAAAATCTGGTCAATAATCTACAGGAGTCCAGCCAAGACTCTGGATGGGGGGGGGGGGTACATCTGTGGGAAGCGCTTACCGATTACTTCCGGGAGTTTCTATGGGGGTTCCAATTAGTGCACCACGGGCATCTCACAGCATGGCAAATTATAATATCGTTGTCGAGTGTCCCAGTTTTTCAGGCAAAAAATAGATTACGCATTATTGCAATATACCAACGAGGTGGTTTATCTCTTTCAGAGGCATTGAGTATCACCTGTTAATAATATTCTCGGGTGTCTCACAGTGTCCCATAGGGATCGAGTAGAATTGATTCCTCGGTTTTTTAAATGTTCCTACAGGGATTTCAAAAGGTTTTTTTTTTCAGAGATTACTTCAAGAGTTCCTTCTCGGATGTCTTCAGAATGTCCTTGAACTATTATCCAGAAATTTCTTCTGAAATTCCTCCACAACTTTCTTCAGCGACTGCTCCAGGACTTCCAGGAGTGCAGGAGCTCTGAATAAACTCCAGAACACATCTCCACAATAATTTCTGAGGAAATCCTTTAAAATTATTGAGTATTCTTTGAAAATGTTTCGAAAAACTAATTCTTGTCGAAAATCATGAAGAATTTGGGAAGAACTTTTGGAGAATGTTCTGAAAAGATCCATGGCAAAATTGTTGAAAAATTCTGGACAATTTCTGGGCGCTAGAAAAGTTGGCTTCTAAAAGAAATTATTGAACATTTCATGCAGGAAATATGCAGAAATTAATTAATAAAATTTCTTAGAAATTCTTAAAGTTTTTTTTTGTTCAATTTCTTAAAAAAAAATTTCAGACATCAAAAATCTAGACATTTTAGAATGAAAACATTTAATAATTGGCACAGAAACTCTTGGCTCCGTTAGAAAAATACATCGCAAAATTCGCAAAAGAATATTCATGGCGAAATCGAAGAGATAATTCGAAAATCCTTAAAAAATCTCCAATAAACCTCTGAGAAAAATTCTAGACGAATATCTGTGGAAAATTCCAGCAAATTAAGATTTTTACCACGTTCCTGGATTTTTTTTCCAATAAGTTTCTCAATACATTTTTTTCGTGGAATTCTTTATACATTTATACAGAACCAGAAAAGTTGGCATGTAACAATCTTTGAAGAACTTTTCAAAGTAACTGTGAAGGTTTTTTGGAGGGACTCTCGAAGAAATTTCTAGAGGAAGTCTTGTAGACATTCTTGGAGCAATTTCCAGAGGAATTCAAAAAATGTTGCGCTGTGATATCTAGTCAAATCTGGACAATACTTTGTAGAAATTATTAGGAACCTCCATGAAGTTGGCTATGATTCTGTTGGAAATTGGTTTGCATTTCAATTGGGTGTCTCATTATGTGGTAAGTGATGACATTACTCACTACAATTTCACTTCGTAAATTATTGGATCTAGTTAAGAGTAGTCCATAGACGATATTGAACTGAAACTTAGCTAGAAATCATTAAAACATGAAAACTAGTTTTGTTTGTTCAATGTTGAATTGACGCATGTCCCTCGAATCTCAAAACGCCTTCGTTTTCCTTTGAAGCAATTACGGGTGTCTCACTAATGGGAAGATTGTTTGATTCTGTATGAATTTCGCCAAGCTGAAAGTTCCGGAAACAGATTTGTGAAGAAACATCTAAATTCATACAGAATCCAACACACAACGAGACGAATCTGTCCCAGATCCGAGACGAATCTGTCTCAGATTCGAGACGAATCTGTCCCAGATCCGAGACGAATCTGTTCCAGATTCGAGGCGAATCTGTCCCAGAATCGAGACGAATCTGTCCCAGAATCGAAACGAATCTGTCCCAGATTCGAAACGAATCTGTCCCAGATTCGAAACGAATCTGTCCCAGATTCGAGACGAATCTGTTCCAGATACGAGACGAATCTGTCCCAGATTCGAGACGAATCTGTCCCAGCTTCGAGACGAATCTGTCCCAGCTTCGAGACGAATCTGTCCCAGATTCGAGACGAATCGGTTCCAGATTCGAGTCGAATCTGTCCCAGATTCGAGTCGAATCTGTCCCACATTCGCGACGAATCTGTCCCAGATTCGAGACGAATCTGCCCCAGATTCGAGACGAATCTGTCCCAGATTCGAGACGAATCTGTTCCAGATTCGAGACGAATCTGTTCCAGATTCGAGACGAATCTGTTCCAGATTCGAGACGAATCTGTTCCAGATTCGAGGCGAATCTGTCCCAGAATCGAGGCGAATCTGTCCCAGATTCGAGACGAATCTGTCTCAGATTCGAGACGAATCTGTCCCAGATTCGAGACGAATCTGTCCCAGATTCGAGACGAATCTGTCCCAGATTCGAGACGAATCTGTCCCAGATTCGAGACAAATCTGTCCTAGATTCGAGACGAATCTGTCCCAGATTCGAGACGAATCTGTCCCAGATTCGAGACGAATCTGTCCCAGATTCGAGACGAATCTGTCCCAGATTCGAGACGAATCTGTCCCAGATTCGAGACGAATCTGTCCCAGATTCGAGACGAATCTGTCCCAGATTCGAGACGAATCTGTCCCAGATTCGAGACGAATCTGTCCCAGATTCGAGACGAATCTGTCCCAGATTCGAGACGAATCTGTCCCAGATTCGAGACGAATCTGTCCCAGATTCGAGACGAATCTGTCCCAGATTCGAGACGAATCTGTCCCAGATTCGAGACGAATCTGTCCCAGATTCGAGACGAATCTGACCCAGATTCGAGACGAATCTGACCCAGATTCGAGACGAATCTGACCCAGAATCGAAACGAATCTGTCCCAGATTCGAAACGAATCTGTCCCAGATTCGAAACGAATCTGTCCCAGATTCGAAACGAATCTGTCCCAGATTCGAGACGAATCTGTCCCAGATTCGAGACGAATCTGTCCCAGATACGAGACGAATCTGTCCCAGATTCGAGACGAATCTGTCCCAGCTTCGAGACGAATCTGTCCCAGCTTCGAGACGAATCTGTCCCAGATTCGAGACGAATCGGTTCCAGATTCGAGACGAATCTGTCTCAGATTCGAGACGAATCTGTCTCAGATTCGAGACGAATCTGTCTCAGATTCGAAACGAATCTGTCTCAGATTCGAGACGAATCTGTCTCAGATTCGAGACGAATCTGTCTCAGATTCGAGACGAATCTGTCGCAGATTCGAGACGAATCTGTCGCAGATTCGAGACGAATCTGTCTCAGATTCGAGACGAATCTGTCTCAGATTCGAGACGAATCTGTCTCAGATTCGAGACGAATCTGTCTCAGATTCGAGACGAATCTGTCGCAGATTCGAGACGAATCTGTCCCAGCTTCGAGACGAATCTGTCCCAGATTCGAGACGAATCTGTCCCAGATTCGAGACGAATCTGTCCCAGATTCGAGACGAATCTGTCCCAGATTCGAAACTAATCTGTCACAGATTCGAAACGAATCTGTCACAGATTCGAAACGGAACTGTCACAGATTCGAGACGAATCTGTCCCAGATCCGTGACGAATCTGTCCCAGAATCGAGACGAATCTGTCCCAGATTCGAGACGAATCTGTCCCAGATTTGAGACGAATCTGTTCCAGATTCGAAACGAATCTGTCCCATATTCGAGACGAATCTGTCACAGATTCGAGACGAATCTATCCCAGATTCGAGACGAATCTGTCCCAGATTTGAAACGAATCTGTCCCAGATTAGAACCAGAATCTGTCCCAGATTCAAGACAAGTCTGTCCCAGATTCGAGGCGAATCTGTCCCAGATTCGAGGCGAATCGGTCCCAGATTCGAGGCGAATCGGTCCCAGATTCGAGACGAATTTGTCCCAGATTCGAGACGAATCTGTTTCAGATTCGAGACGAATCTATTTCAGATTCGAGATGAATCTGTCCCAGATTCGAGACGAATCTGTCCCAGATTCGAGATGAATCTGTCCCAGATTCGAGACGAATCTGTCCCAGATTTGAGACGAATCTGTCCTAAATTCGACACGAATCTGTCCCAGATTCCCACGAATCTCAAAACTCCTTCGTTTTCCTTCGAAGCACTTACGGGTGTCTCACTAAAGGGAAAATTGTTAGATTCTGTATGAATTTTGCCAAGCAGAAACTTCCGAAAACAGATTTGTGAAGAAACGTCTAAATTCATACAGAGTCCAACAATCTGTACCTTATTGGGTGGGACACCCGTAAGTGCTTCAATAGAAAGCTTGGGACACTCGATAATGATTTAATTCTAGTCTCTACCGTCAATCCAGTTAGAACTCTGAAGGAAACCAACTCTGCATGAGTCTGGGTAACAACCTTCCAAGGTCCGGTGAAAATTCTGCTGGGCGGCATCTATGGGGAGTGCTTACTGGTGTCTTCAAGAGTTTCAGTGCGAGTCCCAATAAATGCACCATGGGTGTCTCATAGCATGTAAAATTACAAAATCGTTAACGGATGTCCCAGTTATTCAGGCAAAGATACGTAAACGATCGCCGCCCAATTTGAATAAACCGAGGTGGTTTACTGCTTTTAGGGACATTTAGCTTGAGTTGATAATCCTATTCTCGAGTGTCTCACAGTGTCCCATGGTGTTCGAGTATAAGTGTGTTTATCGACGTAAAAGTTGACTGTTCGTTGTATCATACTCTATATCTTTCGTAATCGAGTTCTTTCAGACTCCTCCAGGAGTTCAGTGTTGCACCCATGGGATGTTTTTTTTATTCACATGAAACTATCCATATCCTAGTAACGCTGCATCATGGTGATAATCAACGCGTCGGCAGCCCGCCTCTGCCTGCCCTGTTATGGGTCGCTGTTCTCGTCGCGAAGTGCCACGAAAAAATCATCGCAAAAACGTCGCCGCCGAACCGGTTGGCCCGCCATGGTGGCCAAAGCGTGTTCCGTCAGTGTAGTTGGGAGTTGCCTCGTTCGGCGAAAATGTTCCACGTCCAGTGTTCGCCATCGTCCCGTGTGTAGTGCTCGCGTATATCGGAGGACTTGTAGCTGTCCGATTCCACCACCACCGCCACCTTCGGTGGTGGATCAGAAAACATCGCACCACCCGTCTTCGACTTCGGGGTTAAGTTCCAGTCTGGTCCGAGGACGGACGCTGCGGCATTACGGACGAAGTCTGTCCGCTCCGCTGTTCGCCAACGGGAGTTCCGGACCGTACGCCCCGCAACACCAACGACGGCTTAGCCGTGGTTGGCCGGGACGGCGGAAGGCCATTCGCTATCGGGACCGGTCCTTGCTGCCGTATAAATTCAGGTACAATTTCAGGGGTGAATTATACAGGGATATAATTTCCGCTCGACGCAGAAACGCAGCCAAAACTTACGCCCGGAACTCGCTCAGCTACGTTGTACGTAATCGGAATTTATGGAGTCGTAAATTTTTCAGCCGTAAATTTAAGCCTTGTATGGAGGGGGAAGGTATTTCAAGCACCTCTAGAATACACAATTTGCTTCGTGGCTTCGACTTGTTTCTAAATGCCAAAATTCATCATTATGTAAATTCAACTTGATGTAAATTTAAAAAAAATCAATAATTTTAAAGATTAAAATTGTTAAAATTTTGAAAAATTCAAAAGTTGCCTAAATTTTCTAAACTTTCTAAATTTTCAAAATTTTCAAAATTTTCAAAATTTTTAAAATTTTCAAAATTTTCAAAATTTTCTAACTTTTCTAACTTTTCTAAATTTTCAAAATTTTCAAAATTTTCAAAATTTTCAAAATTTTCAAAATTTTCAAAATTTTCAAAATTTTCAAAATTTTCTAAATTTTCTAAATTTTCTAAATTTTCTAAATTTTCTAAATTTTCTAAATTTTCTAAATTTTCTAAATTTTCTAAATTTTCTAAATTTTCTAAATTTTCTAAATTTTCTAAATTTTCTAAATTTTCTAAATTTTCTAAATTTTCTAAATTTTCTAAATTTTCTAAATTTTCTAAATTTTCTAAATTTTCTAAATTTTCTAAATTTTCTAAATTTTCTAAATTTTCTAAATTTTCTAAATTTTCTAAATTTTCTAAATTTTCTAAATTTTCTAAATTTTCTAAATTTTCTAAATTTTCTAAATTTTCTAAATTTTCTAAATTTTCTAAATTTTCTAAATTTTCTAAATTTTCTAAATTTTCTAAATTTTCTAAATTTTCTAAATTTTCTAAATTTTCTAAATTTTCTAAATTTTCTAAATTTTCTAAATTTTCTAAATTTTCTAAATTTTCTAAATTTTCTAAATTTTCTAAATTTTCTAAATTTTCTAAATTTTCTAAATTTTCTAAATTTTCTAAATTTTCTAAATTTTTTAAATTTTCTAAATTTTCTAAATTTTCTAAATTTTCTAAATTTTCTAAATTTTCTAAATTTTCTAAATTTTCTAAATTTTCTAAATTTTCTAAATTTTCTAAATTTTCTAAATTTTCTAAATTTTCTAAATTTTCTAAATTTTCTAAATTTTCTAAATTTTCTAAATTTTCTAAATTTTCTAAATTTTCTAAATTTTCTAAATTTTCTAAATTTTCTAAATTTTCTAAATTTTCTAAATTTTCTAAATTTTCTAAATTTTCTAAATTTTCTAAATTTTCTAAATTTTCTAAATTTTCTAAATTTTCTAAATTTTCTAAATTTTCTAAATTTTCTAAATTTTCTAAATTTTCTAAATTTTCTAAATTTTCTTAATTTTCTAAATTTTCTAAATTTTCTAAATTTTCTAAATTTTCTAAATTTTCTAAATTTTTTAAATTTTCTAAATTTTCTAAATTTTCTAAATTTTCTAAATTTTCTAAATTTTCTAAATTTTCTAAATTTTCTAAATTTTCTAAATTTTCTAAATTTTCTAAATTTTCTAAATTTTCTAAATTTTCTAAATTTTCTAAATTTTCTAAATTTTCTAAATTTTCTAAACTTTCTAAATTTTCTTAATTCTATTAATTTTATTAATTTTACTAGTTTTATAAATTTGTTAAATATTATAATTTGTTTTGGCATTTTTGACATGGCATGGTCCACATTTTCCTGTTCGGAAAATCTTTTACCCCCGAAATGGCGCTTACATTTCCTGCCTGGCCTTTCACCGGGGACTAATAAGTTCCCATTATGAGCGAGCTCATTTGCAGAAAAGCCCCGTTCGCCGGGTCGTCGTTCCGTTTTTGTGATGTCTGATTTTATGAATACCATTTCTCTTGATGCTGGTTGATGGTTGATGTTTTTGTTTTTTTTTACGTTTTTTTTTCTTTCTAGGAAACCCAGTGCCGATACCCACGGGAGACAGATCCGCTGTACGCCCGATTGGAGCGAGAATGCCGTGTCCGGGGACCATCTGTGGGTGCCGACGTCGGTGTCCGGTGACTGCTGCTACGTCGGGGACAACGACTGCTCGGTAAGTGGATGTGGAGAGGTAAATTGAAGGTTATTTTTTCGGATAAGTAGTTTGGATTTGGTGATCAGTGTTGTCTTCGAGAGTGTTAGTATTTCTTTCCAGTTGATTACGTTTTAACTTAATCTGTGGTTGAAGTTTATCTTTAGAGTTTATTTAACTCTTTAACCAAATCACATCTACATAGACTGTTATTCTTGATCGAACCTCAAATAACTCCAAATTTCCAACAATTTGCTTCAAATCGGGCCGCTTTCCACCAGCAAACCGTTAAATTCTGTTCACAGTTGGAAAACGAACCGTGTCCCGTTTCCAAATTAACTTCGCGTGAACTTCAACCGAATAACCATAGCAAAGAGTAACGTCACACTCCGTCAAATTCCGTGCTCCATGTTTCCTTTTAAATGTAAACCCTCGTTTTCCTGTCAGGCTCGAATAATTCCTTGGGAAAGCTATTTTCCGCCATCTCACAGTCAGTAGTCGGATATTGGATATTTCGGCGATTCACCTACACCCTTGACATATTACACGCGACCTTCCGCTTTGCAATCCACTCTTGCTGCCGCCCCAGAAGAAACGACCCGATTAGCCCAGAACTTGAAGGTGTCTTTATGTGGGCCAGGCATGTCCAACGTTTTGAGATGCGGGCCAAACATTTAAATTGAGTAATCGGTAAACTAGCTTAGAAGACTGCTCCTTCCTCAGTCAAGAAAGAAAATTAATTTGTCGAAGGAACGTTTCTCTAAAAAAAATGGAGTAGTTCCCATAAGATTGTTTAGACTCGGAATTCCTGTCAGTATTCTTAAAGATTCCTTGGAATCGTAACCGAGATGAAACTGCCTACGGTAGAAAGGCTAGTTCAGAAAAGGTTTTGGTAATTTATGTTTTTGCCAGTTTTCGTAGGACTGGATTCTTTTGTTGCTCAGTTTAACTTTTGGAACTGTACAATTGTTATTTCAGATTTTTCAAAGATTCCGGATGCTTTTGAGCTTTCTATTTTTCTTTTATTTTCTGTTCTTTAATATTCCAATTTTTTTTGTATAGTTTTTGCAATTGCCGTTTCTTTTATTTTGACTTCACACTAATAATAACATATTCCTGGAGGATTTTAGATGCTTATGGGCTGCTACATAAGTTAGCCTATTTATTTGTTACTACTTTTTTGTTGAAAAATATATGTTTTTTTTAATTTTTTAAAATTTTTATTTCTTTTAAATTTTGTTTGGTTTTAATCAGGATTGCCGTTGTTGAAATGTTAACTCATATTTTCATTTTCCTGGAAAATTCCAGATGCTCTTTAGTTTACTCTTAAAATTTCCATTTGTTTTTCATTTTACTTACATAGATTTTGTTTTTTTTTTTCTAAATTTAAGTTTTTTCTAAACTGTTGTAATTTTTAAGTTTTAATTTATGTTAATTTAACTTTGCTTCGTATCTACCAAGAATGTCGTTGCTCAAATGATTATTGAATTCCTCATTTTCATATTCTTGGTGGATTCAGATGCTCATTAGATTTTTTTATTTTCCATTTCTCTCTTTTTTTAAATTTAATTTTCTTCAATTAAATTTTCAAGTTTCTATCAAAACTACCGTAAACAAATTACATTTATGTACATTTTTATTTAAATTTTTTTCAATTTAATTTCGTTAAGTTTTTATCGGGATTGCCGTTGTTAAAATATGTTCACATTCCTCGAGGATTAAGGTACTCCTGATCTAGTTTCAAAAATCACTTTTTTTGTTTCTATTATTTTAAAACTTTTAATTTTTTTTAATTTTTTTTTCTTTTTATTTTTTTAATTTTTTTTTATTTAAACTTTTGAGTTTTAATCAGAATTACCGTTGTTATAATGTTGACTGCATGCTGATAGTGTATGGACGAATCCAGATGTTCCTGAGCTTGTCCCTATAAATATTATTTTTATTTTCTATTATTTTAAATATTCTTTTTTCGTTTTTTTATTTTTTTTTTATTTTACGGATTGCCATTGTTAACATGTTAATTAAATGCCAATTTTTTCCTGGGAGATTCCAGATGCTCCTGAGGTTGCTACAAAAATATACCTTTCATTTTTTTAAAATGATTTTTCAATTGTTTGTTCAAATTGATATTTTTTAATTTTTTTGACCACGATTTCCTGGATCTAGGAGCTACTACTACCATGTTGAACTATTGATGTTTTTGCTTAGACTTGGTGTTTTAACCCATTAACGCCCAAGGTATCTCACAATAATTATTCAAATTTCCAATAAAATAAACCATGATAACTACTCAAGAAGAATAAGAAAATGACTATCATGACATTATGTTTTTTTTTTCATTTTTATTAATGTGTATTTTAACTTGAATGCTAATTCTACACTCATGATGACATTATGGGATAAAAGCCTATTCATCACTGTTTCTTTATTTTTCTTTTACTCTCTTACTCTAAAAAGCTGTAACTTACACTGGAAGAAGTTTCCCTGTAGTAAACCCGGAATAAATCCTTGATAGTCACAAAAGAAATTTTGTAAAGAATCCCTGATGGGATCCTTTAGGAAAGCAAGGAAGGAATCTCGTGTGAAAGTTTGACAGGACGCTCTGAAAGAACAATTGACGAGATTCCGTAAGGAATTATAGGAAAAATGCTTTGAAGAATGTAAAAAAAAACGGGATGAATCTTTGAAGGGACTCCAGCAAGAATCCTGGAACGAATATCTAAAAAAATCCTCCAAGATTCCCTAAAGGTATTTTTGACAGAATACAAAGTGGACTCCCTGAAGCAATCTTTGTAGGAACCCCTAGAGGAGTCCTTCATGAAATCCTGGAAGTGATCTTTGAAGGAATTTCAGCAGTTATCCCTAAAGGAATGCTGACTTAAAGGTTCGAAAGAATTCTTTCAAGTCTTTCAAAATCAATCATGGTAGAAATCCCTTAAGGGATTCTTGGATGCATTTCTGGTGTAATAATGAGAGCTGATATTCGCTGGAAGCTTGGCAAGAATCCATGAAATAATCACAGAAGAAATCCCGAGAGGAGTCTTTCAAGGAATACCAACAGGAATCATGGATGTACACCTGAAAGAATTCCACTAGGATCTTTGAAAGAATCTTTGAAAGAATGCCAGTGTAAAGTGATGTAAAGTGATCTCAGCAGGTATTCCTGAAGGAACGCCGGTTAGAATTTCTGAATGAATCCTTTAAGGATTTTCTAATGCAATCTCGGTAGAAACCCGTGAAGTTATTCCTGAAGGTATCTCGTAGAAAATACCTGATATAATTCTAAGAGGAATCATGGCAGAAAGCCCGACTTGAAGTTGAGCAGGAATGCCTGAATTCATAGAAGAGGGATTCCACGGAGGCACGCAAGTCGATCCTGAGCGACCATTTCAAAAATATCTGAAACTTTGCACAGTTTTTCAATTTCATCTAAAACGTCATTTTTCGTTATCAAATCTTCATATAGAGTCACGTCTAACTTTTCAAAAGGGTGTATGTGAAAATGGTTGAAAAATATTCAAAAAGCTGCACAGCAAAAACGGTTCGTTCGATTGTTATGATTTTTTCAGCAAAGTTAGATAACTTAATGGGGATTGCTAAGAAAATATACACTGCCGTGCGTTGAGCAGCCCTGATTTCGACCCATTTTGGCGGTTCCCACAAACATGTTGCGAGTCATCATCCAGTAGGTACTCTTCTACAGCTAGGCCTCAAGGCCCAAGCAGAGACAGGAACCGGAACACATATCGATAAATTATTCAAATCAAAAACTCGTTCCGCCAAAAATCACAGAATCATGAAGGTGCAATCAAACCGTGTTGCGTTGTAATGACGGTTGTTAGTGGCCTGGCTGAGAGCTGACTCGTAAAAAACGCCCAGGGTGTTTTTTCTTGAGAGTGTAAACCCGAGTAAAAAAAACTGTGAAATGGTATCAATATTGATAAAGAAAAGCGCATTTTCTTCGAATTTGCATGAACTTGAACAAACTCTTTCTGTTTTTCGGTTTGAAAAATTTGAAAACCAAGTATCTTGTTGCAAATTCTGTGACAATGTGATAATTTCGCTTCGGATTTGCTGGTTTTATTTCTACTCGGGAAAATACTCCCCAATGCACGTGGAGCGAGAGGACGAGACACATCTGGTGTTGACATTCCCTCTTCCTGGTACGATACGATGTTTTGCAGGACTAACCTACGGTCGGTGACGCGACGTACGCACGTAATACGGCCGCCCATCATCGCAAGAGGAAACAAGTGGGATGCAAATTTGTGCGTTACTTCATGCGTTCCCTGTATCCGGAACGGCGAGTGGAGACGTCATGGTAGACGGTCGTCACCATCGTTGACGTCGATGTCAAGATTCGGAGGAGTGTGAACGACATATTCATGCACAGTACGTGTTGCTTCGTCATCAATGCTACTTCCATTTATATGGATTTCCAGAGGAAATTCATTCGAACTTCCAGAGGAAATTCATTCGAGTTTCCAGAGGAAATTCATTTGAATTTCCAGAGGAAATTCATTCGAATTTCCAGAGGAAATTCATTCGAATTTCCAGAGGAAATTCATTCGAATTTCCAGAGGAAATTCATTCGAATTTCCAAAGGAAATTCATTCGAATTTCCAGAGGAAATTCATTCGAATTTCCAGAGGAAATTCATTCGAATTTCCAGAGGAAATTCATTCGAATTTCCAGAGGAAATTCATTCGAATTTCCAGAGGAAATTCATTCGAATTTCCAGGAGGAAATTCATTCGAATTTCCAGGAGAAAATTCATTCGTATTTCCAGGAGGAAATTCATTCGAATTTCCAGGAGGAAATTCATTCGAATTTCCAGGAGGAAATTCATTCGGATTTCCAGGAGGAAATTCATTCGAATTTCCAGGAGGAAATTCATTCGAATTTCCAGGAGGAAATTCATTCGAATTTCCAGGAGGAAATTCATTCGAATTTCCAGGAGGAAATTCATTCGAATTTCCAGGAGGAAATTCATTCGAATTTCCAGGAGGAAATTCATTCGAATTTCCAGGAGGAAATTCATTCGAATTTCCAGGAGGAAATTCATTCGAATTTCCAGGAGGAAATTCATTCGAATTTCCAGGAGGAAATTCATTCGAATTTCCAGGAGGAAATTCATTCGAATTTCCAGGAGGAAATTCATTCGAATTTCCAGGAGGAAATTCATTCGAATTTCCAGGAGGAAATTCATTCGAATTTCCAGGAGGAAATTCATTCGAATTTCCAGGAGGAAATTCATTCGAATTTCCAGGAGGAAATTCATTTGAATTTCCAGGAGGAAATTTATTCGAATTACCAGAGGAAATTCATTCGAATTTCCAGTGGGAAATTCATTCGAATTTCCAGTGTGAAATTCATTCGAATTTCCAAAAGAAATTGTTTCCTTCTTCCTAAATCCTTGTTGAAAATCGAAAGCCAGTATTTTGGGTTGCCAGGATTAGATGACAGTCACTCCTAGTTATTTTAAACTTTTACAACTTTTCAACGGGAAAAATTAAAAGCGTTCAGTACCGGAAGTGTGCTTAGCGTATGCATCGCCCATAACTTCCCGCCAACGATTCCACTTCAATCAACAATTCATCTATTCTTATGTGTCACTATGATGGTTGGGGGAGGGTATGTCAACATCCAACAGTCGTTTTCCCATATTCGATGGCACACAGCAATAAATACGGAAATAAGAAAAAAAATCGAAAAGGCCAAATAGACATTCCACTACACATCCCACGATATGGTGGAGCGTTTGATGGTTTGATCCACTCCGGAGAGGAAGTACAGGACAGGTCCAAGACGCTAGCGGTGGCTGGGCTAGGGGGTGAAAGCTAGCTCTAAGGACTGGAGCGTGGTATCGAAAAGTCATCGACACACTTGATTCTATTTATTCTGGTCCCGTTTATCACAATTTTATTGGATTGTGGCGTCGTCGTGCGGTGATTATTAGGGGGAGAGGAAGAATAGATCATTCCCGTTAGGATGTAGTTCTTATTTTTATTAGAGGAAGTTCTTTCGAGATATTTTAGAATTTAAAAATCATTCAAATTTCCAGAAGAAATTCTTTCGAATTTTCTGAGGAAATTGCTTCGAATTTCCAGAGGAAATTTTTTCGAATTTCCAGAGGAAATTTTTTCGAATTTCCAGAGGAATTTTTTTCGAATTTCCAGAAAAGTTTTTCTTGAATTTCCAGAGGATTTTTTTTTTGATTTTCCAGAGGAAATTCTTTCGAATTTCCAAAGGAAACTCTTTCGAATTTCCAAAGGAAACCCTTTCAAATTTCCAGAGGAAACTCTTTCGAATTTCCAGAGGAAATTCTTATGAATTTCCGGAGGAAATTCTTTCGAATTTCCGGAGAAATTTTTTTCGAATTTCCGGAGGAACTTCTTTCGAATTTCCGGAGGAACTTCTTTCGAATTTCCGGAGGAAATTCTTTCGGATTTCCGAATTTCTTTCGAATTTCCGGAGGAAATTCTTTCGAATTTCCGGAGGAAAGTTTTTCGAATTTCCGGAGGAAATTCTTTAGAATATCCGGAGGAAATTCTTTCGAATATCCGGAGGAAATTCTTTCGAATTTCCGGAGGAAATTCTTTCGAATTTCCGGAGGAAATTCTTTTGAATTTCCGGAGGAAATTCTTTCGAATTTCCGGAGGAAATTCTTTCGAATTTCCGGAGGAAATTCTTTCGAATTTCCGGAGGAAATTCTTTCGAATTTCCGGAGGAAATTCTTTCGAATTTCCGGAGGAAATTCTTTCGAATTTCCGGAGGAAATTCTTTCGAATTTCCGGAGGAAATTCTTTCGAATTTCCGGAGGAAATTCTTTCGAATTTCCGGAGGAAATTCTTTCGAATTTCCGGAGGAAATTCTTTCGAATTTCCGGAGGAAATTCTTTCGAATTTCCGGAGGAAATTCTTTCGAATTTCCGGAGGAAATTCTTTCGAATTTCCGGAGAAAATTCTTTCGAATTTCCGGAGGAAATTCTTTCGAATTTCCGGAGGAAATTCTTTCGAATTTCCGGAGGAAATTCTTTCGAATTTCCGGAGGAAATTCTTTCGAATTTCCGGAGGAAATTCCTTCGAATTTCCGGAGGAAATTCTTTCGAATTTCCGGAGGAAATTCTTTCGAATTTCCAGAGGAAATTCTTTCGAATTTCCAGAGGAAATTCTTTCGAATTTCCAGAGGAAATTCTTTCGAATTTCCAGAGGAAATTCTTTCGAATTTCCAGAGGAAATTCTTTCGAATTTCCAGAGGAAATTCTTTCGAATTTCCAGAGGAAATTCTTTCGAATTTCCAGAGGAAATTCTTTCGAATTTCCAGAGGAAATTCTTTCGAATTTCCAGAGGAAATTCTTTCGAATTTCCAGAGGAAATTCTTTCGAATTTCCAGAGGAAATTCTTTCGAATTTCCAGAGGAAATTCTTTCGAATTTCCAGAGAAAATTCTTTCGAATTTCCAGAGGAAATTCTTTCGAATTTCCAGAGGAAATTCTTTCGAATTTCCAGAGGAAATTCTTTCGAATTTCCAGAGGAAATTCTTTCGAATGTCCAGAGGAAATTCTTTCGAATTTCCAGAGGAAATTCTTTCGAATTTCCAGAGGAAATTCTTTCGAATTTCCAGAGGAAATTCTTTCGAATTTCCAGAGGAAATTCATTCGAATTTCCAGAGGAAATTCTTTCGAATTTCTAGAGGAAATTCTTTCGAATTTCTAGAGGAAATTCTTTCGAATTTCCAGAGGATATTCTTTCGAATTTCCAGAGGAAATTCTTTCGAATTTCCAGAGGATATTCTTTCGAATTTCCAGAGGAAATTTTTTCGAATTTCCAGAGGAAATTCTTTCGAATTTCCAGAGGAAATTTTTTCGAATTTCCAGAGGAAATTTTTTCGAATTTCCAGAGGAAATTCTTTCGAATTTCCAGAGGAAATTCTTTCGAATTTCCAGAGGAAATTCTTTCGAATTTCCAGAGGAATTCTTTCGAATTTCCAGAGGAAATTTTTTCGAATTTCCAGAGGAAATTCTTTCGAATTTCCAGAGGAAATTCTTTCGAATTTCCAGAGGAAATTCTTTCGAATTTCCAGAGGAAATTCTTTCGAATTTCCAGAGGAAATTCTTTCGAATTTCCAGAGGAAATTCTTTCGAATTTCCAGAGGAAATTCCTTCGAATTTCCAGAGGAAATTCCTTCGAATTTCCAGAGGAAATTCCTTCGAATTTCCAGAGGAAATTCCTTCGAATTTCCAGAGGAAATTCCTTCGAATTTCCAGAGGAAATTCCTTCGAATTTCCAGAGGAAATTCCTTCGAATTTCCAGAGGAAATTCCTTCGAATTTCCAGAGGAAATTCCTTCGAATTTCCAGAGGAAATTCCTTCGAATTTCCAGAGGAAATTCCTTCGAATTTCCAGAGGAAATTCCTTCGAATTTCCAGAGGAAATTCCTTCGAATTTCCAGAGGAAATTCCTTCGAATTTCCAGAGGAAATTCCTTCGAATTTCCAGAGGAAATTCCTTCGAATTTCCAGAGGAAATTCCTTCGAATTTCCAGAGGAAATTCCTTCGAATTTCCAGAGGAAATTCATTCGAATTTCCAGAGGAAATTCCTTCGAGTTTCCAGATTAAATTCCTTCGATTTTCCAGAGGAAATTCCTTCGAATTCCCAGAATAAATTTCTTCGAATTTCCAGAGGAAATTCCTTCGAATTTCCAGAGGAAATTCCTTTGAATTTTTAGCGGAAATTTCTTCGATTTTCCAGAGGAAATTTCTTCGAATTTCCAGAGGAAATTCCTTCGAATTACGCAAGTTTTTATGGGCGTTGCGGAGGGTTTCAAGTGCATCACATGACGTCCAAAGCGGTTTTAGGAGGACTTCGGAGGCATTGCAGGAAGTTTTAGTGGATTTACGGTGAGGTTCAAATGCATTGCGCAGGAGTTTTTGAAGTTTTCGGAGGGCCTCAGTTGCGTTACGTGGAGTCTAAGGGGGCTTTAGGGGGAAATTCCGAGGCATTTTTTTTTTAAGAAGTTTCAGAGAACTTTCAGGAATTTAAGAGTTGGTGGTTTCAGAGGGTGGTGGAAGCTCAGGTAATATATTATCTCCTGGGCGCCCATTAAAAACACCACCCCCGGCGAAGACTGGCGCTCGAGCCTAGCTATTTAGCACTGTAGTTGGAGGAAATGCCAATGCAGAACCCGTAGCTTCCGGGAAGGTAAGCCCAGCTCCCTGGGTTAGTGGGTTGGTGTCAGGCCCTGCGAGCCAGCCGTAAAAAAGACTAGCACCGGAAAATCAACAAGAGAAGAATGCGAACCGATACCAATGGCGACGACCACAGCGACGAAAAGGGACTTGCGATTGGAAGCTCGGTACGTGGAACTGCAGATCTCTCAACTTCATCGGGAGCACCCGCATACTCGCCGATATACTGAAGGACCGCGGGTTCGGAATCGTAGCGCTGCAGGAGGTGTGTTGGACAGGATCTATGGTGCGAACGTTTAGAGGTAATCATACCATCTACCAGAGTTGCGGCAACACACGTGAGCTGGGAACAGCTTTTATAGTGATGTGCGACATGCAGAGGCGCGTGACCGGTTGGTGGCCGATCGACGAAAGAATGTGCAGGTTGAGGATCAAGGGCCGATTCTTCAACATTAGCATAATAAACGTGCGCAGCCCTCACTCCGGAAGCACTGATGATGACAAAGACGCATTTTACGCGCAGCTCGAACGCGAGTACGACCGCTGCCCAAACCACGACGTCAAGATCATCATAGGGGATCTAAACGCTCAGGTAGGCCAGGAGGAGGAATTCAGACCGACGATTGGAAAGTTCAGCGCCCACCAGCTGACGAACGAAAATGGCCTACGCCTCATCGATTTCGCCGCCTCCAAGAACATGGCCATTCGTAGCACCTTCTTCCAGCACAGCCTCCCTTATCGTTACACCTGGAGATCACCACAACAAACGGAATCGCAAATCGACCACGTTCTGATTGATGGACGGCACTTCTCCGACATTATCGACGTCAGGACCTATCGTGGCGCTAATATCGACTCCGATCACTACCTGGTGATGGTTAAACTGCGCCCAAAACTCTCCGTTATTAACAACGTACATTACCGGCGGCCGCCCCGGTACGATCTAGAGCGACTGAAGCAACCGAATGTCGCCACCGCATACGCGCAGAATCTCGAGGCAGCGTTGCCGGACGAGGGTGTGCTCGATGTGGCCCCTCTAGAGGACTGCTGGAGTACAATCAAAGCAGCCATCAACAACGCAGCTGAGAGCACTATCGGGTACGTAGAACGGAGTCGACGAAACGATTGGTTCGACGAGGAGTGCAGAGCGATTCTGGAGGAGAAGGATGCAGCGCGGGCGGTAATGCTGCAGCATGGAACCCGACAGAATGTGGAGCGATACAGACAGAAGCGGAAGCAGCAGACCCGTCTCTTCCGGGAGAAAAAGCGCCGCCTGGAAGAAGCGGAGTGCGAGGAAATGGAACTGCTGTGCCGTTCACAGGAAACACGCAAGTTCTACCAGAAGCTCAACACATCCCGCAAAGGCTACGTGCCGCAAGCCGAAATCTGCAGGGATAAGGACGGGAGCCTCCTGACGGACAAACGTGAGGTGATCGAAAGGTGGAAGCAGCACTTCGACGAGCACCTGAATGGCGAAGAGAATGTAGGCACGGAGGACCAAGGCAGCGGAGGAAATGACTATGTTGGTGCAGCAGAGGACGGGAACGAACCAACTCCCACGCTGAGGGAAGTTAAGGATGCCATCCACCAGCTCAAAAACAACAAAGCGGCTGGTAAGGACGGTATCGCAGCGGAACTCATCAAGATGGGCCCGGAAAAGTTGGCCACCTGTCTGCACCAGTTAGTAGTCAAGATCTGGGAAACCGAACAGCTACCGGAGGAGTGGAAGGAAGGGATAATCTGTCCCATCCACAAGAAAGGCGACAAGTTAATGTGTGAGAACTTTCGAGCGATCACCATTTTGAATGCCGCCTACAAAGTGCTATCCCAGATCATCTTCCGTCGTCTTTCACCTAAAGTAAATGAGTTCGTGGGAAGTTACCAAGCCGGTTTCATCGACGGCCGGTCGACAACGGACCAGATCTTCACCGTACGGCAAATCCTCCAGAAATGCCGTGAATACCAGGTCCCAACGCATCACCTGTTCATCGACTTCAAAGCGGCATACGACAGTATCGACCGCACAGAGCTATGGAAAATTATGGACGAGAACAGCTTTCCCGGGAAGCTGACTAGACTGATAAGAGCAACGATGGACGGAGTGCAGAACAGCGTAAGGATTTCGGGTGAACTATCCAGTTCATTCGAATCTCGACGGGGACTACGACAAGGTGATGGACTTTCCTGCCTACTATTCAACATCGCCCTGGAAGGTGTTATGCGACGAGCCGGGCTCAACAGCCGGGGTACGATCTTCACGAAATCCAGCCAATTTGTATGTTTTGCGGATGACATGGATATTATTGCTAGGACATTTGGAACGGTGGCAGAACAGTACACCCGCCTGAAACGTGAAGCAGCAAAGGTCGGACTGGTGGTGAATGCGGCTAAGACAAAGTACATGCTGGTAGGTGGGACTGAGCGAGACAGGACAAGCCTTGGCAGCAATGTTACGATAGACGGGGACACTTTCGAGGTGGTAGAAGAATTCGTCTACCTCGGTTCCTTGCTAACGGCTGACAATAACGTGAGCCGTGAAATACGAAGGCGCATCATCAGTGGAAGTCGTGCCTACTATGGGCTCCAGAAGAAACTGCGGTCAAAAAAGATTCACCCCCGCACCAAATGTACCATGTACAAGACGTTAATAAGACCGGTGGTTCTCTACGGGCACGAGACGTGGACGATGCTCGAGGAGGACATACAAGCACTCGGAGTTTTCGAGCGACGGGTGCTAAGGACGATCTTCGGCGGCGTGCAGGAGAACGGTGTGTGGCGGAGAAGGATGAACCACGAGCTCGCTGCACTTTATGGCGAACCCAGCATCCAGAAGGTAGCCAAAGCCGGAAGGATACGGTGGGCAGGGCATGTTGCAAGAATGCCGGACAACAACCCTGCAAAGTTGGTGTTTGCTAACCATCCGGTTGGTACAAGAAGGCGTGGAGCGCAGAGAGCACGATGGGCGGACCAGGTGGAGCGTGATCTGGCGAGTGTTGGGCGTGACCGAGGTTGGAGAGCTGCAGCTGCAAATCGAGTATTATGGCGGCAAATTGTTGATTCAGTATTATCATGAATTTGATGTTAACTAAATAAATGAATGGTTTCAGAGGGTCGCAGTTGCGATACATGATATCCATTGGGGCTTTAGGCAAACTTCGGAGGTATTTTAGAACGTTTCAGTTACACAGGCGATTTTGCAGGTTTCAGGGGGTCTCAGGTGCGTTACATGGGATCCGAGGGGCTTGGCATTCCAAAAAGCTTCAGGGGATTCTTGATGGATTTCAGAGGCGTTACGCAGGCGTTTTCTAAGGTTTCGAGAATTTCAGAGGGCCTTAGGTGCGTGGATACCATGGACATGGAGTCCGATGGCGATTTTATGGGACTTTCGGAGTCATTTTCAGGAAGTTTCAGAGGATTCTCAGCGGGTTTCAGAGGGAGTGCTATCAAAAGTTCCTGAAACCTGTGGGAATACCCTCGAAACGTTCCTGAAGCCCCGTAAAACTCTCTGAAATGCCTCTAAAATACCTTGTAACGATCTTTGAAGGCTCATAAGACCTCCCCCTCCCGAACAGCTCCTAAACCTCTTTGAAAATACCCTTCAGTCTTTCAAGAACTCCTTGAAGTTAAGGCCTTCAGATGTACAGCCGTAATTTCACATCTATTTAGATTTTCAAATTGCGGAATGCACTCAAACAGGCCCATACAACAACATTGTAATAAGTTGAGAATTCTAAGGTTTTCTAAAAATTTTTTGAACATTTTTGGAGAAAAGGCCACTAGATTTACAAGCCCAAGTAATCAGCTATCGCAAGTTTAGAATGCAGAACTGCAGAATTTGCTCATCGGAACGGTGCACATAAACGGCGACAAGAGAGCCCGAGTAGCACTTATGTTCTACAAAAGTATATGCAACTGTTCCCGAGCAAAATACAATAACTGCCCAGTATCAAACTGATAACTAGTGTTCGCTCCAGAACTCATTTTACAATTTAGTGTTATCAACTTGATAACTCATGTTCCTATACCTGTCAAACTGGCAGCATCATCGACGACCACAACAACGGAAGTTAGTTATCAGTGACTGTTGCAAATATCTTTCTGATAACAAAAAGAGTTTTCAATTAGATAAAATTGATTGATTTACAGAAGTTGTTATCAGGGAGCCTTTGATGATAACATAATGAGACATGTCAATGATATCACCGATATACTTGGTTGTTATCCTGTTTGTTATGTTGCCTGCTTATTCAGCCAAAATAAGAACAACTTTAGTTCATTATTTTTGATATCAGATAACACAGTATGTTATCCGGTTGTTATGAAACTTTGCTCGGGATGTATGACACAATTTGTTCATATAAGAGTTACACATATGCATTTATAGAACATGTGTGCTACTGGGCAGTATTATTTTCCTAAATATAGCAAAATGGCGGAGGGGTGCCTAGTGTATGGAACATCGACGATGGGAGGGGTTTAACCCCCAAAACCCCTCCATTGTGCACGGGCTTGGTGCTCATGGGGATCCGACCAGAAAATTTTAACGAAAATGTAACATAATCCTTACAGCCCATAATATTTATAACTAATTGTGATATAATCATGTTCAACATCCTTGGTTTTTTCAAAATACAATAACTCAATTATATCATATTATGTTATAAATGTTGTTTGATAGCTCATTGTAATATAATTGAGTTTTGAGTCTTCGACGTTTGAAAAATAATGTTACAAAACTGTATCAAATTTTGATAGAAACTAGTAATCCTGAGGCCAAAACTCATATCACATTTTGTTATAATTTTGATATGATAATAACAAAATAGGTTATAATCTTGATTAAACCAGGGAACTATTTGTTTTTTCAACATCATCCTGCATAACATAATAAGTTCCTGTTTATAACATAATAAGTTATAGAAAAATATTATAACATCATAACACAATATGATATAAACTTGATATAATTTTCTAGTCGGAGATCTACACTAAGTCCTTCAAGCTAGTACCTACAGATCTTCGTACATAACTGATCATCTTCAAGAAGTTTCAAGTACTGAATTCATCTATACAGCTCCATATAATGAAACTGTATTATGTTCCGTAAATTCCAGTGATCGAAAACCCCTTGATATAATGGCTTTCTGCTAGCGTAATTATTAGCCTCTCCTAAGTTTTCAAATGTGTTTCGTTATTGCATTGAATACCCAAGTCTGTTCCAGACCATTGGAGAAATATGAAATATGTGGAGGATTGATCTGACAGCAAGTCGTATTGAGAGAAAAATATAGGGCTGTAATAAAATTGGAGCCCTGACACCACGCAAACCGTTTGCAAAAGCTTGTAAAAATAAATATCCTAGACTCGCACATAACCATTAACCGTAGGTCGCGCTTATGATTCACGGGGCTCTGAAGCCTCGCAAATCGTCTTGTTCCTCCTCGTCCTCCTCATTCAAGAGCGTGGAAAAATTTCCACCACAAGACTGGGGCTAGTGCGATATCAGAGTCAGCCGTCCCGTCCGTCGCTTTCAACCGCGCTCCCAACACAGCGCTGGCTGTCTGACAGACAGCAGACTGACTGACTGACACTCATACGCCAAATCCTGGCATCGTTCTCGCAGAGCCAGCAGCCAGCAGAAGCAGATCCACACACAACGATGAGGACGACGTGTCTTCCTGGCTTTGAACGTGGTGGACGTGGGTGGTGGTGCGTTGAGGTCGATGAGGAACGCAACGAGCAGAAACACACAGTCGTCTTTCGAATCAACCAGCAATTTTCCGTGTGATGGTGGCCGATTAGAAATATGTAACAGAATTATACAAATCATAGTCCTAAATTATACCAAACTGTATAATTACTCTCAGACAACTATTTAAAGTCCAACTGGTTTTGTGTAGGCTTTGACATCCTTCATAAAACCTATCCTTGTATTAAAACCATTATTCCAATAAAAAAAATCAAAGTGCACCTGGTTTTGTAGGGCTTTTGATTACCCTAAACAAATATTTTGGTAATCATACCATATTTAATAACCATTCTCAGACAACAATTTAAAGTCCATTTGATTTTGTGTATGTTTCTAAATCTTTTATAAAACCTAAGTACTTTTATTTTGGCAGCCATATAAAATTTTATAATTATTCGCAAAAAAAATCAAAGTCCATTTGGTTATGTAGAGGCTTTGTCGTCCCTCAAAAAACCTATCTAATTTTCTTAGAAATATTATAAAACTAAATTGGAGAGTATTAGGTTTTATGACGGTTTTCAAAACCTCTTTAAAACTAATTGGTCTTAAAAATGAGACTTGATATTTTATTTTAAAAAGCACAACCTTCGCTATTATTTTGGTATAAAGTGAAAGAAATTTTGATTTTCAATTGGACTATAACTTCTTAGTGTTCCAGTCACATTTTTTTCTATTATTATACTTTTTTTGAGATTTCGTTTAATAGCTTTAATTTCCAAAAAAAAAAATGTTTGATATCATTGTATATGTAATCCTGTCCGATCGGGTCCATCCATCCATCCAACTCTAGAGGTGGAATGCTCGGTCATATGTGAGACCCGTTTCGTGGACTCACAGCCAGTGGTGTGAATGGCAGGATATTCTCGTGCTCGTGGGTGAAAACCGAGAAGAGATTATAAGCGCATTAAGGGAGGCGTTTTTCCCGTGTGTCAGGTTTCCTTTTGCAAGATGTGCGCTTCCTCTTGCTCCTTATCCCACCCTTTTTTCCCACAATTCCGATGGACGCCCCCCAGATCTTGCACGTTCCTGGGTCCCAGCAGCTAGTCGGTGCGGTTCGTTTTGATTTCGCACATGCGGCGCGGTGTGATTGGGAAAGACATGGGTTCTGGAGGTAACGCCAACCTCTACTCGCATCAGAATTCAAGCTGATTGCAGCTGTTTGTGGGCACGATGGTGAAACTAGGACATAGTTGGAATCGAAGGGAATGGATTCTCTCCGGAATCCTGGAAGGATTCTCTCCGGAATCCTGGAAGGATTCTCTCCGGAATCCTGGAAGGATTCTCTCCGGAATCCTGGAAGGATTCTCTCCGGAATCCTGGAAGGATTCTCTCCGGAATCCTGGAAGGATTCTCTCCGGAATCCTGGAAGGATTCTCGCCGGAATCCTGGAAGGATTCTCGCCGGAATCCTGGAAGGATTCTCGCCGGAATCCTGGAAGGATTCTCGCCGGAATCCTGGAAGGATTCTCGCCGGAATTCTGGAAGGATTCTCGCCGGAATCCTGGAAGGATTCTCGCCGGAATCCTGGATGGATTCTCGCCGGAATCCTGGACGGATTCTCGCCGGAATCCTGGAAGGATTCTCGCCGGAATCCTGGAAGGATTCTCGCCGGAATCCTGGAAGGATTCTCGCCGGAATCCTGGAAGGATTCTCTCCGGAATCCTGGAAGGATTCTCTCCGGAATCCTGGAAGGATTCTATCCGGAATCCTGGAAGGATTCTCTCCGGAATCCTGGAAGGATTCTCTCCGGAATCCTGGAAGGATTCTCTCCGGAATCCTGGAAGGATTCTCTCCGGAATCCTGGAAGGATTCTCTCCGGAATCCTGGAAGGATTCTCTCCGGAATCCTGGAAGGATTCTCTCCGGAATCCTGGAAGGATTCTCGCCGGAATCCTGGAAGGATTCTCTCCGGGATCCTGGAAGGATTCTCTCCGGAATCCTGGAAGGATTCTCTCCGGAATCCTGGAAGGATTCTCTCCGGAATCCTGGAAGGATTCTCTCCGGAATCCTAGAAGGATTCTCTCCGGAATCCTAGAAGGATTCTCTCCGGAATCCTGGAAGGATTCTCGCCGGAATCCTGGAAGGATTCTCGCCGGAATCCTGGAAGGATTCTCGCCGGAATCCTGGAAGGATTCTCGCCGGAATCCTGGAAGGATTCTCGCCGGAATCCTGGAAGGATTCTCGCCGGAATCCTGGAAGGATTCTCGCCGGAATCCTGGAAGGATTCTCGCCGGAATCCTGGAAGGATTCTCGCCGGAATCCTGGAAGGATTCTCGCCGGAATCCTGGAAGGATTCTCGCCGGAATCCTGGAAGGATTCTCGCCGGAATCCTGGAAGGATTCTCGCCGGAATCCTGGAAGGATTCTCGCCGGAATCCTGGAAGGATTCTCGCCGGAATCCTGGAAGGATTCTCGCCGGAATCCTGGAAGGATTCTCGCCGGAATCCTGGAAGGATTCTCGCCGGAATCCTGGAAGGATTCTCGCCGGAATCCTGGAAGGATTCTCGCCGGAATCCTGGAAGGATTCTCGCCGGAATCCTGGAAGGATTCTCGCCGGAATCCTGGAAGGATTCTCGCCGGAATCCTGGAAGGATTCTCGCCGGAATCCTGGAAGGATTCTCGCCGGAATCCTGGAAGGATTCTCGCCGGAATCCTGGAAGGATTCTCGCCGGAATCCTGGAAGGATTCTCGCCGGAATCCTGGAAGGATTCTCGCCGGAATCCTGGAAGGATTCTCGCCGGAATCCTGGAAGGATTCTCGCCGGAATCCTGGAAGGATTCTCGCCGGAATCCTGGAAGGATTCTCGCCGGAATCCTGGAAGGATTCTCGCCGGAATCCTGGAAGGATTCTCGCCGGAATCCTGGAAGGATTCTCGCCGGAATCCTGGAAGGATTCTCGCCGGAATCCTGGAAGGATTCTCGCCGGAATCCTGGAAGGATTCTCGCCGGAATCCTGGAAGGATTCTCGCCGGAATCCTGGAAGGATTCTCGCCGGAATCCTGGAAGGATTCTCGCCGGAATCCTGGAAGGATTCTCGCCGGAATCCTGGAAGGATTCTCTCCGGAATCCTGGAAGGATTCTCGCCGGAATCCTGGAAGGATTCTCGCCGGAATCCTGGAAGGATTCTCGCCGGAATCCTGGAAGGATTCTCGCCGGAATCCTGGAAGGATTCTCGCCGGAATCCTGGAAGGATTCTCGCCGGAATCCTGGAAGGATTCTCGCCGGAATCCTGGAAGGATTCTCGCCAGAATCCTGGAAGGATTCTCGCCGGAATCCTGGAAGGATTCTCGCCGGAATCCTGGAAGGATTCTCGCCGGAATCCTGGAAGGATTCTCGCCGGAATCCTGGAAGGATTCTCGCCGGAATCCTGGAAGGATTCTCGCCGGAATCCTGGAAGGATTCTCGCCGGAATCCTGGAAGGATTCTCGCCGGAATCCTGGAAGGATTCTCGCCGGAATCCTGGAAGGATTCTCGCCGGAATCCTGGAAGGATTCTCGCCGGAATCCTGGAAGGATTCTCGCCGGAATCCTGGAAGGATTCTCGCCGGAATCCTGGAAGGATTCTCGCCGGAATCCTGGAAGGATTCTCGCCGGAATCCTGGAAGGATTCTCGCCGGAATCCTGGAAGGATTCTCGCCGGAATCCTGGAAGGATTCTCGCCGGAATCCTGGAAGGATTCTCGCCGGAATCCTGGAAGGATTTTCGCCGGAATCCTGGAAGGATTTTCGCCGGAATCCTGGAAGGATTCTCTCCGGAATCCTGGAAGGATTCTCGCCGGAATCCTGGAAGGATTCTCGCCGGAATCCTGGAAGGATTCTCGCCGGAATCCTGGAAGGATTCTCGCCGGAATCCTGGAAGGATTCTCGCCGGAATCCTGGAAGGATTCTCGCCGGAATCCTGGAAGGATTCTCGCCGGAATCCTGGAAGGATTCTCGCCGGAATCCTGGAAGGATTCTCGCCGGAATCCTGGAAGGATTCTCGCCGGAATCCTGGAAGGATTCTCGCCGGAATCCTGGAAGGATTCTCGCCGGAATCCTGGAAGGATTCTCGCCGGAATCCTGGAAGGATTCTCGCCGGAATCCTGGAAGGATTCTCGCCGGAATCCTGGAAGGATTCTCGCCGGAATCCTGGAAGGATTCTCGCCGGAATCCTGGAAGGATTCTCGCCGGAATCCTGGAAGGATTCTCGCCGGAATCCTGGAAGGATTCTCGCCGGAATCCTGGAAGGATTCTCGCCGGAATCCTGGAAGGATTCTCGCCGGAATCCTGGAAGGATTCTCGCCGGAATCCTGGAAGGATTCTCGCCGGAATCCTGGAAGGATTCTCGCCGGAATCCTGGAAGGATTCTCGCCGGAATCCTGGAAGGATTCTCGCCGGAATCCTGGAAGGATTCTCGCCGGAATCCTGGAAGGATTCTCGCCGGAATCCTGGAAGGATTCTCGCCGGAATCCTGGAAGGATTCTCGCCGGAATCCTGGAAGGATTCTCGCCGGAATCCTGGAAGGATTCTCTCCGGAATCCTGGAAGGATTCTCTCCGGAATCCTGGAAGGATTCTCTCCGGAATCCTGGAAGGATTCTCTCCGGAATCCTGGAAGGATTCTCTCCGGAATCCTGGAAGGATTCTCTCCGGAATCCTGGAAGGATTCTCTCCGGAATCCTGGAAGGATTCTCTCCGGAATCCTGGAAGGATTCTCTCCGGAATCCTGGAAGGATTCTCTCCGGAATCCTGGAAGGATTCTCTCCGGAATCCTGGAAGGATTCTCTCCGGAATCCTGGAAGGATTCTCTCCGGAATCCTGGAAGGATTCTCTCCGGAATCCTGGAAGGATTCTCTCCGGAATCCTGGAAGGATTCTCTCCGGAATCCTGGAAGGATTCTCTCCGGAATCCTGGAAGGATTCTCTCCGGAATCCTGGAAGGATTCTCTCCGGAATCCTGGAAGGATTCTCTCCGGAATCCTGGAAGGATTCTCTCCGGAATCCTGGAAGGATTCTCTCCAGAATCCTGGAAGGATTCTCTCCGGAATCCTGGAAGGATTCTCTCCGGAATCCTGGAAGGATTCTCTCCGGAATCCTGGAAGGATTCTCTCCGGAATCCTGGAAGGATTCTCTCCGGAATCCTGGAAGGATTCTCTCCGGAATCCTGGAAGGATTCTCTCCGGAATCCTGGAAGGATTCTCTCCGGAATCCTGGAAGGATTCTCTCCGGAATCCTGGAAGGATTCTCTCCGGAATCCTGGAAGGATTCTCTCCGGAATCCTGGAAGGATTCTCTCCGGAATCCTGGAAGGATTCTCTCCGGAATCCTGGAAGGATTCTCTCCGGAATCCTGGAAGGATTCTCTCCGGAATCCTGGAAGGATTCTCTCCGGAATCCTGGAAGGATTCTCTCCGGAATCCTGGAAGGATTCTCTCCGGAATCCTGGAAGGATTCTCTCCGGAATCCTGGAAGGATTCTCTCCGGAATCCTGGAAGGATTCTCTCCGGAATCCTGGAAGGATTCTCTCCGGAATCCTGGAAGGATTCTCTCCGGAATCCTGGAAGGATTCTCTCCGGAATCCTGGAAGGATTCTCTCCGGAATCCTGGAAGGATTCTCTCCGGAATCCTGGAAGGATTCTCTCCGGAATCCTGGAAGGATTCTCTCCGGAATCCTGGAAGGATTCTCTCCGGAATCCTGGAAGGATTCTCTCCGGAATCCTGGAAGGATTCTCTCCGGAATCCTGGAAGGATTCTCTCCGGAATCCTGGAAGGATTCTCTCCGGAATCCTGGAAGGATTCTCTCCGGAATCCTGGAAGGATTCTCTCCGGAATCCTGGAAGGATTCTCTCCGGAATCCTGGAAGGATTCTCTCCGGAATCCTGGAAGGATTCTCTCCGGAATCCTGGAAGGATTCTCTCCGGAATCCTGGAAGGATTCTCTCCGGAATCCTGGAAGGATTCTCTCCGGAATCCTGGAAGGATTCTCTCCGGAATCCTGGAAGGATTCTCTCCAGAATCCTGGAAGGATTCTCTTCAGAATCCTGGAAGGATTCTCATCAGAATCGCGAGAGAATGCTTTTCAGAATCTAGCTTTAATACGTTATCTGCATTCTTTTTTCTAGACGAGGCATCGTGCAGTACATCAATTGCGGTGCAGTGGGACATATAGCAAGTAGTATCGACCCCTCTTGAAATGGGACACCCGTTCCTTGTTACAAGTTCGGATTTTTGGCACTCAGTAATGAAAGCCGCTTCATTATCACTTCGGCGTCTGCCCATGAGAGCAAAAACAAGCTTTTGCTTTTATTAAAGTTTTCATTAGTTTTTCGGATGTCCCATTAGCTCATTATGGTGATTTGAGACACACCATGGAGAGACACAAAGTGAGACATTCGTAGACTGATTGATATGTTTCTGTAACACCCAAAAATTACGATTGGGTCTTTTCTTCACTGTTTATTTTTGCAAATAAGGCCACACTCCTTCTGCTTTTACGGGTGTCCCACGCCTTGCTACGCTTGTGATTTCTCCTTTCATACAATTCGATACGAACGCGACTGCTCGTGGTGTCTTTCGCTGAGATTTCTTATCGTTTACTCGTTGTCGCCGCCGGTCGTTTCCAAATCGTAATGGCACAAGTTTCAGATATCATTTAACGGATTAGTTATGGCACACTATGGGACTGGAGAATGAAGACGACGAAACTCCCGTGGAGCTTAGCTTAACTGTTCGTTGTCGCCAAAGTCTTCGTCGCTGTCGCCGTAGCCGACGACTAACTTTATTATAGAGTTGTACGAACCATTCAATATGGATCCTGCGAATCTAATCGCGACAAGGACTCCCACACACTGCTGCACTCTCGTTGGCAAATCTGATCACACCGGGGAACATGGAACATGGGTTTTCGCGTCGTTCCCGACGACGCTGGCAACCAGCTTGAGGACCGTGTCTTTATGGCACTCCCATCAATAAATTAACGTACTTTACAACCAGCCATCGCTAGCACAGCGCTTCGGGATTTCCGATTAACGACCCCACTTCTTTCCAACTCTTTTTCCAGAAACACGGCCCCCGGATGAAGTGCTCGGCGTGCAAGATCATCGCCCACGCCAGCTGCATCTCGGTGCTGATGGAGCGAACCCAGCTGCAGTGCAAGCCCACCTTCCGGGACGTCGGCGTGCGGCAGTACCGGGAGCAGACCAAGACGACCCACCACTGGATCCACCGGCGAACCGAGAAGGGCAAGTGCAAACAGTGCGGGAAGGTGAGTTTTGTTACTACTATTACCACTGCTGCTGTTTCTATTCTCTCGCAGTTCAGTTTTGAAGCTATTTTACAGTTACCGTTTTTATTGTGAATTCTCCTAGTTACGGTGCTGACACCAGCTGTTTTGCAGTTTGTGTTTTGCAATCGTTATGGTTTTGTTCGTTGGATTATATGGTTTACAGTTTTTATTTGGTCTTTTGTAATATAGAATTTCTACTAATTTATCCAGTTAATTACGTTGTATTCTGGCTTGCCAAACACCATCATCATCACAACGAATTGGCTGGCCTTCACAGATATTGTATTGTGTTTTAATTTCTAGAATTTTCACTTATAATTGAATGAACTTCCATTGGGACACCCATTATTATCATTTATAATACGGTTGGGTTCCAGAGGGACACCCATATATATTTTTGGCCGTTTTTGAGGAACTAAAGGTCGTTTTTCTGGAGTCGAAAAAGGTACACTCACGTAAGACGTTTGCTAGAAATGTTAAAACAGCCTTGAGGTGAGACACTTCATGAAATTTTGATTTGAACAGTGCATGGGACACCCATTTGCATTACTAATTGAGACACTCAAGATGAGAAACACGGAAATCCGAAATCGCTATAGTTCCTTGGTCACGTGTGTATTGAGTTCAACTTGAGCACATCAGAATTAAAGACTATCATGGGTGTCCCACGCGATTTTTATTCCTTTGCAAATGTCTGAATATTACAGATGCGCACCATTTACAGCCAGCGTGGATGTCTCAAACAATAATCATACGTTATAGTCTTGTGACATCCCTCGAAACTGGCCTTTGAAATGTAGAAAACAGTTTTGGAGGTGAGGAACAACTTAACACATTAATTTGAATATGGCATGGGACACCCATGTACATTGTTCATTGAGACACTTAAGATGGAAATAAGTAATGCATTCAGTTGCTTATTTCACAGACACATTTTTAGCCTTCTAATGGGTGTTCCAGACAGTACTTATTTTATTACAGCGTAAAGGGTATTCCATAACAATTTCAATATATCAGACGTTCATCGACGATGTTTATAGCTTGCGTGGATAATTTTGGCAAAATTTAAATGCCAAAGTAGTGTAGCATTCTTCAAAACTTCCCTCTTATCCGGATTGAGTGTTACGAATGTGCTCCATTGCATGTCCCTCAACGTGACAGAAATTTATTCATTACGGGAGTCCCTCGTAGAACCTTTTTTAAACAGCATTACATGTTCATTGATAACTGTCGGATTCTATATGACGTAGAGTAAACCATAGCATTAACTTCTAGATGGGGCACTAATTTGGAAATGGCGATATGACGTGAGACCAAGCGTAGTACAAGAAGAAGTTCTCTTACAAGCTTTTATGGCTAAACTGCATTGAAGTGCATTGCGGTTATTCGTCAGTAAAATAATAATTCGCTGTAAAAGAGCATGTTTTCTTTGGGATTTTTCTTTGCGACAGAGCCCAGATCTTCATGGGTGTCTCACGTGAAATCCATTACATTCTTTACAAGTGTCGTGTTGGAACAGTTCAAATAGATGTGCAGTAATTATATGAGACACTCGTGAAAGCAATGCATAGCTAGAAAAAAAACCCTATGAGCTCTCTGAGAGCAACTTCTCTTCGTTAGAGTAAGTCTTTCGGAGGTTGCGTTGAATAAATTGAAATTTGGACAAATCGTACAGTATTTTGCTTAACATCTTCCTTCATGGAATACTGAAACTGCCCTGTGAAATGTTAATCTTTCAGGACGCGCGCTCGTATGATTCGAAAACTGCACCTTGCTCGCGCAGTGTTCGACGAGCGAGGTTTTTTTCTGCTAAAAATTGGCTTGGAGTGACACATCTAATCAGAAATTGATCTGAAAACACCCTTGGCTACTTTGCGTGGGACACCCATTTTCATAACTAGTTGGGACACTTAAGATGAAAAACAAGAAATGTCGGAACCCTCACGGTTCTCTATTCGCGTGAGCGTTGAGTTGCTCTCTTTACAACAGTATTATAGCATTTGAACGGGTGTCCCACTCGATACTTGAGTGCTCTTCTACAACCGTTTGAGAATGTAAGAGGTTCATTGATGTTATTTGCCGCTCTTCGATAGCATTTTTTCCCAATTACTAATATTCGAGTGTGACTATGGAACAGCTAGTTTTCAGCTCTACACATTTTTCTTCATACAATTTTAAAGCATCATAGACATTATAGACAGGATAAACAAAGTTTTAAGTTGAGATGGTCAATGCTGTAATGGTCACTTCATGGGACATCCGCTTCATCACTTGCTGAATTCAAAGGATTCTGAGGAGAATTCTTCCAGGATTCTGAGGAGAGTTCTTCCAGGATTCTGAGGAGAATCCTTCCAGGATTCTGAGGAGAATCCTTCCAGGATTCTGAGGAGAATCCTTCCAGGATTCTGAGGAGAATCCTTTCAGGATTCTGAGGAGAATCCTTTGAGGATTCTGAGGAGAATCCTTTCAGGATTCTGAGGAGAATCCTTTCAGGATTCTGAGGAGAATCCTTTCAGGATTCTGAGGAAAATCCTTTCAGGATTCTGAGGAGAATCCTTTCAGGATTCTGAGGAGAATCCTTTCAGGATTCTGAGGAGAATCCTTTCAGGATTCTGAGGAGAATCCTTCAGGATTCTGAGGAGAATCCTTTCAGGATTCTGAGGAGAATCCTTTCAGGATTCTGAGGAGAATCCTTTCAGGATTCTGAGGAGAATCCTTTCAGGATTCTGAGGAGAATCCTTTCAGGATTCTGAGGAGAATCCTTTCAGGATTCTGAGGAGAATCCTTTCAGGATTCTGAGGAGAATCCTTTCAGGATTCTGAGGAGAATCCTTTCAGGATTCTGAGGAGAATCCTTTCAGGATTCTGAGGAGAATCCTTTCAGGATTCTGAGGAGAATCCTTTCAGGATTCTGAGGAGAATCCTTCCAGGATTCTGAGGAGAATCCTTCCAGGATTCTGAGGAGAATCCTTCCAGGATTCTGAGGAGAGTTCTTCCAGGATTCTGAGGAGAGTTCTTCCAGGATTCTGAGGAGAATCCTTCCAGGATTCTGAGGAGAATCCTTCCAGGATTCTGAGGAGAATCCTTCCAGGATTCTGAGGAGAATCCTTCCAGGATTCTGAGGAGAATCCTTCCAGGATTCTGAGGAGAATCCTTCCAGGATTCTGAGGAGAATCCTTCCAGGATTCTGAGGAGAATCCTTCCAGGATTCTGAGGAGAATCCTTCCAGGATTCTGAGGAGAATCCTTCCAGGATTCTGAGGAGAATCCTTCCAGGATTCTGAGGAGAATCCTTCCAGGATTCTGAGGAGAATCCTTCCAGGATTCTGAGGAGAATCCTTCCAGGATTCTGAGGAGAGTTCTTCCAGGATTCTGAGGAGAGTTCTTCCAGGATTCTGAGGAGAGTTCTTCCAGGATTCTGAGGAGAGTTCTTCCAGGATTCTGAGGAGAGTTCTTCCAGGATTCTGAGGAGAATCCTTCCAGGATTCTGAGGAGAATCCTTTCAGGATTCTGAGGAGAATCCTTTCAGGATTCTGAGGAGAATCCTTTCAGGATTCTGAGGAGAATCCTTTCAGGATTCTGAGGAGAATCCTTTCAGGATTCTGAGGAGAATCCTTTCAGGATTCTGAGGAGAATCCTTTCAGGATTCTGAGGAGAATCCTTTCAGGATTCTGAGGAGAATCCTTTCAGGATTCTGAGGAGAATCCTTTCAGGATTCTGAGGAGAATCCTTTCAGGATTCTGAGGAGAATCCTTTCAGGATTCTGAGGAGAATCCTTTCAGGATTCTGAGGAGAATCCTTTCAGGATTCTGAGGAGAATCCTTTCAGGATTCTGAGGAGAATCCTTTCAGGATTCTGAGGAGAATCCTTTCAGGATTCTGAGGAGAATCCCTTCAGGATTCTGAGGAGAATCCTTTCAGGATTCTGAGGAGAATCCTTTCAGGATTCTGAGGAGAATCCTTTCAGGATTCTGAGGAGAATCCTTTCAGGATTCTGAGGAGAATCCTTTCAGGATTCTGAGGAGAATCCTTTCAGAATTCTGAGGAGAATCCTTTCAGGATTCTGAGGAGAATCCTTTCAGAATTCTGAGGAGAATCCTTTCAGGATTCTGAGGAGAATCCTTTCAGGATTCTGAGGAGAATCCTTTCAGGATTCTGAGGAGAATCCTTTCAGGATTCTGAGGAGAATCCTTTCAGGATTCTGAGGAAAATCCTTTCAGGATTCTGAGGAGAATCCTTTCAGGATTCTGAGGAGAATCCTTTCAGGATTCTGAGGAGAATCCTTTCAGGATTCTGAGGAGAATCCTTTCAGGATTCTGAGGAGAATCCTTTCAGGATTCTGAGGAGAATCCTTTCAGGATTCTGAGGAGAATCCTTTCAGGATTCTGAGGAGAATCCTTTCAGGATTCTGAGGAGAATCCTTTCAGGATTCTGAGGAGAATCCTTTCAGGATTCTGAGGAGAATCCTTTCAGGATTCTGAGGAGAATCCTTTCAGGATTCTGAGGAGAATCCTTTCAGGATTCTGAGGAGAATCCTTTCAGGATTCTGAGGAGAATCCTTTCAGGATTCTGAGGAGAATCCTTTCAGGATTCTGAGGAGAATCCTTTCAGGATTCTGAGGAGAATCCTTTCAGGATTCTGAGGAGAATCCTTTCAGGATTCTGAGGAGAATCCTTTCAGGATTCTGAGGAGAATCCTTTCAGGATTCTGAGGAGAATCCTTTCAGGATTCTGAGGAGAATCCTTTCAGGATTCTGAGGAGAATCCTTTCAGGATTCTGAGGAGAATCCTTTCAGGATTCTGAGGAGAATCCTTTCAGGATTCTGAGGAGAATCCTTTCAGGATTCTGAGGAGAATCCTTTCAGGATTCTGAGGAGAATCCTTTCAGGATTCTGAGGAGAATCCTTTCAGGATTCTGAGGAGAATCCTTTCAGGATTCTGAGGAGAATCCTTTCAGGATTCTGAGGAGAATCCTTTCAGGATTCTGAGGAGAATCCTTTCAGGATTCTGAGGAGAATCCTTTCAGGATTCTGAGGAGAATCCTTTCAGGATTCTGAGGAGAATCCTTTCAGGATTCTGAGGAAAATCCTTTCAGGATTCTGAGGAGAATCCTTTCAGGATTCTGAGGAGAATCCTTTCAGGATTCTGAGGAGAATCCTTTCAGGATTCTGAGGAGAATCCTTTCAGGATTCTGAGGAGAATCCTTTCAGGATTCTGAGGAGAATCCTTTCAGGATTCTGAGGAGAATCCTTTCAGGATTCTGAGGAGAATCCTTTCAGGATTCTGAGGAGAATCCTTTCAGGATTCTGAGGAGAATCCTTTCAGGATTCTGAGGAGAATCCTTTCAGGATTCTGAGGAGAATCCTTTCAGGATTCTGAGGAGAATCCTTTCAGGATTCTGAGGAGAATCCTTTCAGGATTCTGAGGAGAATCCTTTCAGGATTCTGAGGAGAATCCTTTCAGGATTCTGAGGAGAATCCTTTCAGGATTCTGAGGAGAATCCTTTCAGGATTCTGAGGAGAATCCTTTCAGGATTCTGAGGAGAATCCTTTCAGGATTCTGAGGAGAATTCTTTCAGGATTCTGAGGAGAATCCTTTCAGGATTCTGAGGAGAATCCTTTCTGTGGATTCTGGAGAGAATCCTTTCTGTGGATTCTGGAGAGAATCCTTTCTGAGGATTCTGGAGAGAATCCTTTCTGAGGATTCTGGAGAGAATCCTTTCTGAGGATTCTGGAGAGAATCCTTTCTGAGGATTCTGGAGAGAATCCTTTCTGAGGATTCTGGAGAGAATCCTTTCTGAGGATTCTGGAGAGAATCCTTTCTGAGGATTCTGGAGAGAATCCTTTCTGAGGATTCTGGAGAGAATCCTTTCTGAGGATTCTGGAGAGAATCCTTTCTGAGGATTCTGGAGAGAATCCTTTCTGAGGATTCTGGAGAGAATCCTTTCTGAGGATTCTGGAGAGAATCCTTTCTGAGGATTCTGGAGAGAATCCTTTCTGAGGATTCTGGAGAGAATCCTTTCTGAGGATTCTGGAGAGAATCCTTTCTGAGGATTCTGGAGAGAATCCTTTCTGAGGATTCTGGAGAGAATCCTTTCTGAGGATTCTGGAGAGAATCCTTTCTGAGGATTCTGGAGAGAATCCTTTCTGAGGATTCTGGAGAGAATCCTTTCTGAGGATTCTGGAGAGAATCCTTTCTGAGGATTCTGGAGAGAATCCTTTCTGAGGATTCTGGAGAGAATCCTTTCTGAGGATTCTGGAGAGAATCCTTTCTGAGGATTCTGGAGAGAATCCTTTCTGAGGATTCTGGAGAGAATCCTTTCTGAGGATTCTGGAGAGAATCCTTTCTGAGGATTCTGGAGAGAATCCTTTCTGAGGATTCTGGAGAGAATCCTTTCTGAGGATTCTGGAGAGAATCCTTTCTGAGGATTCTGGAGATAATCCTTTCTGAGGATTCTGGAGAGAATCCTTTCTGAGGATTCTGGAGAGAATCCTCTCAGGATTCTGGAGAGAATCCTCTCAGGATTCTGGAGAGAATCATCTCAGGATTCTGGAGAGAATCCTCTCAGGACTCTGGAGAGAATCCTCTCAGGATTCTGGAGAGAATCTTCTCAGGATAATGATGTAAAACCTTTCGGGATTTTGGTAAGATTTTCTCAGGACTCTTTTGAGAATCCTCGCTGGATTCTGGTGAGGATTTCCTTGTACTCATGTTCTGTCTAGGATACTGATGTTCTAATGTCCATGTTCTAATGATAAACTTGGAACTGTTCTATGTGATGTAAAGTTTAGGCATTCTTTTAAGAAGATTTAAAAGCTAAAAAAATGTTAAATCGGCCTTCTGAAATAGATTTCTTTAGAAAACTCTATAATCTTTTATCACAAACTTATTGTGTCTCTTCGAGTTGAAGAAAGCTTATTCCAACTTTTGCCAACGAATTCTTTCGAGCAGCAAATTCATAATTTTCCAAGCCATCGATTTCAATTAATCATATCGTCCGTTGCAAACTTCCCGTCGCAGTCGTCGTCGTCGTCCTCATCGTCCCGATCAATCATTCAATAATTCCAATTCTAAGCCGCTTTCTCGCCAAACAAACTTCTCCCCAATCAATTATCTCGGCCACTGACTTTCGGCTTCCATTGTCACATTCCCCATCGGCATTAACTTTCCGCTCTTCCGGCTGACCACATCGAATTCTAAGTTCCGAATTCAAAATTCCCCAGAGTGTGAGCATTCTAGGCTGCTGCCGCCACTCACCGGAACAATTAATTACACTTATCGTCGTATGGGTGTGAGTGTGCACGGTAGACGGACATCTGGCTGGGACACGTCCAAGTCCTGATGAATTTTGCCGGTGTCAAATTCCTTCTGTCGAAGTTTGTCGAGCGGATAAGTTTGGGAAAAGCTGCTCTGCGATGTTCTGTAAACGCACCCCCAAAAACGTATTTTTTAACACGGAAAGAAAGACTTTCAATTGAAATTTTGTCGAATGTACTGGTACAAATACTGGTTTTAACAGGGATTTAAGACGGCTTTGAGCTGCTCAAAATCAGTTTAGCATTGATAAAACCTCCAAAGATACTAGAAATGCTCATAATATAAATGTTGAAAGGGATGTTGCTTACTATCATATAATTTTCAGATATGTTTTGAAAATTTAAATTTTCAAAAACAGTTTTTTGAGTTTTATAAAGGTTTTGAAGCATTTTTTTTTACATTTGAATTCACTAGATGTAAAATTACTGGGAATTATTTCAAATTTACGCATGATACATGGCGAAACTTCTTACGTCGTTAATATATCATTTTGTACCAAAACAGTAACTTTACAGCATTATGTAAAATTACACATTTGCGCCGTAAACTAATAAGTTCATATGTGTAATTTTACATGGTGCTCTGAATTTGTTGCTTAAGAAAAATATGTTATACATGCGTGACAAATAGTTTTGATTTAATTTAATTTTTCGAGTTTTGGTTCCATTATTGAGATGTAATTTCTTCTTTTCTTTTCTCAACAAAATCCTCTCAGGATTCTCAACAGAACCTCCAAAGATACTAGAAATGCAATAATATAAAAATGTCGATAGGGTTGATGCTTACTATCATATAATATTCAGACATTGATTAAAAAATTTGAATTTCCAAAAAAGTTTTTTTAAGTTTTATAAAGCATTATTTTTTTTTAAATTTGCATTTATTTGATGTAAAATTACTTGGAATAATTTCAAATTTACTCATGATGCGTTGTGAAACTTCCTACGACGTTCTATAATTTTTAGTTTTACAGCATTATGTAAAATTACACATTTGCTCCGTAAACGAATAAGTTGATATGTGTAATTTTACATGGTGCTCTGAATTTGTTGCTCAAGAAAAACTATGTTAAACATGCGTTATAAATAGTTTTAAAATTTGGATAAATTCGAATTTTTGTTCCATCATTGAGATGTAAATTTACAACCTTTTTTCACAGTGTATCTAATATAGCTTCAGTACAAGTTGGAGACAAATTTTCGGTGAAGTTTTTCTCCGGACGCGCGCGCTCGTTCGCTTTCAAACTAAGGATAGAATCGGAAGCAGAGACTGGTGGTCTTGGTGGGTGAGAATGCGATTCATCAAAGTTGGTCAAGTTTTTGCCAAGCGTAAAACTACGCCAACTTCCTAAGAGCTGCGGGAGAGGGGAGTGTGAGGGAGATTACATTCAAGTGGTGGCAGTCAAAAGGCTTCAAGTTGGAATTGGTACCAAGCTGTTCGGTGGAATTTGTGCAATTTACAGAAGGTGAACAGCGTTTCTACTGTTTTTGAAAGATGGGTTTGAGGTTATAATTGATTTCGTGTAGTACAGAAGGTCTTCCAGTGTTTTTTTCAACTCCTCAACTCATACAAAAATAGCTAAATTGTATCATTTTTGTATTTGCCACGTCTGCTGTTTTCACAACCACAAAATGCTAGGTAATGGATCGAGCGTTCCAGTCCTATTGTTTTCCCAGAAAACCCCCGTTTTACAGTTCTTGCTCGAACACAATGTATAACAATCATCGAACAGCAGCAACAGCTTCGAGGTTTTTGTCCAACATGGATTCAAGTGGAAGAAGAAAAATCCTCCTACTATCGTGATCCCAACTTTCTTATTGTTTAAGGCAATTAGAAATGTCAACAGTGTTGCCATCATAAACAAATATAAGTAGGCTTACAACACTGAGTCTCGTAAGGAGTAAATACTTTTATTCGCTTAGGATGATTGAAACTGTTTTCTCAAATTGCTACAAATATTTGAACGATTGTTGGTAATTGGCAGTGTTGCCATCTCGTTTAATTTTCATTTTAACCTAGGATTGAGTAAATCCAATTATGCTGTACATTTGAAACATATTTCAACAGAAACCAAACTAAAGGGGCAATCTATTTTCTCTTGAGCAGTGTTGCCAGTTTAACGAAAACATAATCATAACTTAAATTTTTTATCGTTCGAATTTAAACATTTTTCGATGTCTTTTTCTCGTTAAAATATAGACACACAGTTCCATCCAAATGTACTCCAGCATAAATGTTTTACTTGGGTTCACAATTTATAATTCTGGCGCCTTTCTCTGAAGACACAAATATCCCATCCCATCGCCTAAAATAACACCGACCCCAATTGCAAGGATAGCGAAAGAACAACACGCGAAACGATCCTTTGCAAATGGAATAATTCCCCTTTTTCGATTTGCCAGTTTTTCACGCGAAACAAAAACATTTAGCCCAGTAGTATTCGGAAGGATCAAGACTCGGTACACTGGGTCTTTGCCGGAAGGCTACTCCAGCTGGTTCTTTGAGAACAAGGAGCACACGAAATTTCGGAACAAAGGTAGCGACCTACCTACCAACCGACCTACCTACCTACCTAATAATGCAAATGGCACGTAAGGTACTTTGGACCACCATTCGGAAAGGGAGGGGGTAATTATACGCGAAATTTGAATTAACCACCACCGACAGCTGCCAACAAGGAGAAGTTCTTTTGTTCGGTTTATTTATGCTGTACCTTCGAAGTTGTGGCAACGATGACGAGGGTGAGGGTTCCCGGAGAGGTCATTAGGTGGAAGGAGGAACTTGTAGCTTGGAATGCGGGATAAAAAGGTAGCTTAGTAGGTTGAGAGTGGAATTGGCCGAAAATACTTATGCTTTGACCCTTTTGCATTAATTTATTCTATTGGAATAGTTGTAAAACACACTCAAATACTTATTTATTTCCTGGAAGGATTCTCTTCAGAATCCTGGAAGGATTCTCTTCAGAATCCTGGAAGGATTCTCTTCAGAATCCTGGAAGGATTCTCTTCAGAATCCTGGAAGGATTCTCTTCAGAATCCTGGAAGGATTCTCTTCAGAATCCGGGAAGGATTCTCCTCAGAATCCTGGAAGGATTCTCCTCAGAATCCTGGAAGGATTCTCCTCAGAATCCTGGAAGGATTCTCCTCAGAATCCTGGAAGGATTCTCCTCAGAATCCTGGAAGGATTCTCCTCAGAATCCTGGAAGGATTCTCCTCAGAATCCTGGAAGGATTCTCCTCAGAATCCTGGAAGGATTCTCCTCAGAATCCTGGAAGGATTCTCCTCAGAATCCTGGAAGGATTCTCCTCAGAATCCTGGAAGGATTCTCCTCAGAATCCTGGAAGGATTCTCCTCAGAATCCTGGAAGGATTCTCCTCAGAATCCTGGAAGGATTCTCCTCAGAATCCTGGAAGGATTCTCCTCAGAATCCTGGAAGGATTCTCCTCAGAATCCTGGAAGGATTCTCCTCAGTATCCTGGAAGGATTCTCCTCAGTATCCTGGAAGGATTCTCCTCAGAATCCTGGAAGGATTCTCCTCAGAATCCTGGAAGGATTCTCCTCAGAATCCTGGAAGGATTCTCCTCAGAATCCTGGAAGGATTCTCCTCAGAATCCTGGAAGGATTCTCCTCAGAATCCTGGAAGGATTCTCCTCAGAATCCTGGAAGGATTCTCCTCAGAATCCTGGAAGGATTCTCCTCAGAATCCTGGAAGGATTCTCCTCAGAATCCTGGAAGGATTCTCCTCAGAATCCTGGAAGGATTCTCCTCAGAATCCTGGAAGGATTCTCCTCAGAATCCTGGAAGGATTCTCCTCAGAATCCTGGAAGGATTCTCCTCAGAATCCTGGAAGGATTCTCCTCAGAATCCTGGAAGGATTCTCCTCAGAATCCTGGAAGGATTCTCCTCAGAATCCTGGAAGGATTCTCCTCAGAATCCTGGAAGGATTCTCCTCAGAATCCTGGAAGGATTCTCCTCAGAATCCTGGAAGGATTGTCCTCAGAATCCTGGAAGGATTGTCCTCAGAATCCTGACGGGATTCTCCTCAGAATCCTGGAAGGATTCTCTTCAGAATCCTGGAAGGATTCTCTTCAGAATCCTGGAAGGATTCTCTTCAGAATCCTGGAAGGATTCTCTTCAGAATCCTGGAAGGATTCTCTTCAGAATCCTGGAAGGATTCTCTTCAGAATCCTGGAAGGATTCTCTTCAGAATCCTGGAAGGATTCTCCTCAGAATCCTGGAAGGATTCTCCTCAGAATCCTGGAAGGATTCTCCTCAGAATCCTGGAAGGATTCTCCTCAGAATCCTGGAAGGATTCTCCTCAGAATCCTGGAAGGATTCTCCTCAGAATCCTGGAAGGATTCTCCTCAGAATCCTGGAAGGATTCTCCTCAGAATCCTGGAAGGATTCTCCTCAGAATCCTGGAAGGATTCTCCTCAGAATCCTGGAAGGATTCTCCTCAGAATCCTGGAAGGATTCTCCTCAGAATCCTGGAAGGATTCTCCTCAGAATCCTGGAAGGATTCTCCTCAGAATCCTGGAAGGATTCTCCTCAGAATCCTGGAAGGATTCTCCTCAGAATCCTGGAAGGATTCTCCTCAGAATCCTGGAAGGATTCTCCTCAGAATCCTGGAAGGATTCTCCTCAGAATCCTGGAAGGATTCTCCTCAGAATCCTGGAAGGATTCTCCTCAGAATCCTGGAAGGATTCTCCTCAGAATCCTGGAAGGATTCTCCTCAGAATCCTGGAAGGATTCTCCTCAGAATCCTGGAAGGATTCTCCTCAGAATCCTGGAAGGATTCTCCTCAGAATCCTGGAAGGATTCTCCTCAGAATCCTGGAAGGATTCTCCTCAGAATCCTGCAAGGATTCTCCTCAGAATCCTGCAAGGATTCTCCTCAGAATCCTGGAAGGATTCTCCTCAGAATCCTGGAAGGATTCTCCTCAGAATCCTGGAAGGATTCTCCTCAGAATCCTGGAAGGATTCTCCTCAGAATCCTGGAAGGATTCTCCTCAGAATCCTGGAAGGATTCTCCTCAGAATCCTGGAAGGATTCTCCTCAGAATCCTGGAAGGATTCTCCTCAGAATCCTGGAAGGATTCTCCTCAGAATCCTGGAAGGATTCTCCTCAGAATCCTGGAAGGATTCTCCTCAGAATCCTGGAAGGATTCTCCTCAGAATCCTGGAAGGATTCTCCTCAGAATCCTGGAAGGATTCTCCTCAGAATCCTGGAAGGATTCTCCTCAGAATCCTGGAAGGATTCTCCTCAGAATCCTGGAAGGATTCTCCTCAGAATCCTGGAAGGATTCTCCTCAGAATCCTGGAAGGATTCTCCTCAGAATCCTGGAAGGATTCTCCTCAGAATCCTGGAAGGATTCTCCTCAGAATCCTGGAAGGATTCTCCTCAGAATCCTGGAAGGATTCTCCTCAGAATCCTGGAAGGATTCTCCTCAGAATCCTGGAAGGATTCTCCTCAGAATCCTGGAAGGATTCTCCTCAGAATCCTGGAAGGATTCTCCTCAGAATCCTGGAAGGATTCTCCTCAGAATCCTGGAAGGATTCTCCTCAGAATCCTGGAAGGATTCTCCTCAGAATCCTGGAAGGATTGTCCTCAGAATCCTGACGGGATTCTCCTCAGAATCCTGGAAGGATTCTCCTCAGAATCCTGGGAGGATTCTCCTTAGAATTCTGGGAAGATTCTCCCCAGAATCCTGAAAGGATTCTCCCCAGAATCCTGAAAGGATTCTCCCCAGAATCCTGAAAGGATTCTCCCCAGAATCCTGAAAGGATTCTCCCCAGAATCCTGAAAGGATTCTCCCCAGAATCCTGAAAGGATTCTCCCCAGAATCCTGAAAGGATTTTCCCCAGAATCCTGAAAGGATTTTCCCCAGAATCCTGAAAGGATTCTCCCCAGAATCCTGAAAGGATTCTCCCAAGAATCCTGAAAGGATTCTCCTCAGAATCCTGAAAGGATTCTCCCCAGCATCCTGAAAGGATTCTCCCCAGAATCCTGAAAGGATTCTCCCCAGAATCCTGAAAGGATTCTCCCCAGAATCCTGAAAGGATTCTCCCCAGAATCCTGAAAGGATTCTCCCCAGAATCCTGAAAGGATTCTCCCCAGAATCCTGAAAGGATTCTCCCCAGAATCCTGAAAGGATTCTCCCCAGAATCCTGAAAGGATTCTCCCCAGAATCCTGAAAGGATTCTCCCCAGAATCCTGAAAGGATTCTCCCCAGAATCCTGAAAGGATTCTCCCCAGAATCCTGAAAGGATTCTCCCCAGAATCCTGAAAGGATTCTCCCCAGAATCCTGAAAGGATTCTCCCCAGAATCCTGAAAGGATTCTCCGCAGAATCCTGAAAGGATTCTCCGCAGAATCCTGAAAAGATTCTCCGCAGAATCCTGAAAGGATTCTTTGCAGAATCCTGAAAGGATTCTCCGCAGAATCCTGAAAGGATTTTCCCCAGAATCCTGAAAGGATTCTCCCCAGAATCCTGAAAGGATTCTCCCCAGAATCCTGAAAGGATTCTCCCCAGAATCCTGAAATGATTCTCCCCAGAATCCTGAAAGGATTCTCCCCAGAATCCTGAAAGGATTCTCCCCAGAATCCTGAAAGGATTCTCCCCAGAATCCTGAAAGGATTCTCCCCAGAATCCTGAAAGGATTCTCCCCAGAATCCTGAAAGGATTCTCCCCAGAATCCTGAAAGGATTCTCCCCAGAATCCTGAAAGGATTCTCCCCAGAATCCTGAAAGGATTCTCCCCAGAATCCTGAAAGGATTCTCCCCAGAATCCTGAAAGGATTCTCCCCAGAATCCTGAAAGGATTCTCCCCAGAATCCTGAAAGGATTCTCCCCAGAATCCTGAAAGGATTCTCCCCAGAATCCTGAAAGGATTCTCCCCAGAATCCTGAAAGGATTCTCCCCAGAATCCTGAAAGGATTCTCCCCAGAATCCTGAAAGGATTCTCCCCAGAATCCTGAAAGGATTCTCCCCAGAATCCTGAAAGGATTCTCCCCAGAATCCTGAAAGGATTCTCCCCAGAATCCTGAAAGGATTCTCCCCAGAATCCTGAAAGGATTCTCCCCAGAATCCTGAAAGGATTCTCCCCAGAATCCTGAAAGGATTCTCCCCAGAATCCTAAAAGGATTCTCCTCAGAATCCTGGAAGGATTCTCCTCAGAATCCTGGAAGGATTCTCCTCAGAATCCTGGAAGGATTCTCCTCAGAATCCTGGAAGGATTCTCCTCAGAATCCTGGAAGGATTCTCCTCAGAATCCTGGAAGGATTCTCCTCAGAATCCTGGAAGGATTCTCCTCAGAATCCTGGAAGGATTCTCCTCAGAATCCTGGAAGGATTCTCCTCAGAATCCTGGAAGGATTCTCCTCAGAATCCTGGAAGGATTCTCCTCAGAATCCTGGAAGGATTCTCCTCAGAATCCTGGAAGGATTCTCCTCAGAATCCTGGAAGGATTCTCCTCAGAATCCTGGAAGGATTCTCCTCAGAATCCTGGAAGGATTCTCCTCAGAATCCTGGAAGGATTCTCCTCAGAATCCTGGAAGGATTCTCCTCAGAATCCTGGAAGGATTCTCCTCAGAATCCTGAAAGGATTCTCCTCAGAATCCTGAAAGGATTCTCCTCAGAATCCTGAAAGGATTCTCCTCAGAATCCTGAAAGGATTCTCCTCAGAATCCTGAAAGGATTCTCCTCAGAATCCTGAAAGGATTCTCCTCAGAATCCTGAAAGGATTCTCCTCAGAATCCTGAAAGGATTCTCCTCAGAATCCTGAAAGGATTCTCCTCAGAATCCTGAAAGGATTCTCCTCAGAATCCTGAAAGGATTCTCCTCAGAATCCTGAAAGGATTCTCCTCAGAATCCTGAAAGGATTCTCCTCAGAATCCTGAAAGGATTCTCCTCAGAATCCTGGAAGGATTCTCCTCAGAATCCTGGAAGGATTCTCCTCAGAATCCTGGAAGGATTCTCCTCAGAATCCTGGAAGGATTCTCTTCAGAATCCTGGAAGGATTCTCCTCAGAATCCTGGAAGGATTCTCCTCAGAATCCTGGAAGGATTCTCCTCAGAATCCTGGAAGGATTCTCCTCAGAATCCTGGAAGGATTCTCCTCAGAATCCTGGAAGGATTCTCCTCAGAATCCTGGAAGGATTCTCCTCAGAATCCTGGAAGGATTCTCCTCAGAATCCTGGAAGGATTCTCCTCAGAATCCTGGAAGGATTCTCCTCAGAATCCTGGAAGGATTCTCCTCAGAATCCTGGAAGGATTCTCCTCAGAATCCTGGAAGGATTCTCCTCAGAATCCTGGAAGGATTCTCCTCAGAATCCTGGAAGGATTCTCCTCAGAATCCTGGAAGGATTCTCCTCAGAATCCTGGAAGGATTCTCCTCAGAATCCTGGAAGGATTCTCCTCAGAATCCTGGAAGGATTCTCCTCAGAATCCTGGAAGGATTCTCCTCAGAATCCTGGAAGGATTCTCCTCAGAATCCTGGAAGGATTCTCCTCAGAATCCTGGAAGGATTCTCCTCAGAATCCTGGAAGGATTCTCCTCAGAATCCTGGAAGGATTCTCCTCAGAATCCTGGAAGGATTCTCCTCAGAATCCTGGAAGGATTCTCCTCAGAATCCTGGAAGGATTCTCCTCAGAATCCTGGAAGGATTCTCCTCAGAATCCTGGAAGGATTCTCCTCAGAATCCTGGAAGGATTCTCCTCAGAATCCTGGAAGGATTCTCCTCAGAATCCTGGAAGGATTCTCCTCAGAATCCTGGAAGGATTCTCCTCAGAATCCTGGAAGGATTCTCCTCAGAATCCTGGAAGGATTCTCCTCAGAATCCTGGAAGGATTCTCCTCAGAATCCTGGAAGGATTCTCCTCAGAATCCTGGAAGGATTCTCCTCAGAATCCTGGAAGGATTCTCCTCAGAATCCTGGAAGGATTCTCCTCAGAATCCTGGAAGGATTCTCCTCAGAATCCTGGAAGGATTCTCCTCAGAATCCTGGAAGGATTCTCCTCAGAATCCTGGAAGGATTCTCCTCAGAATCCTGGAAGGATTCTCCTCAGAATCCTGGAAGGATTCTCCTCAGAATCCTGGAAGGATTCTCCTCAGAATCCTGGAAGGATTCTCCTCAGAATCCTGGAAGGATTCTTCTCAGAATCCTGGAAGGATTCTTCTCAGAATCCTGGAAGGCAGAATCCTGGAAGGATTCTCCTCAGAATCCTGGAAGGATTCTCCTCAGAATCCTGGAAGGATTCTCCTCAGAATCCTGGAAGGATTCTCCTCAGAATCCTGGAAGGATTCTCCTCAGAATCCTGGAAGGATTCTCCTCAGAATCCTGGAAGGATTCTCCTCAGAATCCTGGAAGGATTCTCCTCAGAATCCTGGAAGGATTCTCCTCAGAATCCTGGAAGGATTCTCCTCAGAATCCTGGAAGGATTCTCCTCAGAATCCTGGAAGGATTCTCCTCAGAATCCTGGAAGGATTCTCCTCAGAATCCTGGAAGGATTCTCCTCAGAATCCTGGAAGGATTCTCCTCAGAATCCTGGAAGGATTCTCCTCAGAATCCTGGAAGGATTCTCCTCAGAATCCTGGAAGGATTCTCCTCAGAATCCTGGAAGGATTCTCCTCAGAATCCTGGAAGGAATCTCCTCAGAATCCTGGAAGGATTCTCCTCAGAATCCTGGAAGGATTCTTCTCAGAATCCTGGAAGGATTCTTCTCAGAATCCTGGAAGGCAGAATCCTGGAAGGATTCTCCTCAGAATCCTGGAAGGATTCTCCTCAGAATCCTGGAAGGATTCTCCTCAGAATCCTGGAAGGATTCTCCTCAGAATCCTGGAAGGATTCTCCTCAGAATCCTGGAAGGATTCTCCTCAGAATCCTGGAAGGATTCTCCTCAGAATCCTGGAAGGATTCTCCTCAGAATCCTGGAAGGATTCTCCTCAGAATCCTGGAAGGATTCTCCTCAGAATCCTGGAAGGATTCTCCTCAGAATCCTGGAAGGATTCTCCTCAGAATCCTGGAAGGATTCTCCTCAGAATCCTGGAAGGATTCTCCTCAGAATCCTGGAAGGATTCTCCTCAGAATCCTGGAAGGATTCTCCTCAGAATCCTGGAAGGATTCTCCTCAGAATCCTGGAAGGATTCTCCTCAGAATCCTGGAAGGATTCTGTTACCAAACCATAATAAATATTAAGCAGATACCACAACCAGCCATAAAATATTATAGTACATTTGAATTTGAATTACATTCCTAATCCAAGTAGTCATGTGGTTTGTGGTATCCCATAGCAACCTAGAATTTTCACTCAGTCGAGTTAAGTTTGTAATTAGCTTTCAATAAAATCAGACGCTTTGTAAAAGCACGTGTTAAGTTAATCGCAACAGTTTTTGGCGACGAGGATGGGATGGACCTCTTCGACATGTGGACGAAGCCATTGTCATCGTTCGTCAATCAGGTGAATCATTCCAATTCTAACTCCTTTTCTGGAAAGCACTTCCTCATGCGGTTCCCCGAAGTTTTTCAGGACACTCTTGGGCACTGCCAGAAAGCTCAAGTCAGCCTCCACCTGAAACCAGATGCCAGGATGGTTTTCCGACCCAAACGCCCGGTACCGTACAACGCCATTCCTTTGGTCGATACGGAGCTCGAACGTCTGCAGCAGTTGGGTATCATCTCGCCAGTAGAATACTCCGACTGGGCAGCACCGATCGTTGCGGTTCGGAAGCCTGGTGGTAAAATTCGAATTTGCGCCGACTATTCGACCGGGCTGAACGCAATGCTGGAAGCACACAACTTTCCCCTCCCAACACCGGACGACATCTTCTCGAAGTTGGCCGGAAGCAAGGTGTTCAGCATCATCGACCTGTCGGATGCCTACCTCCAGGTAGAAGTCGATGAAGCATCAAAACGGCTGCTCACCATCAACACACACCGGGGCCTCTTCCATTTCAACAGACTGGCTCCTGGTGTCAAGTCAGCACCCGGTGCATTCCAGCAGCTGATGCACACCATGATCGCTGGGATTGAAGGCGTCGAAGTGTTCCTGGACGATTTCATCCTGTTCAGCAAGACCAAGGAGCAGCACTATGAGACGCTGTGCACTCTCTTTAACCGTCTACAGGAGTACGGTTTCCGCTTGAAGCTGGAAAAGTGCCATTTCTACCAGGACGAAATCAAGTACCTGGGGCACATAGTGGACGAGAACGGACTACGTCCAGATCCTGAGAAGACAGCAGCCATATCTTCGATGCCGCGTCCCACTGATGTTTCCACTCTGCGATCATTCCTGGGGGCGGTCAACTTTTACGGAAAATTCATCCGTGAAATGCACCAACTTCGAAGGCCACTAGACCAACTTTTGAAGAAGGACGCAAAGTTTGTTTGGAGCGCCGAATGCCAGCAAGCTTTCACCGACATCAAGCGCATTCTGCAGTCGGACCTGCTCCTCACCCACTACGACCCTTCGCTCGAGATTATCGTGGCGGGTGATGCATCCAAAACCGGCATAGGGGCGGTCATCATGCATCGTTTCCCAGATGGACGAATCAAGGCAATTGCTCATGCTTCCAAGACGCTGTCGTCGGCAGAGCAAAACTACGGGCAAATTGAAAAAGAGGCGCTCGCTCTGGTCTTTGCTGTCACCAAGTTCCACCGCATGCTGTTGGGACGAAGGTTCAAGCTGCAGACTGACCATCAGCCACTCGTGAAAGTCTTCGGGTCGAAGAAAGGCATTCCCATTCACACGGCCAACCGGCTGAAGCGATGGGCGCTCACACTGCTCGGGTACGATTTCGACATCGAGTTCGTATCGACCAACAATTTCGGGTACGCGGATGTACTATCACGGCTCATCAGTAACCACGAACGTCCAGAGGAAGAATTCGTGGTAGCAAGCCTCAACGTTGAGCCTGATCTTCAATGCGTTCTGAACAGTAATCTCGAGCAGTTGCCAATCACGTTCCAAATGGTCAAGCAAGCCACGTCGGAGGACCCATCGATGCAGCAGCTCGTCCGGTTCATCAAAACTGGGTGGCCGAAAAGCGGGAAATCTATTCACGATTCGGCGCTACAATCGTTCTTCCACCGGCAGGAGTCATTATCAGTAGTTCAAGGCTGCGTGATGATGATGGAACGACTGGTGATTCCGGAGTGCTTCCGGAAAAAGCTGCTGAAGCAACTACACCGAGGTCATCCCGGTATCGAGCGAGTCAAGGCCATCGCTCGGGGTAGTATCTACTGGCCGAACATCGACGACGACATCGGTGAGTACGTGCGCAGCTGTTCCAGCTGTGCAAATGCGCAAAAATCTCCACCACAAGCAGAGCCACATCCGTGGCAGAGCGCTGAAGGACCTTGGGAGCGCATTCATATTGACTACGCCGGACCGACAAACGGGTTCAGCTATCTGGTTGTGGTCGACTCGTTCTCCAAGTGGCCGGAGATTTTCCAAACGAAATCGACAACTACTTCTACAACGTTCAGTTTCCTTCAAGAAGCCTTTGCCAGATTCGGCATACCGAAGGTGATTGTGTCCGATAACGGAACGCAGTTTACCGGCTATGAATTTCGTTCCTTCTGCGAGAACTTGGGCATCATCCACTTCCGCACCGCACCGTTTCATCCCCAGTCGAACGGACAAGCGGAAAGGTTCGTCGACACGCTCAAGAGGTCGCTCCGCAAAATCCAGGAGGGAGAAGGATTACCAGCATCTGCCGCACTCCAAACGTTTCTGCAGGTGTATCGAGCAACTCCATCCAACCTGCTCGAGGGTAAGTCCCCTTCTGAGATCCTGAATGGCAGACGAATGCGGACTACATTGGATCTGCTCAAGCCTTCTGCTTCAATTCCACAACCACCGGCAGCAGCCGGACCATCCCGAACGCGACGATTTTCTGCTGGAGCAACTATTCTTGCGAAGGTTCACAGGAATAATACCAGCTGGAAGTGGCAGTCCGGAGTTGTGATCGAGGCGATTGGAAACGTACACTACAACGTACTTCTCGACGCACCCTCTGGACGCAAGCGACTGATTCGGTCGCACATCGACCAAATTCGGCCCAACGATTCTGGAAAACAAGAGAAAGCAGAAATTGAGTTACCGTTATTTGTCTTGTTGGACGATTTTGGAATCACACCAAATCCAGTGCCACCCGAGGAACCACCAGCACCGCTGGTTGCTGAAGATTCGTCATTCTTGTCAGCACAAGACCTACCTGACATTCCTGATGAGCGAAATGAATCCGTCATCCGACCTGGACCATCTAGCTGCTCTACACCGTTGGTATCGAGACCAACCAGAACTATCGGGCTTCCACGACATCTTCAAGACTTCGTTCTCTCTTAGGAGGGAGATGTTACCAAACCATAATAAATATTAAGCAGATACCACAACCAGCCATAAAATATTATAGTACATTTGAATTTGAATTACATTCCTAATCCAAGTAGTCATGTGGTTTGTGGTATCCCATAGCAACCTAGAATTTTCACTCAGTCGAGTTAAGTTTGTAATTAGCTTTCAATAAAATCAGACGCTTTGTAAAAGCACGTGTTAAGTTAATCGCAACAGATTCTCTCCAGAATCCTCGAAGGATTCTCTCCAGAATCCTCGAAGGATTCTCTCCAGAATTCTGGAAGGATTCTCTTCAGAATCCTGAAAGGATTATCCTCAGAGTCCTGAAAGGATTCTCCTCAGAATCCTGAAAGGATTCTCCTCAGAATCCTGAAAGGATTCTCCTCAGAATCCTGAAAGGATTCTCCTCAGAATCCTGAAAGGATTCTCCTCAGAATCCTGAAAGGATTCTCCTCAGAATCCTGAAAGGATTCTCCTCAGAATCCTGAAAGGATTCTCCTCAGAATCCTGAAAGGATTCTCCTCAGAATCCTGAAAGGATTCTCCTCAGAATCCTGAAAGGATTCTCCTCAGAATCCGGAAAGGATTCTCCTCAGAATCCTGAAAGGATTCTCCTCAGAATCCTGAAAGGATTCTCCTCAGAATCCTGAAAGGATTCTCCTCAGAATCCTGAAAGGATTCTCCTCAGAATCCTGAAAGGATTCTCCTCAGAATCCTGAAAGGATTCTCCTCAGAATCCTGAAAGGATTCTCCTCAGAATCCTGAAAGGATTCTCTTCAGATTCTTGCAAGGATTCTCATCAGAATTCTGACGAGATTCTCATCAGAATTCTAACGGGATTTTCATCAGAGTCCTGACGAGATTCTCATCGAAGTCCATACTGGTTATTCATCAGAATCCTTAGTTAATTTTCGTGAGAGGATGCTCCTCAGAGTCAAGATGGGATTCTCATTAGATTTCCAAGAGGATTGTCAGCAGAACCTCGACAGTATTGTCATTGGAATCCTGACGGGCTTCTCCTCAGAATCGTGACGTGGTTCACATCAGAATAGAATCCTGACGGGATTTTCATCAATATCCTTGGAGGATTCTCCTCAGAATGATGGGGTGATTCTCTTAAGAATCCTGAAAGGATTCGCTTCAGGACTCCAAGAGAGTTCTCAGCTTCAGAACTATTTTTTTTTCAGAATGCTGAAAAGATTTTCACCAGAATCCCGAAAGAGTTTCTTGGCGCAATGATCCTCATCACGGCCCCAAGTGGATTCTCACTAGAATTCTTGGAAATAATCAGAATTACTGAAGTGAACTTTCTCCAAAACTCTGGAAGAATTATCAACAACGTTCTTGGAAGATGCCTTAATGAGTCCTGAGAGAATTCTTAATAGAATCTTGAAAGGATTCTCACCATATTGTGGGTGAATTTTTAGATTTGTGAGAAGATGTTTACAGGAGCCCTCTGAAGGCTTCTTTCAAACTTTGGGAAAGCTTCAGTTATATAATTAAAAAGTTTTATAAGAAGCTATGAATGCTTCTCGTGAAATTTTTGAAGAAAACTTAGAATGTATTCGATATAAAGTTTTAGGAAATTAGCTTTTTTCTGTTTCTAAAGTTCAACAACAAATTTGCATGATGTTTCTCATTAAAACTGATATCTACAGGGGGTGGCCAAAATGTTTGGGATAGGCAATTTTTTTTCTCCCACAAAAAAAAATCAACATGCTGTAACTTTTTATAGAGTGCATCAAAAAATCTCAAATTTTGACTGATTATCAACCTGTTATATGTGCATCATTGGTACAAATTTGGGCTCGATTGAATAATTTTTCGCAAAGTTAGAACTGTTCGGGTAAAACACTATTTTTTAGACAACTCATTTTTGAGCTGTCATATCTCGGAAACCAGTGAACCGAATTCAATGAATTTTTTAATGTTTATCAACAATATATTGATGCTTAATATAACGTTATAAAATGTAATATTTTCTAACGGCGAATTAAGTTATACCGAGTTGAAATTTTTACCCATATAGAGGAAAATAAGTCAAATTTACAATGCCACACAAAAATTACTAAATGTGTTCTTCCTTTAATCTAAATAGGCTCTAATATATCTGATTAAATATAACTTGAGAACAGAAGTGGAAAATCTTCGGACATCTACACTAAAATTTATTGACATTGATTAAAAAAAATACATTTTTTTCGTGAAAAATCCAAAAAGTGTCAATCCATGATAACTTTTTTCAGCGTTCAAAAAGTATCTATGTTTTAATCGTTTGTGAAGCATTTGTATATTGTTAGTGTACGCTCAAAATTTCATTCAATTCGGTTCTCTGGTTTCCGAGATATGACAGCTCAAAAATGAGTTGTCTAAAAAATAGTGTTTACCCGAACGGTTCTAACTTTGCGAAAAATTATTCAATCGAGCCCAAATTTGTACCAATGATGCACATATAACAGGTTGATAATCAGTCAAAATTTGAGATTTTTTGATGCACTCTATGAAAAGTTATAGCATGTTGAACTTTTTTGCGAGAGAAAAAAAGTTGCCTATCCCAAACATTTTGGCCATCCCCTGTATAAATAATCCCATGAATCACTAAATTTATTGTTCATCTATTAGCTAGTTAACTTTAACATCAGCTTCAAGCCGTTTGTTGTTTCAAACATATTAGTAGTTTGTTTTTACCATATTAATTGAAACAATAATCGTATAACTTGAACTAAACAACATCATTTTAAAGTAGTCTACTTTTACTGTGTGCACCGAATCCACGCGAAAAGCAATCGGACAACTTCTACTTCAAGGTAACCGCACCGTACCGAGCCTGGTTTGTAAGTTTTTTTCTTTGGTCTTTTCGGAACATCCCTAGTTCTTGTGCTTTCTTAGGTTGATTTCAACTGAGTTTCGTTTTTTTGATCTTTAGTTGAAAAATCAGAGTAACAATTTTTCAAAGACACCTGCTTCCCGTTGCATTGCGGCCTCATCGACATCATCATCATCATCGTCGCTTAAAATTCAAGTCGTTTTAGAATTGCAGAAATGTGATTTTCATAAATTGGGGGTGGCACCCAATCGACGTCTACGGTGTCGCCGTTTCCGACACCGCAATTTTCATTGCTAATTATGGGTGTTTTCATTTTGCCGTTAAATTTTATTGTGTGGCATCGTATCGTTGTCGCGCAGCTGAGATTTCTGTTTCGTTTGTTGTATCGTAGAATACCCGGAGAAAATTTTGCTTGTTCGTGACCATACAGTAACTATATGAGGAATGGTTTGTTGCTGACATTTGCTTGAGGTTAACGACAAAAATTTCCATGTTGTTACACTGTAAAAAAAAGGTGTTCACGTAGATTCGATGCAAATTATGCTAACATCTAACATGTACCTAACTTTTATGGTTTCACAATATATTAAATGGTTGACAACCATAAGTTCTACTGTATTTTTTTATTTTGTAGCTCTTGGTCTTTCCACAATATCTATACAGTTTTTCTCTGTGTCATTTATATGAGGGCGATGAAGAGGGCCGGGAAACATCACCACCATCTGCCCGTATGGAAACCTTTTGGAATCGCATTGCAAGTCGAAAAGAGGACGTTGAAATGCCATGGTCCTCAGCTGGGTACCCCGCCAAAATATAATTGCATTTGATTCAGTGCTTCCAAGTGTTTCCGTTTCGTTCACGTCTTCCAAACGGGTGGGAGGTTTTCATTTGAAACTTTAAAGGGCAGCAAAAAATTGACCGTTTTATTGCGGTGCATGATGTCTGGCTCCTTGGGCCATTTGGGAGGTAATAATGGTGTTGCTTCATAACGACATTCCTTGCGATGGAAAATGACTGATAAGGGTGAGGGTTTGTGTATGGTTTCGTCAGTCGAAAGCACTGCGATAAACAATAGTTATTTATGCCCGATTTCTTTATTGTCACTAAAAAATGCAATCTCTTTTTTATGTCTTTTCGTCTTTCGGTCTCCTTATTTTTTTCGTAGTCTCTTTGTCATCTTGTCTTTTCACGTTCTCGTCTTCTCATATTTTCGGGTATTCGTCCCCTTATCTTCTCATCTCCTCGTATTTTCATTATCTCGAATCCTTTTTTTCTACTTCATTTCTTTATGTCTTCTATTCCACTTGGCTTCTCGTTGACTTGTTTTCTCGTATCTTCGCCGTCTCGTGTTTTCGTCTCCTCGTTTCGTTGTCTTATCTTTTCGTTATCTACTCGTTTCGTAATTTTCTCGTTGTTGTCTTCTTATGTTGTTGTCTTTTCGTTTCGTTGTCTTTCCGTCTCTTCGTTTCCTTATTTCTTCGCTTTCTCGCATTTTGGTCTACTCATCTTCTCGTCTCCTCGTTCTTCCATCATCTCATCTCCATGTCTTCTCAACTTTCGTCATCGTTTCCTTACTTCTTCATATCCTCATCTTTTCATCTCCTACTCTCCTTGTTTTCTAGTCTCTTAGTTTCCTAGCCTCCTCATTTCCTCGTCTTCATGACTTTTCGTCTCCATGATTCCTCGTCGATTGTTTTCTTGTCCTCTCATCCTCTCCTCTCATGTCTTTTCATCTCTGTGACTTATTGTTTCCTCGTCTCCTCGTTTCCTAGTCTCCTTGCTTCCTCATCTTCTTACCTCCTCGTCGCTTCTCGACCCTAGTTTTCTTGTCTTGTCTCCTCGTCTCTCTTGTCGTCTCGTCTCCTAGTCTTCTTGTTCTCGTATCTTCTCGTCTCTTTGTTTCCCCGTTTTTTCGTCTCCTCATAATCTCTTTGTTTCGTCTTCTTGTCTTTTAAGCTCGTCCTCTACTGCTCTCCTCTTTTCGCCTTCAATCGTTTCCAAGTTTTTTGTTATTTCTGGTTTCTCTCCTCTCCTCTTATCATCTCATCACCTCGTCTTCCACCAATCCTCTTGTGTGTTCTTCCATTTCCTATTGCATTGAAACTCAAAATAACGATTCCAAATAGAACTCGTGCCGTTTGATTACAGCTTTTCACAACCAATTCCGAGCTTTTATGGAATTGCAATCATATTCCGTGTTCCATCGAATCAAACATTCACAACCTTTCCCATTTTTTTGTGCAATCCTCACAAACCAAGTACAGAGCATAATGCAGCATCAAAAGTCTGCATTCAATATTTCAATACCCGTCCCTATGCCCCTGATTCCCCTAGTCCCTTTTTATTTACCGTAGTCATCGATCAATAAAGGGTATTCCGATTGTAGCAGTGAGCAGCATTTCCAAAGCATGCAACACCGCTGGCTGGCTGCATTGAGCTGCATTTTCCTTCTGTGCTCGCCGTGAAAGATTGATGATCCAGCTGATTCCCGCTTTCCCGCGCGCGCGCGCCATCACAATATCGCTTTGCCAAATCTCTCTCTATCTGCATGTCACGATGATCCCGGTGTGGAAAAATGTGGGTCAAAGTGAATCCCGCGGCAGCACTATCTATCTACCAACAGACCCAGCAGTAACACACGTGCCGTGCACTTTGCCTTTGGAAGACTGGAAAATGCAAAAATGAATGAAACTCACAAAAAAAACCGGTGAGGTTGGATGATGATGCAGTCTGGCGGAGTTTATCCCGGTTTATGAAAGCAGACGAAAGTTGGTTGGGTTCTCTGTGAAAGAAAGGAACGAGGGGCCTACGATGTTGGAGCAAGAGGCGAAGACGAAAGTAGTGCTACATAAGTAGTTATGGTTCACTTAATTTTACTGAGCCAACTGTTCCAGTGCCGGCTTTTTTTTCCTCGAAAAGAACGTTGAAGACGATGCAGTAGTAGCTCAAGGGCTTTCCAGAAAATGTTCGGTGGAGTCATTAGGCTACTCAAATGTCCATTTATTTGGCTGAAAGGACGGACACAGAGTCGTTACAAGGATACATAGTGAAATTATCAGAACAATTGGAGCCAAGACTAGAATACTTCAAGACTAGAATACTTCAAGACTAGAAGACTAGAAGACTAGAAGACTAGAAGACTAGAAGACTAGAAGACTAGAAGACTAGAAGACAAGAAGGCTAGAAGACTAGAAAACTAGAAGACTAGAAGACTAGAAGACTAGAAGACTAGAAGACTAGAAGACTAGAAGACTAGAAGACTAGAAGACTAGAAGACTAGAAGACTAGAAGACTTGAAGACTAGAAGACTAGAAGACTAGAAGACTAGAAGACTAGAACACTAGAAGACTAGAAGACTAGAAGACTAGAAGACTAGAAGACTAGAAGACTAGAAGACTAGAAGACTAGAAGACTAGTAGACTAGAAGACTAGAAGACTAGAAGACTAGAAGACTAGAAGACTAGAAGACTAGAAGACTAGAAGACTAGAAGACTAGAAGACTAGAAGACTAGAAGACTAGAAGACTAGAAGACTAGAAGACTAGAAGACTAGAAGACTAGAAGACTAGAAGACTAGAAGACTAGAAGACTAGAAGACTAGAAGACTAGAAGACTAGAAGACTAGAAGACTAGAAGACTAGAAGACTAGAAAACTAAAAGACTAGAAGACTAGAAGACTAGAAGACTAGAGACAAGAAGACTAGAAGACTAGAAGACTAGAAGACTAGAAGGCTAGAAGACTAGAAGACTAGAAGACTAGAAGACTAGAAGACTAGAAGAATAGAAGACTAGAAGACTAGAATACTAGAAGACTAGAAGACTAGAAGACTAGAAGACTAGAAGACTAGAAGACTAGAAGACTAGAAGACTAGAAGACTAGAAGACTAGAAGACTAGAAGACTAGAAGACTAGAAGACTAGAAGACTAGAAGACTAGAAGACTAGAAGACTAGAAGACTAGAAGACTAGAAGACTAGAAGACTAGAAGACTAGAAGACTAGAAGACTAGAAGACTAGAAGACTAGAAGACTAGAAGACTAGAAGACTAGATGACCAGAAGACTAGAAAACTAGAAGACTAGAAGAATAGAAGACTAGAAGACTAGAAGACTAGAAGACTAGAAGACTAGAAGACTAGAAGACTAGAAGACTAGATGACTAGAAGTCTAGAAGGCTAGAAGACTAGGAGATTAGAAGACTAGAAGACGGATTCTCTTCGGAATCCTGAAAGGATTCTCGTCAGAATCCTGGAAAGATTCTCGTCAGAATCCTGGAAAGATTCTCGTCAGAATCCTGGAAGTGTTCTCGTTAGAATCCTGGAAGTGTTCTCGTCAGAATAAGGGGAGGATTCTCTTCAGAATCCTGGAAGGATTCTCTTCAGAATCCTGGAAGGATTCTCTTCAAAATCCTGGAAGGATTCTCTCCAGAATCCTTGAAGGATTCTCTTCAGAATCCTGGAAGGATTCTCTTCAGAATCCTGGAAGGATTCTCTTCAGAATCCTGGAAGGATTCTCTTCAGAATCCTGGAAGGATTCTCTTCAGAATCCTGGAAGGATTCTCTTCAGAATCCTGGAAGGATTCTCTTCAGAATCCTGGAAGGATTCTCTTCAGAATCCTGGAAGGATTCTCTTCAGAATCCTGGAAGGATTCTCTTCAGAATCCTGGAAGGATTCTCTTCAGAATCCTGGAAGGATTCTCTTCAGAATCCTGGAAGGATTCTCTTCAGAATCCTGGAAGGATTCTCTTCAGAATCCTGGAAGGATTCTCTTCAGAATCCTGGAAGGATTCTCTTCAGAATCCTGGAAGGATTCTCTTCAGAATCCTGGAAGGATTCTCTTCAGAATCCTGGAAGGATTCTCTTCAGAATCCTGGAAGGATTCTCTTCAGAATCCTGGAAGGATTCTCTTCAGAATCCTGGAAGGATTCTCTTCAGAATCCTGGAAGGATTCTCTTCAGAATCCTGGAAGGATTCTCTTCAGAATCCTGGAAGGATTCTCTTCAGAATCCTGGAAGGATTCTCTTCAGAATCCTGGAAGGATTCTCTTCAGAATCCTGGAAGGATTCTCTTCAGAATCCTGGAAGGATTCTCTTCAGAATCCTGGAAGGATTCTCTTCAGAATCCTGGAAGGATTCTCTTCAGAATCCTGGAAGGATTCTCTTCAGAATCCTGGAAGGATTCTCTTCAGAATCCTGGAAGGATTCTCTTCAGAATCCTGGAAGGATTCTCTTCAGAATCCTGGAAGGATTCTCTTCAGAATCCTGGAAGGATTCTCTTCAGAATCCTGGAAGGATTCTCTTCAGAATCCTGGAAGGATTCTCTTCAGAATCCTGGAAGGATTCTCTTCAGAATCCTGGAAGGATTCTCTTCAGAATCCTGGAAGGATTCTCTTCAGAATCCTGGAAGGATTCTCTTCAGAATCCTGGAAGGATTCTCTTCAGAATCCTGGAAGGATTCTCTTCAGAATCCTGGAAGGATTCTCTTCAGAATCCTGGAAGGATTCTCTTCAGAATCCTGGAAGGATTCTCTTCAGAATCCTGGAAGGATTCTCTTCAGAATCCTGAAAGGATTCTCCTCAGAATCCTGAAAGGATTCTCCTCAGAATCCTGAAAGGATTCTCCTCAGAATCCTGAAAGGATTCTCCTCAGAATCCTGAAAGGATTCTCCTCAGAATCCTGAAAGGATTCTCCTCAGAATCCTGAAAGGATTCTCCTCAGAATCCTGAAAGGATTCTCCTCAGAATCCTGAAAGGATTCTCCTCAGAATCCTGAAAGGATTCTCCTCAGAATCCTGAAAGGATTCTCCTCAGAATCCTGAAAGGATTCTCCTCAGAATCCTGAAAGGATTCTCCTCAGAATCCTGAAAGGATTCTCCTCAGAATCCTGAAAGGATTCTCCTCAGAATCCTGAAAGGATTCTCCTCAGAATCCTGAAAGGATTCTCCTCAGAATCCTGAAAGGATTCTCCTCAGAATCCTGAAAGGATTCTCCTCAGAATCCTGAAAGGATTCTCCTCAGAATCCTGAAAGGATTCTCCTCAGAATCCTGAAAGGATTCTCCTCAGAATCCTGAAAGGATTCTCCTCAGAATCCTGAAAGGATTCCCCTCAGAATCCTGAAAGGATTCTCCTCAGAATCCTGAAAGGATTCTCCTCAGGAATCTATGACATTTGGTCGAAAGACATTTAGTCGAATGACGTTTGGTCGAATGACATTTGGTCGAAAGTACATTTGGTCGAACGGACATTTGGTCGAATGGACATTTGGTCGAAAGCCATTTTTTGGAAGAAGAAGCATATGACATTTAGTCGAATGGACGATTCGTCGAATGGACATTTGGTCGAAAGGCACTAACTGATGAAAAGAGATGTGGATTTCGGTATCATATTTTTTTATATGTTATTGAACAAGCAAGCCTCGTTCAGTGAAGAAAATTGTCAGACAAAAGAGGCACAAAACAAGCAACAAAGAAGACGCGGCGATTACTCTTTATCCCAACTGGTAACAGATAATGACATGATCTCGAAAATTTTTGTTGCAGACAAAACGGAGCCTTTATTTGTTGCGTACTTTTCAACTTGTGAATAATCAATTATTACCAAACCAAAATCGAAACTTTTTGATGATACATCTTCAGCAGCGTTGCAGTGTTTACTGATTCGAAGTTACCGCTCGAAAATCACAATGCAAGCCTTAAAAATCTCTAAACTCGAGGTGCACGATCTTTGTCCTATTCTGTTCAAGTTGGGACAAACGTACGTCGCATTGGGTAGAATGTCGCAACAAATTCAGGTTGCGACATTGTCGTTATTGTTGCGCGATGGTTGAATTTTGATTCACTGGCCTTGTTGAATAAATGTACGACTCGTGCTGAAAAAAAAATCATCATTTTGCAGCTTGTTGCATAAATAACCATTTTGGCTCGCGTTCAGTTCATATGCAACACTGCGTCAAAGAATAGCCTATGTTTAAGGACAAACGTCTTGAAATCCCACTTCAACAGTGCATCAGAACTTCAGACGCACAATTCTCAAGAAGCAAGCTTCAAACAACAGTGCATTGTATAATGCTGTTTTCGCTCACTTATAATAAGCTTGAAACAAGAAGATCAGGTGCACTGGTTTTGTTTACGAAGAGATGTGTACGCTCGAAGTCGCGAGTTTTGGATCCTTACCAATCTGTCCTTAAAAGAAGGAAAAATATCCGATGAAAAAGTCTGCAGCAATAACATCCAAATATCAAACGGAAGAACAGCTTGTATTCAAAAGGAGAAATTGCTTTTGAAAACGCAATGAAATAAATAAACGTGAAAGAATAGCCTATGTTTCAAAGAAGGACAAATTCATGATAAAATGACAGCAAACATAGTACAAATACGAATTTTGAAAGAATAGCCTATGTTCAAAAGAAGGAAAAATCATAGATGAAAAAATCACAACCATAATGTCCACTCTTCACTCTCAGCACAAATAATACACTTGAAAGAACAGAGTATGTTGAAAAGAAGGAAAAATATTTGATGGAAAAGCCAGTGTGTTATACACAAAAACGCAATGAAATGGTGAAACTGGAAAGAAGAGCCGAAACCTACACTGCACTACAATGTTTGCTTTTTTATGTTTGATATAATTAAACACGATCAAATTGCTATACGACTTAGCGTCCATTCGACCGAACGTACTTTCAACCGAATAAGTTCAGTAACATATAAATTATTATACCGAAATCTATAAAATTATTTTCCATTCAAAGCTCTTCATCAGTTAGTGCCTTTCGACCAAATGTCCATTCAACGTGTGCGGTGCACAATGTGGGCAGATCCGGACGGGGAACGGAACCAAAGAAGGGCAGCCGAAATTTGTCACTGGCCAACACCAACAGGCCAGGAAAGTTCAGTTGAACCCGTGTGCAAGTCGGTCCGGTATCCACTACAGGGTACCGGAAAGCTCTGATCGTGGAGCGGACCGATGGGGCACTGAAAATTCCTTGTTGGTGCTCCAGCAACGACTGTTCGGTTGGCACCTTCTGGAGTATTAGTCTGTCCGTGTGCAGTCAAACCGGTATCCACAATCGATTACCACTGGTGGGGTCGAGTTGTGGAGCGATCTGAAAGAACAGCGCTAATTCTCCGGGATTTGCTCGGTTGAGCGGTGGACTGTATCTTGCAGGCAAGCAGCAGCGAGCGGTCGCTTCGCTTCGTCAGTGGAGGCAGGACTGATGGCTTCTCGGTGGGAAAGGAAAACTCCGGGTGGCTTCGCTTTGTAGACGATGTTTATTCGATGACGTTCAAAATAAAACTGATGCGCTTTGCGCTACATGGGTCACTTATATACTAGAAAATTTAGTAGTGTGAGTGAGTGATTGGTACAAAATAGGCTCCTCCCCTTTCAGTTGGAATGCAAAGATAAAACAAAAACAACAAAAAATGACTGATCTGGAAAACGGGAGAAGCTTCTAGAAGGGTTTTACTTTTCTTAAGACTAATTAGGGAAAGGTATTGGTAAACTTATCATTCAAAAGACAAATTACGATGAATGGGGGAACATGGGTCAAATGGGAAGGGGAATGAAGGGAAAGATGGTTCTTTGGGCATTAACATACAGAGTGGGTCATACAAAACAAAAAATTGGTCAAAACACAAACAATACAAAAAAAATAAACGTTCGGAACCGAACATTCTCCCGCCGGGTTTCACTGTGGATCTGTAGATGCGAGAATTCGATCGCTGTCTTCGATTGGAAGTGGTGCGAGTCTGGATACTGAACGACGGTATACCCCAGTAGATGTTTCAACGTCAACTACCCTTACTACTAAATCTTTGCCAGGGTAAACCTTCACAATTCTGCCCAATTTCCATGACTGCGGTGGAAGGTTGTCTTCTTTAATAATCACAATGAGCCCAGGAGTAACGTTTGGAGAACCGTTATGCCACTTAGAGCGAGCTTGGAGCGTGTTGAGATACTCATTCGACCAGCGTTTCCAAAAGTATTGTCGAAGAGACTGCAAGTATTTCCAACGGGTCAAGCGGTTGACAGGTACATCTTCAAGCGTCGGCTCAGGAATGGCGACCAATGCTCGACCAATTAGAAAATGGCCAGGGGTTAAAGCAGACGGTTCATGGGTATCCAACGAGTTGGCGAAGAGTGGACGCGAATTAAGTACTGCTTCAATCTGCGTCAGTACAGTACAGAATTCTTCGAAGGTGAGACAGGCGTTAGATAAGACCTTTCGTAAATGGGTTTTTGTACTCTTCACCCCGGCCTCCCACAACCCTCCAAAATTTGGTGAGCGAGGCGGGATGAATTTCCAGACAATTTCATGGCCAGAACAGAAATCATCAATCCTTCCCTTGGATTGATCGTCTCTGAACATCAGGAACAGTTCATGGAGGTCCGATTTTGCACCTACGAAATTTGTGCCGTGATCTGAATGTAGTTCTTCAACTAAGCCTCTGCGGCTTACAAAACGGTGGAGAGCAGCCACGAACGCTGCGGAAGACAGGTCGGAAACCAGCTCCAAATGAATGGCCTTGGTAGCGAGACACACAAAAATACAGATGTAGGCCTTCACACGAACGAACTTCCGGAGACCAACCTTCACGAATACCGGTCCGGCAAAGTCAACGCCGGTTCGAGAAAACGGAGCGGAGGGAACGACACGAGCCTCCGGAAGGCGACCCATCATAGGCTGTAGGCAGCGAGGACGAGATCGGAAACAAGTCACGCATCTCCGCAAAACCTTCCGAATGGTTGATTTAGCGTTAATCAACCAGAATCGTTGACGCATAAGAGACATCAACCCTGAAGGACCAAGATGAAGGTTTTCGAGATGCATGTCCCGAATCAGAAGCTCACAAACTGGGCTCTTATTCGGAAGAAGAACCTGGTGGCGAGCTTCATACGGTAGGTGAGAATTCTCCAAACGACCACCTACTCTTAACAAACCGTCCACCAATATGGGATCAAGTGGACCTAAACGACGACTATGTTTCCCTGACGAAATCAGGTTGATTTCATCCGACAATTCAAGACGTTGAACGACTCCGATAATAGTCATCATGGATTTACGCAATTCAGGAACTGTCAAATGTTTGGATAACACACGATCGGCGTGCCCGTGGGCGTGCCTCACTCTACAGTTGTTTGCAAACCGTAAGACGTACGCAATCACCCTCTGCAATTTTCGGAATGATCCGAAAGCTTCTAAGAAAGGTACGTCAGGAGAAACAACCGTCGCCGAGACGATTGGCACAATCGGTGTATCATCAGGCATTTCGGATTCCGGAAGTGGATCTGGAATCAGAACTTCATACTGGGGCAGCTTCAAAAACGTCGGTCCATTCCACCACAAGCTGTTACTGGCAAGAGTTTGCGGCAACTGCCCCCTGGACACGACATCGGCTGGGTTATATTCAGAACGAACGTAAGACCAAATAAAACCTTGGGTGGCTGAATTGATCTCCATCACCCGGTTGCGGACAAAAACATCATTGGGCAACCTTTTCAACCAGGCGAGTACAATGTTGCTGTCAGACCACAGGCAGATGCGTTGAATTTCCATTTTCAACGACCCAATGCATTTGGGAACAAGTCTGGACAGCAATAGGGCGGCGCATAGCTCTAATCTGGGAATCGTCAAAGGTGACAATGGAGCAATTCTGGATTTACTACAGAGCAACGAAACCTTTACATCGGAACCAGATACAACGCGTAAATAAATGACTGCTCCGTAAGCACGAAGGGAAGCGTCAGCGAATCCATGTACTTCAACACTCTCGACACTCACCAAGCCGACGGAGCGTGGGATTTTGACGGAGTCAACATATTTCAGGGATTCTCTAAACGTAAGCCAAGACTGTAGATTCTCGCCTGTCAACGGGTCATCCCAACCTACCTTGTCCTTCCACAACTGTTGCATAATTATCTTGGCGAGGACTATAACTGGAGCCACAAGCCCCAAAGGATCGAACAAACGAGCAATTTCGGAGAGGACGATACGTTTCGTTGGAATAGGCAATGGTTGGAACGACAACTTACAATGGAAACGGAATTCGTCTTCCTCAGGATCCCACAACAGGCCAAGGGTTTTAATAACCTTGTTCACGTCGGAATCTTCAAACACCAAATACTTTTCGCGGTCTTCCTCGGGAACGGTATCTAGGATGGCTGCGTCGCTGGCACACCATTTATGCACAGGGAAACCTCCGGAATTTAACATGTCGGTTAAATCCGAGCGAAGCTGAATGGCCTGCTCAATGGTATCAGCCCCTGATACCACGTCATCTATGCAGACATCTTCTTCTATTACCTTGGATGCTACTGGGAAACGTTGGCACTCGTCACGTGCAAGCTGCAGCAATGATCGAGTGGCCAGAAACGGCGCACTAGCCGTCCCGTAGGTAACGGTTGTCAACTCCAGGATTTGGAGCGGATTATCAGGATTTTCCCTCCAAAATATTCGCTGGAGCCCAGAATGATTTTCGACCACACGAATCCTTCGGTACATTTTGGATATATCAGCGGTTATCGCGAACCGATGCTTACGGAATCGTAGGATAATGGAAAAAAGTTCATCCTGGACAGTGGGGCCAATCATCAAAACATCATTCAGAGATGGGCCAGTTGTTCGAGCCGAGGCGTCGAAAACAACTCTCAAGCGAGTAGTGGAACTGCTTGGCTTGAGGACGGCATGGTGCGGTAGATAATGAACCAGTTTCCCTGGGGTATCATCTGACTCGGAAATCTGCTTACAATGGCACAACGACTTGTACTCATTAATGAAATCGACATAAGCCTTTTTCAATTCGGGATTCTTGCTGAAGCGGTGCTCCAGGATATGGAAACGTTTCAAAGCTAGATACCGGTTACTGCCTAGTTCACTCACGGATTCCTTCAATGGAAGATGGACGGTGTAGGTACCATCTGGATTTCGAATGGTGGACGAGCTGAAAAGTTGTTCACAATCTTGCTCCTCCTTGGAAACTACGCTACTATTCTCGACCGACTCAACAGACCAAAACTTCTCGATGCATTCTGAGAGCGGCCGCAAGCTGGCCGTGTAGCAGTGCTGATTTTCATCCACGTCCTCAGCACCACCAGCAACGACCCATCCTAGACGAGTCTCCTTGAGTATAGGCAGGTTTTGGCCTAGCACCAAATGGCCGGGAAGCATCAAATCGAAGAACAGCTTAACTCCAATCAGTAGCTGCACTTCTCCTGGAGTATGGAAAGTGGGATCAGCAAGCGAAAGACCTGAGGGAATATTCCAAGACCGACAATTCATCTTACGACCGGGGAGGGGACCAGTCACCACATCGGTGACCAAACATTCGATTTGGGCTTGATAATCCTTACAACGGGACCGGAACGACAGTGTTGCCTTTCTGTCGAGCACCGATCGCTTACCGGTAGCTCCAATAACTTCTACATGGGTAGGTACCTGGTCGATTCCCAATCGTTCAACAAACGAACGGGAAACCAAATGTGGTTGGGAACCACAATCGAGGAATGCACGGCAAGGGAAGGAATTTCCATGGCTGTCAAGGACATCAACCATGGCTGTAAGCAATAGCGTGCCATCCGAACGAGGTACCTTTTGGACGGGATTGGAGACAGATGCAACACTTTCAACAGGATTCGGAACTTGGGAACTAACAACAACCTTAGCGGGTTCGGGATTGGGCATTGGATTATCAACAATGGGCTTGGATTCGGGCTTTGGAACTTTGGGCTCGTGTAGCAAGGTGTTATGCCTACCTTGACACTCCTGGCATGATTTGTTGGATGGGCATTTTGAGGAAAGGTGTCCCTTCCTCAAACAGTTGAAACAAAGGAAAAGTTCTCTTACCTTAGTTCTACGTTGGGGTACCGTCAGCGCAACAAACCTTTCACATTTGTAGTTTGGATGGCTCGCACTACAAATCTCACAGGTCGCCTCACTATTAGCTACGGGTGTAGCCATAGCGAACGACTTCACCGGCGGGGACTTCGACGATAGCTTCGAGTTGGACTTCTGACTGGATTCCTTGGCTGACGACGGCTTCGGATGACTGGCTTCGCAACGCTCCAACAGTGAGCATCGCTCCTTCAGGAACATGACGGTGTCTTCATACGACGGGATCTGCTTGTGGGGAATGGTGGTCTCCCACTGCTTCCTCGTTTCGGGATCGAAAGCATCCGACAGCACTACGACGACGAACCTTTCGGAAACTCCTTCCAAATCCTGGTTCAGCAGCCGCAGTCCCTCGACGTGGCGGGTAACTTCATTGAGCAACTCCCTCATCTGCTTGGAGCACTCCTTGGTCATCCGTTTCAGACTCAGTAGGCCATGGATATGCGAGTCCACTGCTTTCCGTTCATCCTCGTAAACATCAAGCAGCAACTCCCAGGCGTGATCGAAATTGCCATCACTGAGCGTCTTCGGATCGATTAGCTTGGCGGCGGACCCACCAGACAGTGCCCTCTCAAGGTGGTGTAACTTGACGGCGTTGGAGTCTCTGGACCGTGACATTATGTCCGAAAAGACCTGCTGGAATCTCGGCCAGTTCTCCGGCTTCCCGTCAAACGAAGGGATTGGAACCGGCAGCGGTTGCTGCTGGACGACTATCTGTGGTGGTAGCTGGGCACTGTTCGCGGGTTCGGGAATATTCGTTGGAGGTTGCTGCGGGGTGGCGGACTGGATGAGGGTTTCTACCATCATTGCGGTTTCGGTGTGGTGGTTCTCGAATTGGAGGTAGGTGGCGTCGTTGTCATCCAATTTTTCCGCTGGCAACAACGCGGTGATTTGGTGGTGGAAGCTTAGGTATTCTTGGAAATGGGCTTCCAGATTCCGAGAATATACCTTCAGCTGGGCCAGGGTAAACTGGACAACGCCGGCTGCCGAGACGTCTTCAATCGTTTTCCGGATTCGGGTCACTTTGGCCTTCGCCTGGCCACGCAGGTGGATGAGCGTCTTCAGTTCGGCCATTTTATCACTTTTGGTTGGCGTGTGCATCAGCATCCTTCACGCACACGATTTTTCACTTCTTTCTTCGTCCCCTGGGGCACACTTCTCACTATCTTCAAACTTTCTTTTCGCCCGGAGGGCACACACACACTTATTGTCTGTTCGAGACCGTACTCGGTCGGTTTTTCTTCAGCCCAAGGCGGGCACACACACAAGCACTACTTAACTGTCCTTGTCGAAACGTGTTTCGACGTGTTTCACTTTTCACAGCGTCACTCGCGCGGACTACTTCTCGAAACGCGAACGACGCCACCGGTGGCGCGGGAACACTTGCGGAAATTTCGTTCCTCCACCTCAGCCGCTAAATTTCCTCCAACTGCGCGAAGGCACCGATGCTGCATCCGGGTCGAAGCAGGACCAAACAATGTGCGGTGCACAATGTGGGCAGATCCGGACGGGGAACGGAACCAAAGAAGGGCAGCCGAAATTTGTCACTGGCCAACACCAACAGGCCAGGAAAGTTCAGTTGAACCCGTGTGCAAGTCGGTCCGGTATCCACTACAGGGTACCGGAAAGCTCTGATCGTGGAGCGGACCGATGGGGCACTGAAAATTCCTTGTTGGTGCTCCAGCAACGACTGTTCGGTTGGCACCTTCTGGAGTATTAGTCTGTCCGTGTGCAGTCAAACCGGTATCCACAATCGATTACCACTGGTGGGGTCGAGTTGTGGAGCGATCTGAAAGAACAGCGCTAATTCTCCGGGATTTGCTCGGTTGAGCGGTGGACTGTATCTTGCAGGCAAGCAGCAGCGAGCGGTCGCTTCGCTTCGTCAGTGGAGGCAGGACTGATGGCTTCTCGGTGGGAAAGGAAAACTCCGGGTGGCTTCGCTTTGTAGACGATGTTTATTCGATGACGTTCAAAATAAAACTGATGCGCTTTGCGCTACATGGGTCACTTATATACTAGAAAATTTAGTAGTGTGAGTGAGTGATTGGTACAAAATAGGCTCCTCCCCTTTCAGTTGGAATGCAAAGATAAAACAAAAACAACAAAAAATGACTGATCTGGAAAACGGGAGAAGCTTCTAGAAGGGTTTTACTTTTCTTAAGACTAATTAGGGAAAGGTATTGGTAAACTTATCATTCAAAAGACAAATTACGATGAATGGGGGAACATGGGTCAAATGGGAAGGGGAATGAAGGGAAAGATGGTTCTTTGGGCATTAACATACAGAGTGGGTCATACAAAACAAAAAATTGGTCAAAACACAAACAATACAAAAAAAATAAACGTTCGGAACCGAACACAACGAATTGTCCATTCGACTAAATGTCATATGCTTCTTCTTCCAAAAAATGGGTTTCGACCAAATGTCCATTCGACCAAATGTCCGTTCGACCAAATGTACTTTCGACCAAATGTCATTCGACCAAACGTCATTCGACCAAATGTCATTCGACCAAATGTCCTAAAGCCCTCCTCAGAATCCTGAAAGGATTCTCCTCAGAATCCTGAAAGGATTCTCCTCAGAATCCTGAAAGGATTCTCCTCAGAATCCTGAAAGGATTCTCCTCAGAATCCTGAAAGGATTCTCCTCAGAATCCTGAAAGGATTCTCCTCAGAATCCTGAAAGGATTCTCCTCAGAATCCTGAAAGGATTCTCCTCAGAATCCTGAAAGGATTCTCCTCAGAATCCTGAAAGGATTCTCCTCAGAATCCTGAAAGGATTCTCCTCAGAATCCTGAAAGGATTCTCCTCAGAATCCTGAAAGGATTCTCCTCAGAATCCTGAAAGGATTCTCCTCAGAATCCTGAAAGGATTCTCCTCAGAATCCTGAAAGGATTCTCCTCAGAATCCTGAAAGGATTCTCCTCAGAATCCTGAAAGGATTCTCCTCAGAATCCTGAAAGGATTCTCCTCAGAATCCTGAAAGGATTCTCCTCAGAATCCTGAAAGGATTCTCCTCAGAATCCTGAAAGGATTCTCCTCAGAATCCTGAAAGGATTCTCCTCAGAATCCTGAAAGGATTCTCCTCAGAATCCTGAAAGGATTCTCCTCAGAATCCTGAAAGGATTCTCCTCAGAATCCTGAAAGGATTCTCCTCAGAATCCTGAAAGGATTCTCCTCAGAATCCTGAAAGGATTCTCCTCAGAATCCTGAAAGGATTCTCCTCAGAATCCTGAAAGGATTCTCCTCAGAATCCTGAAAGGATTCTCCTCAGAATCCTGAAAGGATTCTCCTCAGAATCCTGAAAGGATTCTCCTCAGAATCCTGAAAGGATTCTCCTCAGAATCCTGAAAGGATTCTCCTCAGAATCCTGAAAGGATTCTCCTCAGAATCCTGAAAGGATTCTCCTCAGAATCCTGAAAGGATTCTCCTCAGAATCCTGAAAGGATTCTCCTCAGAATCCTGAAAGGATTCTCCTCAGAATCCTGAAAGGATTCTCCTCAGAATCCTGAAAGGATTCTCCTCAGAATCCTGGAAGGATTCTCCTCAGAATCCTGAAAGGATTCTCCTCAGAATCCTGAAAGGATTCTCCTCAGAATCCTGAAAGGATTCTCCTCAGAACCCCGAAAGGATTCTCCTCAGAATCCTGAAAGGATTCTCCTCAGAATCCTGAAAGGATTCTCCTCAGAATCCTGAAAGGATTCTCCTCAGAATCCTGAAAGGATTCTCCTCAGAATCCTGAAAGGATTCTCCTCAGAATCCTGAAAGGATTCTCCTCAGAATCCTGAAAGGATTCTCCTCAGAATCCTGAAAGGATTCTCCTCAGAATCCTGAAAGGATTCTCCTCAGAATCCTGAAAGGATTCTCCTCAGAATCCTGAAAGGATTCTCCTCAGAATCCTGAAAGGATTCTCCTCAGAATCCTGAAAGGATTCTCCTCAGAATCCTGAAAGGATTCTCCTCAGAATCCTGAAAGGATTCTCCTCAGAATCCTGAAAGGATTCTCCTCAGAATCCTGAAAGGATTCTCCTCAGAATCCTGAAAGGATTCTCCTCAGAATCCTGAAAGGATTCTCCTCAGAATCCTGAAAGGATTCTCCTCAGAACCCTGAAAGGATTCTCCTCAGAATCCTGAAAGGATTCTCCTCAGAATCCTGAAAGGATTCTCCTCAGAATCCTGAAAGGATTCTCCTCAGAATCCTGAAAGGATTCTCCTCAGAATCCTGAAAGGATTCTCCTCAGAATCCTGAAAGGATTCTCCTCAGAATCCTGAAAGGATTCTCCTCAGAATCCTCTTCAGAATCTCGGAAGGATTCTCTTCAGAATCCCGGAAGGATTCTCTTCAGAATCCCGGAAGGATTCTCTTCAGAATCCCGGAAGAATTCTCTTCAGAATCCCGGAAGGATTCTCTTCAGAATCCCGGAAGGATTCTCTTCAGAATCCTGGAAAGATGCTCTTTAGAATCCTGAAAGGATTCTCCTCAGAATCCTGAAAGGATTCTCCTCGGAATCCTGAGAATAGTTCCATGAGATTCTCAAGAGCATTTCCATCAGCTGAATCAAATCGATTCAACGAGGATTTTTTAATTGCTTAGAGCTACTTGTATGCAATAAAACCATAATAAAACCTTAATTGTCCTCAAGGTCCCTAACGAGCCCCATTTCCCAGTCCCCTCCCAACCTTCGCCCATGTGTTTTTCCAAAACTTTACGACGCAACCAGTACCCATACCCTGAACGAGCACCAAACACCGAGAACGAACTACACAGTGCAGTCAGTGGAGTGTAGTGCATTACGGTGTTTGTTAGTTTAACTGCCGGAGAAAACTAAGACCGCCGCCTTTATACCTACATACTGGGAAGTAAAGGTGGGGAAGGATCAACCAAGCGAACCAGCCAAGCAAGCAGCAAACTAGGATTTCCGCCAGATTTTATTCGCTTCGGTGTGTGTAAAATTTTTATCACGCCACTATAAAATGCCGCGCCACTTGGCGCGGTGGCAGTGTTGCCAGCTGTGGGCATGGGGTTGTGGAGAAACTTTTCCTCTGGGGTTTTCTTTCTTCTCACGCGCAACTGGTTGCACATTGAAGGGTTGCAATTTCACTTCTGGAAGGAAGGCGAAACTTTCGCGAGGGAGTCCTTGTGGAATTTGTTTTAGTTGGGACGAAAATCGGATGTTTACACGCTTGGGCAATTTTTCTGGTTTTAACAAGGTTTTAAAGCTGATTCAAAACCTTGTTCTGATCATTTAAACCGTGATAAAATCAAATGAGTTGCTAGAGACGAGTTATTTTCAATAAATCTTGATGCAGAATTTCAAAACATGGCCAACCGAAACTTTATTTTAAGAATTCTTAATGAATGTCAAGTTTTATCATGGTTTTAAGCTGCTTTTGACACTTTCTTTTTGCTCTCAATTTTGCAAAAATTTTAAAATTGCTATTTTTATTTGGTACTATTCGATTGAAAAATTCCCAAAACATGACGGCAATGAGAACTGAGCCTCAACTTTTTTTTGTAAAGTGACAGGTTTTATCATGGTTTTACGACTGCTCTTAACTCTACTTTTCAGTTAAACATTTTAATAAAACCGAAATTGTTAGCAAACTGTTACAGTTCAACACATAGATGGATTACTCTAACGCGGTTCTACACCGATTGCACTTTTATGGGAACGTGCAATCGAGTGTAAACCACATACGATAGCTGGGACGCTTGTTGTTTTCAGCAAAATCGTCCGTCATCATCATTCATCGAGCTGGCTGGCTGAAGGTTGGCCTTGTTGTTCTCTAGCAACATTAACACCATCTTCCAGAAGTAATTAACACAGTTTTTAATAGACTCCCCCGAAACTGGGCGCCATCGCGTGCCCGGCGAAAGGAATCAGCCAACTCAATCAGGCAAATTGAATTTCCGCGAAATCCGGCTCATTTATTCGTTGGAGCGAGCGAAACCTTAAATCTACACCGTCCCATTTAATCGACACGGTACTAGTTGGCTTTCGTGGGCACACAGTGGTTCGAAGGGGATAAACAGTTTGATGCAAACGAAGAAAAAGGTGTGTCTTATGGTGGCGCAAAAGAGTTCCGAGTGTCCCATCAGGTGTCACTCTGAGTTTTCACGATGGCAGTCAGGTGTCCCACCAAGCAAATCTAAAGTTTATTGTGCGTCTCCCAGTATTAATTTCGTCTGATTCAGTGTGTCCAACAATTCTAATACAAAACAATAGCTTTCTGGGAATGTCCTACCATAATATCAGATCGTCATCGTATGTATGTGCCCCACGGTAATTGTCAACTTTCTTTTGCGTGTCTCTCCAAGCACGAAATTTATATTCGACAATAACAGTTGAATGATATGATTATGATATGATTATGAAATAATTATGATATGTTTTTGATATTACTATGATATGATTATGATAGTTTACCGCTTTTCACTCGGATTTGAACCACTTTGATCCACTTCAATCCACCGGAAGCTCGAGTGGGTTTCTTGCAACAGCAGCAGCAGTGGAAAAACACCAAACAGAAGCAACTCCAAGCGAGCGCAACTAATGATAAATTGCAACACAAAACAGAGAGCGCGCAAATTTCTTCCGCAAACAAAGTGTCCCTCTGTTTGGCCAATTTTTCCATCTTTTGATTCTGCCATACCGAGGCTTCTACCTCCATTGCTGCCACCGACCGAACCTCCGACCGTCCATGGTTGGCGATGGCCCAAAGGAGAAAACAGGAATCATACTGTTGGCAAAACCAAAGGACTTGGATGCAGACCATTAGTGTAAAAGGACGGTGGTTGGAAAGGAATTTTCCTGTCATCCCACTCCCTCGAAGCTCGAAGCTTGAAAGGAGGAGGAGGACGACGACGACGACGACAAGATGAAAGATAGATAAGCTTGCCAGGCAGGGACGACACGGACAATGACGACGTGAAGAAGATGTTGGGTTTTTGTGGCACGGCATTTTTCACATTTGCGGAACGAATTCCGCAAGCCGGGGTTTTCTTCCAGAAAGGTGCTTTCAAGCACTCGAATGTTACTCCTGGGGTTTTTATCTGAGCTTTGGTCATCGTGATTTGAACTGGGGAAGATGGATTTAAAGGGACTGTGATAAGAAATGAAAGAGATATTAAAAGTATGGTTCACGGTGAGGTTATTAAAAGACAGATATGACGACAGGATGAGAAGCTGAAAACACGAGAACACGAAACGACGAGGAAACTAGAAGACGAAAAGACTAGAAGACTAGAAGACTAGAAGACTAGAAGACTAGAAGACGAGAAGACTAGAAGACTAGAAGACTAGAAGACTAGAAGACTAGAAGACTAGAAGACTAGAAGACTAGAAGACTAGAAGACTAGAAGACTAGAAGACTAGAAGACTAGAAGACTAGAAGACTAGAAGACTAGAAGACTAGAAGACTAGAAGACTAGAAGACTAGAAGACTAGAAGACTAGAAGACTAGAAGACTAGAAGACTAGAGACTAGAAGACTAGAAGACTAGAAGACTAGAAGACTAGAAGACTAGAAGACTAGAAGACTAGAAGACTAGAAGACTAGAAGACTAGAAGACTAGAAGACTAGAAGACTAGAAGACTAGAAGACTAGAAGACTAGAAGACTAGAAGACTAGAAGACTAGAAGACTAGAAGACTAGAAGACTAGAAGACTAGAAGACTAGAAGACTAGAAGACTAGAAGACTAGAAGACTAGAAGACTAGAAGACTAGAAGACTAGAAGACTAGAAGACTAGAAGATTAGAAGACTAGAAGACTAGAAGACTAGAAGACTAGAAGACTAGAAGACTAGAAGACTAGAAGACTAGAAGACTAGAAGACTAGAAGACTAGAGACTAGAAGACTAGAAGACTAGAAGACTAGAGACTAGAAGACTAGAAGACTAGAAGACTAGAAGACTAGAAGACTAGAAGACTAGAAGACTAGAATACTAGCAGACTAGAAGACTAGAAGACTAGAAGACTAGAAGACTAGAAGACTAGAAGACTAGAAGACTAGAAGACTAGAAGACTAGAAGACTAGAAGACTAGAAGACTAGAAGACTAGAAGACTAGAAGACTAGAAGACTAGAAGACTAGAAGACTAGAAGACTAGAAGACTAGAAGACTAGAAGACTAGAAGACTAGAAGACTAGAAGACTAGAAGACTAGAAGACTAGAAGACTAGAAGACTAGAAGACTAGAAGAATAGAAGACTAGAAGACTAGAAGACTAGAAGGCTAGAAGACTAGAAGACTAGAAGACTAGAAGACTACAAGACTAGAAGACGAGAGCTTTTTCTGTTATGCTTTCAGTACAAATGCAAATTGATGAGCTCGTTCCAATTTTTCTAAACTTTCTATTTTTAAAACGTTTGCTTTTTTGTATTGTTTAATTTTTTGTTTAATGCATCGTAGTTCGTACATTTGACAGCATATCTGGCAGATACTCTTCATTGTTATTCATTTTTAATTTGCTTCCAAATACCAACTTAATTTTTAATTAAATCTCTTATCGAGATGTCTCACCCTATATAAACAGGAAATATTAAACCCCTCCATCGAACATCAATAATCCATCACTGTAAAGAGGAAGTCATTATCCTCTCTCACTCGCCGACTGTAATCATTTTAATTGATACTTACAATCCTTTTGCGAAAGAGCAGCAAAGAACAAAAAGAAAACAAATAACAATGGAAAACTATAATCAACTGATAGAATGAAGCAAAAAAAAAAATCACGCAATAATAATTCCCATCGAGCGGAAGTGCAATAACTCATCTCACTTCCTCCGCGTCCGAGCCTTACGTCCTCCTCACGTTACGCTTGCACCACTGCGGAAAATTCCTCCACTCTCCTTCGGAAAGTCGTTAAAAAGCAGTACAATTTATAGAGTCCGACTGTGTGCACTAACTGCGAGTAAATTAATTCCTGGTGCAAAAGCTGGTGCTCGTCGTCGTTGCTTTCCTCCTGGTCAGCGATGGCGACCAAGCGACGTGCTGCTGGCTCTTGGCCCTTTGTCGAAACAAGGTTCACCCCTTTGCGGTTCAAGATTCAAGCTTTAAAGTGGAGCTGTTGGATTTGGTGGGTTTTCCCTCACGTTTTGGATTTTAGGTTTGGGATTCGAAACTAGCGAATTTTCTTGTGGAAAATTGCGGCGTGGAAGCGGAAGCACTATGATGAAAGTTATGATTCAAGTTTTATCACAGTTTTCAAAGATTTTTTTTCTGGAAAATGGTCTATAAAACCATTATAAAACTACAATTTGGACTAATTATGGTAGTACAGGTTGAAAAGATATTTTCCTCTAAGCAGTCTCGACAGTCTTCAAAAAATTTCATTTGGATTCTTGCTAGTGCAAATACTTGTTGAAGTTTTATAGGAGCTTTAATCCAATGAATACTGTTTCAATCCACTATAAAACTAACCAGATACTTTTACCCAAACTTGGTAACAGTCTTCAGCTCTATAATAAAACTCCATCTAGGTTGCACATTGCAAATTTAAGTGTAGATAACAGCTTTATGATGTTTAAGACCAAGTGACGATGTTTAAAACCGTGATAAAACTTCATTCAGATTCAAGTACCGAAGGTTCTAAAACTTTTGATCCCAGGAAGAAAACCGGCTGTGTTAAATCGTCCTCTTGATAAAAGTAAACTCTGTCTTCGGCAATGCTATTCGAAATATGCTCTTCTATTGACGTCTACAATTTTTTTTTGGCTTTAGAAATTCTTCCGAAAATTTATTCGGAAATTCCTAGAAAAACTTGTATAAAGATTTGGCCAGATATATCTACTGGAATCCCCTCAGGGATTTTTTCGATAAATCTTCCAGCCGTAATTTGGATTTTTGTTTTTAAGTAATTGCTTTAGAAATTCCTCCAGCGATTTCTGAACATTTTACATTGAGGATTTCATACAAATTGTTTCAGGAATTCTTTGAAAATTCAGCCAGGAATAACTTTTGAAATTCCTCTGGATATTTATTCAGAAATTTCCCCAGAGATTCTATTAGGATTTGCTTCAGAAATTCTTCCGACAGTTGAAGAGATTCCTTCAGAAAATTGACCAAGGCTTCGTCCGGGTAGATCACACAGGATCTCCTTCAGGATTTTTTTCAATAAATCTTCCATGGATTTATTTGAAAACTTTCTTCTGGAATTGCTTTAGAAATTGATCTACGGATTTCTGAAAAAAATCTATTAACATACTGGTAAAAAAATTGCATGGATTGCTTCAAAAATTCCTCCATGAAATTTTTCAGAAACTTACCCATGCATTTGAGCAGAAATTTCTCCAGGAATTCTTTAAAAAGTTGAAGATCTTGAAATCTTCTAAATATTGCATTAAAAATTCCTCCACGGATTCCTTCAGACTCTTGAAATTTTCTCCAAATATGTCTCCAAGAACTCTTTTATAAAGCCTTCCAGGAATTCCTTTAAGGTTTTTTTCAGAAAATCTGCCATAAATTCCTTCAATAATTCCTGAAGGGATTCTTCCGAAAATTTTCCAAGGAATGAAACAGAATCTTCCACACAAACTTCTTCAAAGATTTATTTGGAAATTCCCTTCAGGAACTGCTATAGAGAATTCTCCAGGAATTTCTTTGAAAATTCCACCAAAGCTTTCTTTTTAAAAATCACAAAGAATTCTTAAAGAAAATCTATTTTTCGGCATAAATTTTCTCAAAAATTCCTTCCGATATTCCTCTAGATATATATTCAGAAATTTTCCCAGTAACTTTCTTGCAAAATCCTTTAGAAAATTTTCCGATTATTTTTCAGAAAATGTTCCGAAAATTCATGCAGTTCATTTTCCAAGAATTCCACCACAATTTTCCACTGCAGTTTCTTCGTGGATTTTTTCAAAAAAAAATCCTCCAAGGATTTATTCTGAAATTTTCTTCGGGAATTCAAAATACTTCAGGAATAGCTACGAAAATTTTACTACAAAATCCTCTCAAAATTTTACAAATAATTCTTTCAAAAAATTTACCATATTTTTTCAGAAATTCCTCCAGATATCAATTCAGACATTTCTCGAGGAATTCTACTAAGAAAATACTTCAGAGACGCGTTCGGGAATTCTTCCGGAAGTTGGGTTTTTTCAGAAATTTTTTGAGGTGTTTTTTCAAAAAGAATCTTCTTCTGGTTGTATTAGAAATTCCTCTGAATATATCTACAGAAATACATCAAATGCCTTCAAAAATCCTTCAAAAATCTCCCAAGGAAGTTTTATGTTTTTTTTTCATTTACTTCATTGAAAATCCAGCTTAGAATTTCTCCTGAATTATTTGCTGAGATTTCTTTTAAAAAACCTCCAGGTAGCCTTAAGAAATCCATCCAGAGGTTTTGTTTACAAAATCTTCTAGGTATTACTTTAAACATACCTACATGGATTCCTTCAGACAAGTGTAGAATTAGAAATAAGTTAAAATACACAAAAATTGAAAAAAAAAGATTTCTTCAGACGCTGGAATTTTCTTCAGAAATCATCTAGAAAGTCTTCTTTACATTGCTTTTGCAATTTTTGCTTGGATTCCTTTAGAAAAATTCTCCATGGGATCCTTTCAGAAATTCAGAACTTCTTCAAAAATTTCTTAAGAAATTTCCTCAAGGATTCCTTTAGAAAACCTTTCATGAATCCCTTATAAAATAAATTCACGAATTTTCCAAATTTCACCACGGTAAATTTCAAAAAACCTCCCATGAATTCCTCCCGAAAGTACCCAAGAAATTCCTCAAAAAAAAACTCTAGCAACTCCTTCCGAAATTCTTCCAGCAAATCTTAAAAAAAATTCTCTTCATGAATTGCTTCAAGGACTTCTTTAGAAAAACTTGAAATATCCTCCGGGGATTCTTTCTGCAACTTTTCCAGGGATTCCATCCTATTTTTTTTTTCAAAGATGCTTGTAAAAAGCCTCTCTACGGTTTCTTTTGAAATTCTTCCAGAGAATTGAAGAATTTTCTCCAAAAAAATGTCTCCAAGAACTCTTTTGGAAAGCTTTCGAAATTGTTGCTTGGATTCCTTTAGAAACTTCTTCAAGAATTCCTATCCGAAAATCTTCCACATATTCCTTGCTCCAGAAACTTATCTCTTATTTTCTTCAGAAATTTCTCAGGTCTTTTCAGAACTTCTGCTAGAGATTCATCCAGAAAATTTTCCAAGGATTTCTTTTAAAAATATTCCATGAATTCAAAAATAATCTAAGGATTCTGTCAAAAATACCTCCGGAGATTTGTTCGGAAAATCTTTCAGCAAATTAGAAATTAAGAGATCCTTTAAAAAGTTATCCAAAATTTAGAAATTCTTTAAGGGATTGCTAAAGAAATTACTCCAAGGATTCCTTTAGAAAATCTTTTATGAATACCTCCTAAATAAATTCATGGATTCTTATCAAAAATTTTTCAGAAAATTTTCCACGGATTCCCCCAGAAATTACTCTAGAAATTCCATCAAAATATCTCTCAAAATTCTGAAATTTATCTTGCAATTCTTTCAAAAATTCTTTAAAGAATTTCTTCGTCAGAAACTGCTTCAGACATTCCTTTAGAAAGTGCTGAAAAATATTCCAGGAATTCCTTCTGGATTTTTTTCCAGGGATTCCATCAGAGGCTCTTCCAAAGATTCTTGCGGAAATTTCCTTAGTATTTTTTTCAGTAATTGTTTCAGAAATTCCTGCAGGAAATCGGCCAGGTTTTCCTCTATATATTTTTTTCAGAAAGTCCACAAGGATTTCCACCAAGAGTACCTCTAGGAATTTCGCCACGGATTCTTTCAGGAAAATTTCTAAAATTCTTTTGTAAATGCCACAAGCAGCTGTTAGGTATTCCAACGGGTGTTTCTCATGGAGTTTCTTCATGTATTAACCTCTTCAAAAAGTTCTCCATCACGAATTTCAGATGGATCCCTTCAATTTTTTTTCAAGAATTCTATCCTAGATATCTACAGAGATTCGACTTGAGTTTGCTTCAGAAATTCATTCAAGAATCCATGAAGAAATTCCTTCAGATAATGTTTCAGAAATTTCTTCTGTGATTCCTTCGGGAGAATTTATTAAGAAATCCCTTCAAAAATTTTACCAGAGATTGTTAAAAAAAATCTCCTTTAGCAATGGCTTCGAAGGTTCCTTAATGTTTTTTTCAAGGGATTCTTCCAAAGATTCTTACGAAAAGTTCCTCAGCAATTTCTTCAGAAATTCTTCCAGGGATTCCTTGAGGAGTTCCGCCGGATTTTCCTCTTTGTATTTTGTTAGAAATTCTGCAAGGATTACCTCCAAAGGAAACCTTCAGGAATTCCTGCAGAAAATCGTTCAGGAAAATTCCAGAAATTCGTCTGAAAATATCACACGAGGTACTGTTAGGGATATCAACGGGTATCTCTCAAGGAGTTTCTTCGTGTATTTGAATTTGAGCAAAACTTCCTCTAGGGATTCTTTCAAAATTCGTCATTCCTTCAGAAATTTCTCTAGATACAGGGGATGGCCAAAATGTTTGGGATAGGCAACTTTTTTTTCTCTCACAAAAAAGTTCAACATGCTATAACTTTTCATAGAGTGCATCAAAAAATCTCAAATTTTGACTGTTTGTCAACCTACTATATGTGCATCATTGGTACAAATTTGGGCTCGATTGATTAATATTTCGCAAAGTTAGAACCGTTCGGGTAAAACACTATTTTTTAGACAACTCATTTTTGAGCTGTCATATCTCGGAAACCAGTGAACCGAATTGAATCAAATTTTGAACGTACACTAACAATATATAAATGCTTCACAAACTATTAAAACATAGGTACTTTTTGAACATCGAAAAAAGTTATCATGGATTGACACTTTTTGGATTTTTCTCGAAAAAATGTATTTTTTTACATCAGTGTCAATAAATTTTCGTGTTGATATCGAAAGATTATCCACTTCTGTTCTCAAATTATCCCTAATCAGATATATTAGAGCCTATTTAGATTGAAGGAAGAACCCATTTAATAATTTTTGTGTAGTATTGTAAATTTGAGTTATTTTCCTCTATATGGGTAAAAATTTCAATCCGATATAACTTAATTCGTCATGAGAAAATATTACATTTTATAACGTCGTATTAAGTATCAATATATTGTTGATAAACGTTAAAAAAAATCATTCAATTCGGTTCACTGGATTCCGAGATACCCAAGCAACATGTTTTAGTCATATATACTAGAAGAGGTTCTTTAAACCATAATAAAACTAAAATAAAAGGTATTAGGTTTTATGACGGTTCTTAAAACCTCTACAAGACTAATTGGTCATCAAAATGTTACTTGGGTATGACAGTTCAAAAATTAGTTGTCTAAAAATAGTGTTTTACCCGAACGGTTCTAGCTTCGCGAAAAATTAATTAATCGAGCCCAAATTTGTACCAATGATGCACATATAATAGGTTGACAAACAGTCAAAATTTGAGATTTTTTGATGCACTCTATGAAAAGTTACAGCATGTTGATTTTTTTTGTGGGAGAAAAAAAGTTACCTATCCCAAACATTTTGGCCATCCCCTGTATATATTCAGAAGTTTCTCCAATGTTAGCGTTAAACATTCTTTTGAGATTTCTTAAGGAATTCTTCTACCGGATTTTAAGAAAATCTGCCTTAAATTCTTCTAGAAATTCCTGTAGAGATTCTTTCGGAAAATTTTTCAAGGAACGAAACTGAATCTCTCACAAATGGATGTTTCAAAAACTTCCTCAAGGATTCAGATGGAATTTTTCTTCCTTTGAAAATGATAAATCCCAAAGAATTCTTTAAGAAAATCTTGCAAGGGTTACTTTATAAATTCCTCTATACTTTTTCGACATAAATTTCTCAAAAACTTCTAAAAATATTTGTTTAGAATTTTTTCCATGAACATCTTTGGAAAATTCTTTGAAAATTTTTCCAGGGTTTTTTTTTTCAGAAAATATTCCAAAAATTCCTGCAGTGAATATAAAAAATATAAACATATAAATATATTTTTTCCAAGAATTCCATCAGAAATTTCTACCTAGGTTTCATACTGAAATTTTCTACAGGGATGCAAACTCCACCAGTGATTAATACAAAAGTTCCACTAGAGAATCCTTCACAAATTTCAAAACTTATTCCTTCAGAACATTCTGCATACGTTATTTCAGAAATTACTTTCGTTCGGTGATGTTCCGGAAGTTTTTCAGTTGGAAGCATTACTTCCAAAAAGCAACAATCCTTGAAAAAAATCTTACAAAGACTCATTTACTAAATTTCTTCAGAGTTTGCTTTAGAAATTCCTTAAGAGGTTTCTTCGAAAAAAAAAATCAATGGGTTTTTCTAAAAAATCTTCTACGGATCGTATTAGTTTTTCCACTAAAAATTTCTTCAGAAATTCTTCAAATACCTGCAAAAATCTTTCAAAAAAATTTTCCGACTTTTGTTCTATGTATTTTCTTAGAAAATCTACAAGGATTTTCTTCAAGAGTACCACTAGGAATTTTCTCACGGATTCTTCAAAGAAGATTCGTCCATAAATTTCCACAGGAATTCCTGAATGGATTCTTTCAATAAACCTTCCAAGGATTAATTTGAAGATTTTCCTCAAAAATTCCTACAAAAATTCCTCTTGATTTATATTCAGAATTTCTGTTGAAACTCCTTCAGAAATTTTGACGAGTTTCTTTTTTAGGAATTTTCGTCAGCGATACAAAATCTCTCGAAGATTCATACACAAAATCCAAAATCTCCCTAAATTACACAAATAATTCTTTCAGAAAAATTTGCATACATGGTCTCAGAAATTCTTTGTGATATTTATCCAAACTTGTCTCCATGGATTTCTTTGGAGATTCGTTCGGAAGTTTTACTGAAATTCTTCCAAAACATTTTTCAGAAATTTCTTTAGAGATTTCAAAAAAAAAATCCTAGGACTCAATTACAATTACTTTAGTAGTTGATTGAAAAATTTCTCAAGGGGTCTTTGCAGAAAATATTTCTCCAGGGATTATTTTAGAAAATCTAGCAAATTATTCAAAAAAGCTACAGAAAGTATTTCAGGGGTTTCATGAGATTCTGAGGATTCTAAGGATTCCTACAGAAACCTCCTGTACCTGAAGAAAAAAAAATCTTCAAAAAAAACTAAAAAATCAGACATTTTTCTAGCAAATCATTCCCAAATTCTTCCAGAGATTCCACAGTGTACAAATTCGAGCAAAAGAAACGGACGCAATTCAGTTCCGGCCGCTAAGCAAACGACAGATACCTATTCCTAAGCAAAAAGCTGCGGGGAATCAAATGGCACCAACCCCTTTCCTGAAAAATATCACCAAGTGTCTCATTTTGGCCATTTTCCCCTAAATTTGTCAAAAATACTTGAATATATCAAAGTTCAATCTAAAAAAGGTGGGAGAAACCCTGAATATTTCAAAAAACTTCATGTAGCAACAACAGACAACTTGATTTGGTAAATGTTTTTCATTTTTGATCACAATAAGTGTCCCATTTTGTCCAATATACCCTATAAAATGAAAATATTTGAGAATTTCGGATGAATTTGAACAAATAACCATACAAAGTCGTTAAAAAAAATATGCTACTGCATGGAGAAACCCCAAATGGGTTGTGTCTTGTCCATCACATTCAGAGATGATGTTCAATTTTGTCCAATATCCTCTATAGGTAAGGAACATTTGAGAATTTCGGATGAATTTCAACAAAAAATCATGCAAAGTCATTCAAATATCACAAGACGGGTGTTTTTTAAGGAGTTTCTTCAAGTTTTCCTCCAATTTATCCAAATTTCTACTTCAATTTCTTTAGGAATTTTCCTTTGATTCCTTTATTTTCTCAAGATTTGCTTCATAGATTTTTTGAGAAATTTTACTTCAATTTTCTTTAGATTTTTTTTCTAGAATTCACGAAAAAAATGTGTAAAATCCTTCAGAAATTCCTCCTGTGATTGATTCCTAAAATTCTCCAGAGATTGCTTCGGAAATATATTCAGATAATTCTTTTGTATTCAGAAGTGATTCAGAAATTCCAGTCGGGAAATTATTCCATGGATTTTTTGTCAGAAATCACCACAGGGATTATTTCGGAAATTGCTTCAGAATGATTCCTTTGAAGATCCCCGAGGAGTTATTTTTCACTCATTTTGCTGAAGAATTTTCGTTCAGACTAGGAAAACCCAGAGATACTAAGAACTTTTATACAGATTCCTTTAGGAAATCCTTCAAAAAACGTTCAGGAAAATTTCAGAAATTCTTATTAAAATGTTACTCTTTAGAATTTATCCTTTTATTTCTCCAGGAATGTTTGGATTTCTTCTTTCAAGATTATTTTCAAGATTTCTTCCAAGGAATCCATTTTAACAGGGATTCCACTTGAGTTTTCCACAGAAATTCTTGAAAAAATCCCATCATAAATTTACTCAGAAATTACTCCTGCGATTCCTTCTATAATTTCTCCAGAGATTGTTTCGGAAATATCCTCCGGAAATTCTTTAGTATTCCAAGTGCTTCTGAAATTTCTGCTGGGAAATTTTACCATGGACTTTTGTCAGCAATGCCTATAGGGATAATTTCGGAAATTGTTCCTGTGGTTCATTCGAAGATTCCTTCAGGAGTTCTTCAGGGATTTTTGTTTACTAATTTTACTGAAATATTTTCGTCCAGATGAGATAAATCAAAATATGTTCTAAAGGGGGCAATGCTGAAGTCATTTTCATGGGGTTCTGATTTGCCCACGGCAGCACTATTCTGAGGGTTCCAGAGAGGTTCTTCAGGAGATGGTAGAACTTCGCATGCTTTAAGGTGATCTTCAGGAGGGGTTTCAGGAGTTTGAAAGGCGTTCGAAGAAGTTTTAGGGGCATTTCAAGGGTTTTAGAAGCGCTTCAAAACGACTCAGTGCGTTTCCATGGGTGTGAAAAGGATTAGGGCGATGCTGGGTCATTAGGCCGAAGGTCATTAGGCCGAAGGTCATTAGGCCGAATGGCCATTAGGCCGAATGGTCACTAGGCCGAATGGTCATTAGGCCGAATGGTCATCAGGACGAATTGAAAATCAGCCGTTATGAGCCTGTAAAGAGATCGGTTGTTTTTACTTTTTCCAAAAATTTTTTGCCGAAAACTACTTTAACAATGAAACTAGAAAGAATAGCCTATGTTTTAAAGAAGGAAAAATTTATGAATTGAATATCAGCAGTTTCTGCGCCAAAAACTATTTTAGCAATGATACTAGAAAGAACAGCCTATGTTTAAAAGAAGGAAAAATTCATGGTTAAAATATCAGTAGATTCAGCATCAATAGAGTATCTTCGTGCCTGTCACACGATATACACATGCAAAATGGTCATTTTCCGAGGAAGCTCTCAGTTAATAACTGTGGAAGTGTTCATAGAACACTAAGCTGAGAAGCAGGCTTTGTCTCAGTGGGGACGTAACGGCAAGAAGAAGACCCAATGATCATTCGGCCTGATGACCATTCGGCCTAATGACCATTCGGCCTAATGACCATTCGGCCTAATGACCTTCGGCCTAATGACCTTCGGCCTAATGACCTTCGGCCTAATGACCTTCGGCCGAATGGCCTGACACCGATTAGGGCCTATTAGGAAAGCTTTTTAAGGTTTTAGAGTAGTTTCAAAGCGTTTCGATGTGATTTAAGGAGACTTCATGGAGTTTCAGAGGGGTTCCCTAGGTTTCCGGGGGCTTCATCGGCTTACAATTGAGCTTCAGGGTCGTTTCAAGACGAGTCAGGGTGTTTCAGCAATTTCACAGGAATTTTTTTAGCTTCATAAGCATCCAGATGAGCTTCATAAGCTTTCAGGGAGATTTCAGGGGGGTTTCAAAAGCGGCTCAAAGCGCTTCAGGGGGTTTCAGAAGGATTCTCGGAAGGTTCAGGCGGCTTTACAGGATTTCAAGTGAGTTTCAGGGGTTCAGGGGGTTTCAGAGGGGTTTCATGGCCTATTAGTGGGCTTCACAGCCTTTCAGGTAAGTTTCGGTAGGATTCCAGAGGTGTTTCAAGACGTTTTAGGGGCTTTTAGGGGGTTTCAGAGGAATTCATGGATACTTTAGGGGGCTGCACAGGGTTTCAGCTGTAGTAGTTTCAAGGTGATTTAAGAGAAGATCAGAAAGGTTCCCGGGGTTTTGGGGGAGGGGCTTCACAGGCTTCAAAGTCGATCTGAGGCGTTTCAGGGTGCTTCAGCGAGTTTCAGAGGGGCTCCGGGGTTTTTTAAAGATCAATAAGCTTTCAGTTGGGTTTCAAGGAGGTTTCAGGGTGGTTTCAGAGGCGGTTCAAGTCGTTTCAGGGGGTTTAGGTAGATTCCCGGGAGGTTTAGGGGACTTTACAAGGTTTTATGTGAGCTTTGGGGTTATTTAATGGGGGTTTCAAAGGCATTTCATGGCATTTCAGGGGGTTCAGAGAGGTTCCTGTGGTTTTTAGTGGGCTTCACAGGCTTTCGAATGAGTTTCGGCGGGGTTTCAGAGTGTGTTTCAAGATGTTCCATGTGTGTTTCAAGATGTTTCAGGTCCTTCCAGGGGCTATCAGTGGAATTTTTGGGTACTTTAGGGGAATCACAGGTTTTCAGCCGTGCTTTTGGGGGGTTCAGAAGCGCTTCAAAACGTTTCAGGGCGTTTTCATAAGTATCGAAAGGTTAGAGGCTTTTAGGAAAACTTTTTAGGATTTATAGTAGTTCCAAGGCGTTTCAAGGTGATTTAGGGAGACTACAGAGAGTTTCAGACGGTTTCCCTAGGTTTTACAGGTGAGCTTCAGGGTCGTTTCAAGGCATGTCAGGGTGTTTCAGCGAGTTTCAGAGGGAGTTTTTTTTTGCTTAATAGGCTTTTAGTTATACTTCAGGGAGATTTCAGGGGCTTCTAAGGGGTTTCACAGGAATTCCTGGGTATCTTATGGGGCTTCACAGGGTTTCAGCTGTAGTAGTTTCAACGTGAATTAAGGAGGCCTCAGGGGAGATCAGAACTATTCCCAAGGTTTTGGGGAGTGGGGCAGGCTTACAGGTGAGCTTCAGAGTCGTTCTAAGGCATTTCAGGGTGTTTCAGCGAGTTTCAGAAGGGCTCCCGGTTTTTTAAGCTCCATAGGCTTTCAGTTGGGCTCCAGGGAGATTTCAGGGGAGTTTCAGAGGCGTTTCAAGGCGTTTTAGGGGATTTCAGATGGATTCCCTGACATGTTTAGGGAGCTTTATAGGGTTCCAGCTTTAGGGTTATGTCAGGGAGTTTTCGAAGGCGTTCTGGGACATTTCAGAGGGTTTCAAAGGGATCCCAGGGGCTTATAGTGGGCTTCACAGGCTTTCAGGTGAGTTTCGGTGGGATTTCAGAGGTGTTTCAAGATTTTTCAGGGGTTTAATTATCATACACATAGGGCTTCTCAGGGTTTGAGTTGCGCTCAAGGGGGTTTCAGGGAAGTTTCCAGGCGTTACAAAGCGTTTCAGTTGTGTTCCATGGGGTTTTAGAAGGATGTCAATACCTGACAGATTAGGCTTGTAAATACGATAAACCTTTATTCAGGAGTTGTTGTAGATCTTTAAAGGGTCATCCACTTAACAGATCAGCTACCTAAGCCTCTGTGAGTATAAATCTTAATCATAATGCTAATACAGACATGTTGTTATGCTTGTAGATCCAATGGCTCATATTCTAGGGAGTTCTCTGATACCGCTAAGACAATCATTAAACTCAAAGCTAGATTAAATATAGATGTATTATCCTATACAAGTAAATTTTTTTAGTCATATGAACTAAAAGAGTTTTTTTAACCACCATAAAACCTAAAATAAAGGTATAAGGTTTGACCGTTCCTAAAACCTCTACCAGACTAATTGGTCATCAAAATGATACTTGGGTCCTGAAGTTTCTAAAGCTGCAGGTATTGCTGTGAATTCGTGTTTATCACGTCCCTTGAATCTCCAGGATGCATAATCTTTACGGTTGTTAATGTTATGGTTGGTAATCTTGAATATCTCGGAAGTATCTCGTAGTCCTTGATACTCTATGGGCTTCAAAAAACCTAGTTGGTAGTGTTACACTATTCTTTGTAACCGAAAATGCAACCCTGGCCGCTGTAGATCCTAGCTTCGAAATTAAATTATAGTTCAAATGTCCCAAAACACTTCAACTGATCTCATAATATATGCTGATACTTCAATAGATTAAATTTCCGATGCTAGTATGACGTAGAAAAATACTATTACACCCGTCGACTTCATGATGTAAACTCAAAGACAGCTCGGATGACCTAGCACATCCGAAAACCCTTCGCCATTTTTTACCGTTTTTAAGTTTGTTAGTTTTACTTCTTCTTGGAGTGAAGTTAAATCATAGCTTTATTGACAATTGTCAGGAATAGATAACTCAGCTTTTAAGTCCAAGTGGAAATATTACAAATCGTGATAAAACTTCATTTAGAAGGGGTTCATATAACCATCATAAAATATAAATTGAAGGTATAAGGTTTTATGATAGTTTTCAAAACCTCAAGACTGGTCATCAAAATATTACTTGGGAAGCATTATTGAAAGTGTTATGAAGCTTTCATGCCATCCAATAATAGTATGATGATATATTATTGTAATTGAGGTTTTAAAGAAGCTTTTTCCAAGTGGAACTTGATAGAAGTGATAAAAATGTTATATAATGCTATAGAAGACCCCAATAAAACCTTGTTGTCCTCCTCTTCTCCTCTTCTTGGCGTAACGTCCTCACTGGGACAAAGCCTGCTTCTCAGCTTAGTGTTCTATGAGCACTCCCACAGTTTTTAACTGAGAGCTTCCTCTGCCAATGACCATTTTGCATGTGTATATCGTGTGGCAGGCAACCTTGTTGTAAACCTGTTGTATTGTGTACAACACGTTGAAAAAAGCTCGCTTGTTGTACACAGCATCGGCGTGGAGCTGACAGGGATAGCTGACCGCGCGACTGTCGGAAGGTTAAACCTAACGAGCATTTCCCACTGCGAGGAGCTTTTATCGTGGTTTATTTTCGCAAATAAACTCAGGGGGACACTCCTTCACGCAGTCAGTAACTGCCGCACTTAAGACAAAGAATGGAATTTCCCGTCCAATTTAGAACGTCATTAGAGCCGAGAGAGAGCGCACTTTCCCAAGTCGAAGCAGTTGTTCTTGTTTGTCCCTGACTGACTGGTAGCGGTGGTGATGCCACAGAATCCCCCATTTCGGTCGATATAACACTGCATCATGGCGGCGCGGCGGGGAAAGCTGAGCGGAAATTTATGGCAACTCTGCATCCTTGCACGTTCCACACGCGAGCCAGCAGGGGTTGCATACAACCAGGCGCGCGGCAGCGCGGACGGTGAAGACAACAATCTTCCGTGGTTCTGGAGAAAGAGTGCATCAGCAGCTAGCAGCGTATATAAAAATGAATGATTCCAAATGGAAGCAATTCGCGTGCGCTCGCTGAAAGATGTCGGTCGGTTGGTCGGCGGAATGGCGGCGTAGAGCGCTCCGTTCGAGATAATAAAACCCATCAGTGCTCGTTCTGGGGAAGACTGACACCGCGTTCGAGCTCGAGTCGAGGAGCAGTCATAATTCAAGCGGGAAAACTTGCAAGTGAACGTCTGCCGAGGTTTCGATTAGAAGACGAGCTTCTGCTTGCTTGCACTCGCGTCGCGTCGCTTACCACTCGAGACAAAGAACACACAAATTTATGGATGCAGAGCGTTCTGTGCAGTTGCTAGTTCTGGTAAAAGTGCTAGTTTGCTAGCAAGAAAAACGGGGATAATGAGATTTAGTGAATTGAAATTTATGAAAGTCGTTTATGGAGCTGGACAGTCACGATGAAATTAATGAGCAGAGGATTAATTATCCTAGATTGATATGGTTCTACTCAGCGTTGTTTGTTATCTTGTATTGAAGGTGATTCTTTTTCTTATGCAGTTTACTTTTATTTGCTTTAGTTTGTGTTTTGATTACCTTTTATTATTTGTGTCCTTTTCTCAATCCTTGTTTTGCTTTTTTTGAAAACGAAGGAAATAGTACTTTGTTTTCCGATTTTTCTCTATATCCTTCACATTTTTTTAAATTTTCCCATTGTGTTCTGTTTTATGTCCTCTTCTCCGAATCCTTAGCACTTTTCTTAAAATTGCTCATTGCTTTGGCTGCTTATCTTCTTTAGATTCATGTTAATGTTGATATCACCAATTTTCTAGATTCTACTCTTTCTCACTTTCTCGTTATCTTCAAGTTTTATCACCCTTCACATTTATACTTTTACTAGCTGTACCCGGCAAACTTTGTCTTGCCTACTGCGTTTTTTGACGTTTCAAGTTTCTAGCCAAGACCGAATCCCTGGTCAAAATGTATGGAAGATCGATTTTCAAAAACTCATTTTTTCCATGTGTTTTTGCCTCATAGACCTTCCTTGGGTGAAAACTAACATAACAAAACTAAGACGACCAAAATCGGACCTTCCATTCGCAAGTTATGCGTGGTCCCACGTATGCCACTGCATTTTTATATATATAGATATTTTTTTTTTTATTATAGAGGCTTTAAACCAACGGGTTCATTCACCTCTTTAAAATATATATAGATATGACTTCACACTGTCCTAACAGTTTTTCTCCCTTCATTGACTTCACTCACCCATATTTCTGCATACACTTTTTCCTAACATCCTTTTTTCATGGCTCTCATAAAATTATTGATTAGATCCTTGATGTTTCTATTTAATCAGTTTTATCTTTTCCTCAGTCAGTTTTAACCAATTCTCGAATATTTGTTTCCCCATTTCCACTTTTTTTTATCATATGTCAATTTCATTCATGTCTTATTTCTGCTTCTTTTCTCGGTTTCGCCTGCTACATTTCTTATATATTTTTTATATTTTTGACTCGTACTCGTAATATTTTTACGTGTCTTTTGATTTCTTCAATCTTTTCATTGAACTTTCGTTTCTTCCGTTTCATCATGAACTCATCTCAGATTGTAATATTCACTTCTGTTATTCATTTTGATTTACTCTTTCTTTTTATTTTTTGTCTTCTCTGATTTATCGAACTTTTTTGACATCCTTAATACCTTTCATTTTATTGCCTTGATTCCTCATTTGTTTGCCTTATTCGACACTTTCCCTTTTTCTTGTTCACTCATTTTCACATTTTTTTTACTTCTTGGCGTTTCACTCAACATCCTTCTTGGAAAATTCTTGGCATGTTTGACTTTCTTGACTTGTTGAATTTAGTGTCAAACCATGAAAACTGCCAACGGCTTCGTTGATGGTCTTCCGTATTCTTGCTTACATTGCAGCTTTATTTCAAGCAAAAACAAAAAAAAAACTCTGACAAACGGAACAACTTAAATAGATTTGATTTTGTTCAAAGGAATGTTATGAATTTGATTAAATTATTTATTTATTAATCAAATTTCATTAATTTGGAGGATTTGTTAAAGCATACAGAAAAAACTTGCCGAACTTTGTTTGTAACAAATTTTACCCTAGTTATATCGCTATCTTGTTTTCTCAACTTCTCGTTTTCTCGTTGTTTAGGCTTCTCATGATCTCGTATTTTCGATTTCAGGTCTTCTTGTATTCGACTCTTCACTTCTTTTTCTCTTATCGTTTTCTTTTTGCTCACCTTCTCGTCTTCCCGCAGTTTCATCTTCTCATTTTATCATTTCCTCGTGTTTTCGTCTTCTCGTCTTCTTGTATTCTCGTTTCTCATCTTCTTGTCTTCTCGCTGTCTCGTATTTTCGTCTTCTCGACTTTTCATCTATTAGTCTTCATGTCTCCTGTTTTTCTTACCATCTTCTCTTTTTATCGTCTCATCTTCTCGTCTCCCCGCAGTCTTACATTTTAATCTTTTCGTTTTCTCTTTGTGTTCCCGCATTTTCGTCTTCTAATCTTCTCGACTTCTCGTCATCTATTTTTTTCTGTCTTCTTGTATTCTTAATTTCTCATCTTCTCGTTTTCTTATCTTCATGTTAAGGTCATTTCAAGCTGCTTCCTCGAAATGACCTTAAGGACAAACATCTTGAGATCCCGCTTGAACGGTGCATCAGAAATTCAAACGCACAAATCTTGAGAAGCAAGCTTCAAACAACAGTGCATTTCATTATTCTGTTCTTGCTCACCTGTAATAAGCTTAAAATAAGAAGATCAGTTGCGTTGGTTTTGTTTACGAAGGGATTTGTGCACTCGAAATCGTGAGTAGGTGCCAAAGTTGGCCATTGTGGCGACCATTTTGGGACCATTTGGGACAAGTCTATCCTTAAAGGCAGAACACGATTGATGACAAGTGAGGTTTTATTAGGGTTTTAGGAACAATTTCATTCCATTCTGCCAAGGTTTACTTTGCGCAGAAACCTCTTTACAATCTCAATAATATTCAACATTTCATCATTCTATCATGTGATCCAAAAAGCTCGCTGACAGATGACTTGAATTCAACTCAAATGAATCGCCGCCTCCAAAAATATGGCCATACGTAGAACCTTTTTCCAACATGACGGCCATTTTGGGACTCTAACAAGTCTATCCTTAAAGACAGAAGACGATTGATGACAAGTGAGGTTTTATTAGGGTTTCATGAATAATTTCATTCCATTCTGCCAAGGTTTACTTTGTGCAGAAACCTCTTTGCAACCTCAATAATATTCAACATTTCATCATTCTATCAAGTGCTCCAAAAAGCTTCCTTAAAGCTTTTAAGAATGCTCGAATCTAAATGAAGATTTATCGCGGTTTTAAACACCGCCTTTTGCCTTCAATTCTTCCTTGAACTTTTATCGTTTGGGCATTTGTTTATAAAACTCAGCTTCAATTCCCGGTTTTCAAGCCTAATGGAACTCCTTCAAGGTTTATATCAAGTAAAAGCTTCCTTAAAACCTAAACTTGCACTTGATTTCGTAATATTGAAATGTGGTAGTGATTTGATGGTTATGATGCTTCAATAACTTGAGCCTTATGATTGTCAATGACTCATTAAAATATATTGTTAACTGCTCGTATGAAATTGCGACGGAAAAATTTTATCAAGGTTCTGAAGAAAACTGTAATAAAGCTTCAAACATTCCAGAATTGTGTCTCCAGTTAGTCAAGTGGACTTGTAGACTTTCTATCTACAATTCGGCGACAGTGGGCTGGATTCCCGTTCTGATCGGAAAAGTTTCTCGTCTGCCTGCTGGCCGTATCTAGCGTATTGTTGCGAGACAATATGCAAATCCATGCAATGGCAGACTTAGACAGCCCTTAATTAATAATTGCTAAAGTGCACAAAACACTTGCAGAGGAAGTACCCAAAACAAATTTCAGAGAGACAGACAAAGTTCTAGTGTCAGTGGGATCGTAGAGCCCAAATGGAAGAAGAAAAACGTACCTGAACTCTCAGTATTAGATTCAAGATTCAATTAACATTCCATCAAGGCTTTCTTGGAGTGAAACCTCCCTTAACCCTTTGAGGGCTACTTTTTGCCAGCGCTTTTCGTTACTCGAAAACGTCAAATGTCAAATGCAGTGTTTTTCGAGAGCTAAAAGTTTCCATCTATATTTCAAAGGCGTTTCAAGGGAGTCAGGAGGTTATGAGGGTTTCCGAAGGGTTTCCAAGGGTTCTCAAGTAGTTTCAGGAGGTTTCTGACAGTTTTCAGGTGGTTTCAGGGATGTTTCAGCGAGTTTTAGGAACTTTTTACAGAAACATTTCAGCGAGTTTCAGGGGGTTTTCAGGGGCGTCTTAAGGCACTTCAGAGGAGTTTCAATGGGCCTCGTGAGGTTTCAGAGGCGTTCCCCGGGGCCCCAGAGGGTTTCCATGGGCATTCCGATGGCCTATTAGGGGTTTCAGAGAGTTTCAGGGAGTTCCATGGGCATTTCAGGGGCCTGAAATGGTTTCAGAAACGTTTCATAGTCGTTCTGGGGAGCCTTAAGGGGTCTCAGGTAGTTTTTGGGGGCTTCAGAGCTTTGCAGTGGTGTTTCAAAGGGATTACGGTAATTTCAGGGGCGATTCAAGACAATTCATAGGCTCATAGGCTTTCAATTGTATTGTATGGAGTTTAAGAAGCATTTGTAAGGCATTTCATGCGGGTTTCAGGCGTTACAGAAGATTTTCAGGATGCTGTAGAAGCTTTAAAAGCATTTAAAGGTGTTTCAGGGGCGTAGACCGGGCATTTCAGAATTGTAACCCGCTCGTAAATCGTCCCAGAAACTCCTTGGACAACGCCTTTGAAATGCCCTAGAAATACGTGTACTCTTCTAAATTTGTGTCTAAAACTCCGTTAAAAGGCCGCCCAGTAACCTCCTGAAACGTCTCTGAAATCTCATCAAACGTATTGAAAGATCCCTGAAGTATCCTGAAACCCCTTGAAACGCCGTCAAAATCCCTTAATACGCCTGGAACCTTCTATATGTCACCTGGATCCCCTTCAAACACCTTTGAAAGCCCCCAAAAAGGCCTTAAATCATGAAATCCCCAGAAACGCCTCTGCAATGTCATACAACATTCATAAAACTCCGCTGAATTCGGAACCTGTCCCAATGCCGTGGGCTGGGTGGCACTAGTTGAAAACAGACTTTCGAAAGAGGGAATGTTGTTCATAAATTATGTCAGTGCTTTTGATGGATAAACATAGCTCTCGAAAACTAGGTTTTCTTCTGGGGGTTTGAGATGGGGCAAAGGGGATTTCCAGGAAGTTCCCAGAGAGCCCAAAAGAAGGGGTTTCCAAGCAGCTTCATGGGCGTTTTAAGGGATTGTTTGATAGGGTCTACATATGTCTTTTAAGGGCATTCCAAGGGGATCTCAAGGGGGGTTTCAAAGCGAGTACGGGAGTTTTGGGGCATTTCAGGGGCGTCTCAGGGCATTTCAGGGGAATTTCAGGAGCCCATTAAAAGCATTCAAAGATGATTAGAGGTGTTCTGAAAAGATTGCAGGGGTTTTAGAAACCTAACCTTTAACAGATTATGCTAGAACTAGGGGCACCCTTTATTTTTGTTTCTTCTAGTTTTTCAGTCTCTCAATCACATGGGATATACAGTTTGGAAATGATCCCTGTTAGTTGCGCAGTATTTAAACTTGAAGCACTACCGCAGTTATCTACAATAGCTTTCACGAACAGATTTCACAACTACGTGATTTTTTAGACTTATTTTTAAATGAAAAATCAAGTAAAAATGAAGATCTTTATCACAGATCACTTCAACCACTTTTGTCTGAATCCTTGTCACGGTCGCCATGTGGTTCAATTCGATCAAATTCATTTGTCGATTCGAAACGACAAACTTCTAATGTGGACCTGCGCAGGTTTTGAAAGTACTTTAACAGGACCACCGTGCCATTAGTATTCATCCTATTCGAAAACAACGCGATTACGGCACCGATTAATCCCGTTGCTTTTGTTACCATTCGTGCTCACTTCTAAAAAAAAAACTAAAATAAGAAACAAAACAAACCGCGCCACATTTCTTTGTTTTGAGTAGGATGCAAAAATAGGAGCGTTCATGCTGAATAAGGGAATAGATCAATATGTCATCTTTTACTACCTGACATTTTTTTTTTGCCTTTATGGCTCCTAAACCTGCACAGGTGTATCTAAATAGAGGACCTAGTAGAAAAAAACTGCGCAAGTTTAGTTTCGAATAAAACTGCAACTTTTTCACAATTGCAATTGTGTCTTTTTTGGTCACGGTCGCCATATCCCACCATCGCCAGAATGTTCAAAAAGTGCTGTCGATGGGAGCTGGGTCATTATTTATTTATTTATTGACAACATTTTCAACGCAGTTGTTGAACAGGCTGATAACTTACCATGCCTATTTTTGAAAGAAGACAAAATCTTCCACAGCTATATAGGGTCTAAAACCATTTGGAGAACTTGGCTGATTCGCCAATTGTTGAACACTACCTAAATGTTGAACAGTTTCTGGAAATATCGTTACAAATCGAACTGAAGTAATTCTCGCTCAGTGTTAGCATATGATGTAGATGCGTATGCATGGGTGCCACGCTATTGCACCAATTTAGCTAAAAAATATTTATTCTTTTGTACTGCTGATGGTGACACGAAAACTGCATAATTCTTAAGATAAATTTTAAGAAATTGCTGTTATGAAATAAACTTTACTGGTAAACCGACCAGAAATATAAAAATCACACCATAGTTACAAGAACTAGGAGGATTTGAAGAGGTTTCAAGGGCGTTCCAGGGGTGTTCCAAAGGGATTCTGAGGGTTAAGGGGGTCCCAGGGGTATTTCAGGGCGTTCTAGAGGCGTTATTGCGGGAGCGGTTTTCAAGGGGTTTCAGAGGCGTTTCAGTTGTGCTCCAGGGTATTAAGGGACACTATTGGTGTTTCAGAGGCTTCCAAAATCGTCCAAAGGTGTTTCAGGGGCGTTTCATGATGTTTCAGAGGCGTTCCAAAAGGGGATCCCAAGGGATTTTCAACGGGTGTTTTGAATAACCTTAACTGTTGGCTTGACTGCCACATTGTTTTCATGGGCGATCCAAAGGGCTTCAGGGGATGTTCCAGGGGCTTCAAGGGCAGTCCAGGGGTATTCCAAAAGGATTCTGAGGGTTAAGGAGGTCCCATGGGTGTTCCATGGGTTTCTATAAGCGTTCCAGAGTATTTCAGGGGTTTCAGGGGCGTTCCCGGGAGTTTCAGGTGGTTTCAGAAACGTTCCAGAGGACTTATCCCTGACACACCTGAAACTGTAAATCAGCTTCGTGGTCCCAGTAGGCTTCGTGGCCGTGCGGTTAGCGGCGTCAGTCGTCTAGCCGTTCCGTAAGCCTCGTAGTGCGGGTTCGACTCCCACTCCAGTCGGGGAAACTTTTCGTCAAACGGGAAATTCTGCATTGCGTCACTGGGTGTTATGTGTGTTGTCCGTTGTCTCGTATTAGTAATGTTCAGTCTGTGCAGCCTCTGACTGAAGACAGTGTAGCGTCTCTTTTTTTTAGTCTTTCTGTACATCCCCTGAAACTTCCTTGAAATCCTCCTTAATATCCCCCCCTTAATCTCTCCAAACAGTGTTGCAGGTTTTCGCAACCATGTGAACATTAACCAACAATTCTTTTCAGTCATTGTTGCTTCTAGTCTTGTTTAAAACGATTTCTGTCAATCAGAGCTCTCTTCAAGTGGGAAGCGATTTCTTCTCATTTGAATTGGACAATTAACTTAAATGACTAGCTGGCCACAAAACATAAAAAAAAACTTCCACCAGACTGAATTGTCACAGTCGGGTCTAACATTCTATAACTGTTGGGTCTAGGTTAGGTTTAGTGGCCAGAATAAAAACAGGCCAATAATAAGTTTATGTCGGGTTACACGTCATCAATCACGAACAAAGCTTGAGCCATCCGACTATTAGTGGTCGATACTTGACCATTGGTGGAAACTGGCGGAACCTTCGGCTGAAGGTGGCCTCGATGAGTGGCCTTGATGGATGGCCGATGAAATCGTCTCAATCGGCTGATTGAGACGGACACACTGCTACGTTTGCAGTTTGGCGGAAGAATCTCGAACCTTTCGAAATATTGTATCCTTGCGAAACTTCAGGCCGATTGCTCTAATGGTTTGAGAGCGTAAGGTTACTGAAGTGGCTCAGATAAAATATTGTCGAAGAGGTGAAGTGAAACTTCTGAGATGAAAATTCAAAACCTAAGAGCTGGTTACTTGCATTAGAAGTCCTGGCTTTCTTAGAGGATTGAAATCCACCTTGGTAGAGGAGTCACTTCCCGAGGATGAGTTCTTTCACAGTGAAACGCACTATTTCGACTGACAAAAGATCATGTATTTCGTTGGTTCAAGTAGTGCTTATATACTAATTCTAAACCTAAAGGAATCACACATCGACACCTTATCATGCTTTCTTTCTGAATCACGTGATCAGCCTACGACTGCGTGGTGCAGTAGGGTCCTAACCTTATCAGTTGTTAGGTTGCGTATTCTCTTTTGGTTCGTTTATACAGGGCGACAGTCTACTGTGATGATTCATTGATTAAACTTGATAAGCTATTAGTGCATAGAAAGAGGCAGATAATTACGTCTATTTAATGTGTCGAAATCTATGATTTATGTAGAAATGCTAACTCTTCGCAATGGTTGCGAACATTCACCCCCCGCGCTTAAATCTAAAGCGTTATTGGATTGTGGGACATTAGACTCAAAGGGAAGTGGGGCCAACTTGGATACTGGTCGGCGATACAGACCAGCGGCAGTCTGGACATCAGCAACACGAATAGTGCAGTCAGCACCTGGATACACTGTCACAATTTTGCCTAATTTCCACGACTGGGGCGGCGTATTTTCTTCCTTTAACAAAACTACAACTCCTGGAGTAATGTTTTTTGAATGTTTGGTCCATTTTTGACGAGTTTGCAATGTGTTCAAATATTCATTTGACCAGCGTTTCCAAAAGTGGTCCCGTAATTTCTGTAGATGTTGCCAACGGGTCAACCGATTTTCTGGGACATCTTCCAAGGTAGGTTCAGGAATAGCAGTTAATTGACGACCTATGAGGAAATGCGCTGGTGTAATCACCTCGAGTTCAGTAGGATCAGTGGAGTGGGAAAAGAGAGGGCGTGAATTGAGGATAGCCTCAATCTGGGTCAACACAGTGTAGTATTCTTCGAATGTTAGGGAAGCATTGCGTAATATTTTCTTCAAGTGTGTTTTTGTGCTCTTCACTCCGGCTTCCCATAGTCCACCAAAGTTTGGAGCGCGAGGTGGAATGAATCTCCATATTATCTCCCGTGGTTGACAGAAATCATTCAACTTTCCTTGCATTTGATCCTTTTGAAACAACAGATATAAATCGTGTAGTTCAGTTCTAGCACCGGCGAAATTAGTTCCATTGTCTGAATGTATTTCTTCGACAAGACCGCGTCGGGCCACAAATCGATGGAGTGCTGCTATGAATGCTGCTGCAGTCAGATCCGATACGACTTCGAAATGTATTGCCTTTGTAGACAAACAGATGAATAGCGAGATATAGGCCTTGACCGGTACTGATTTTCTTCCTCCTCGACGAATAAAAATCGGCCCTGCAAAATCAACTCCTGTTCTGGAAAATGGAGCGGAAGGAACCACTCTGGCTTCGGGCAAGTTACCCATTGGTGGTTGAAGCAGTTTTGGGTTGGATCGGAAACAAATAATACAGGATCTCGTTACCTTACGTACTGTGTTTCTGGCGTTGAGGAGCCAAAACCGTTGTCTAATGAGGGATATTAAGCCGGACGGACCAACGTGTAAATTCTCCTCATGTAATGCTCTCACAAGGGACTCCGTTATAGGATTTTTGTTTGGAAGAATTAGTTGGTGTTTAGCATTGTATGATAATCGTGAATTTTGCAACCGACCTCCAACACGCAGAAGATCGTTATCTATGATGGGACAAAGGTTTGCAAGTCGACGAGTAGGTTGACCAGATTTCAGGGAATGGATATCTTCAAATCGTTCGGTTTGTTGGATATATCTGACGATGACTTCCAATGATTGTCTCATCTCAGGAATGGTGAGAAATTTTGAAATATTTCTTAGGGACCTAGGCAATTTAGTGTTCCTTATAAATCGCAAAATATATCCGACAATTCTTTGGAGTCGTCGGAAGGAACTAAATTTGGTCATAAATGGAAGAGTCTCGAGTCGAACGACAGGCGTAACAATCACAGTGGGCTTCCATTCTGGTAACTCGCAATCTGGAATAGGTTCAGGTTCTTCATTCTGGATCACATGGTTGCGGAGGAATGATGGTCCATTCCACCACAAATAGTTCACGGCAAGCTGTTGTGGTAGTTGGCCGCGGGATACCACATCAGCTGGATTCTCATCTGTTCGTACATACCTCCATTGGGCGTTTTGTGTCTGATTGTTAATCTCCATGATACGGTTGCGAACGAATAATTCTAGTTGAATGGGAGACTTTCTTAGCCACCCAAGGAAGATTTGGCTATCAGAATAATATGTGATTTGGTTGAAATTCATCTTGAGGGCAGGAACAACCTTTGAGGCTAATCGAGATAGCAATAGCGCAGCACAGAGCTCCATTCTTGGCATGGTTAGACCATTTATTGGCGCTATTTTGGATTTACTGCATATCAACGTAGTTTTCACGATTTGATTTGATACTGCACGAATATAAATACACGCACCGTATGCCAGGTTGGACGCGTCGGCGAACCCATGAATTTCGTAATGAATAGCTGCATGTAGTGCCATATATCTTGGAATTCTGATTTGTTGGATTTGATGAAGTGAATCACGAAATATTTGCCATTCCGTAAGTAAATCACCTTCAAGTATATCGTCCCAATCTAACTTGCTTAACCATACCTGCTGCATTATAGCCTTGGCGTTCACTATTACGGGAGACACCAAACCAAGGGGATCGAAAAGCCTTGCAATTTCGGAAAGAACACGACGTTTGGTCGGAGGTTCTTGGTTTGATGAAAAACAATCAGGAACAAAGAGGAAAATGTCCTTTTTTGGATCCCATAGTAATCCTAGCGTTTTTATGGATTCGTTTATATCAGCATCTTCAAAGGTAAGGAATTTTTCTCTTTCCCCTTCTGGAACTGTTTCAATGATGGCTTCGTCGTTAGCACACCATTTGTGTATGGGAAAACCTCCGGAATGCAAAAGATGGGTCAGCTCCAATCGGGATTGAATAGCATCTTCGACGGTATCGGCACCAGAAAGGACATCATCAACGTAGAAATCCTCTTCCACAATTTTCGCCGCTACGGGATAGCGTTTTGTTTCATCGATGGCCAATTGCTTCAAAGTTCGCGTGGCTAGAAATGGTGCACTGGATGTCCCGTAGGTGACGGTTGTCATTTCTAGAACTTCCAGCGGATCGGTTGGTTCTTTTCGCCAGAAAATTCGTTGCAAGGATGTCTGGCTTGGGTCGATGCGGATTTGGCGATACATTTTGGAAATGTCTGCAGTAAAGGCATAGCGATGCCTACGAAATCTTAAAAGAATTGAAAAGAGGTCATCTTGGACTGTTGGACCAATCATCAATGTCTCGTTGAGGGAAACACCCGAGGATTTCGCTGAGGCATCAAACACAACTCTAAGCTTTGTTGTGGAACTTGATGGTTTGAGGACTGCGTGATGTGGTAGATAATAAGTTATCTTTCCTGGAGTGTCGTCAAGCTCATTCACTCGCTGGCAATGACCAAGTTGTTTGTATTCATCAATAAATTTGCCGTATAACTCCTTCATCTCGTATTTTTTCTTAAGTCTCTGTTCTAGCATAAAAAATCGACGGAGAGCAAGGGATCGATTGCTCTTTAGGTTAGATGCTGTGTCCTTCAAAGGTAGCTGGACGATGTAGCGACCGTTGATATCACGAGTAGTTGTTGAACAGTATTTGGATTCGCATTGCTGCTCTTCGTTAGATAGCAATGGAGATGATCCGACGGATTCCAGAAACCAAAACTTTTCCATGGTTTTATTCAGTGGTTCAAGAATGACAGCATGGCACTGTTGTCGGTTGTAGATTAAATCCACGTTTTCGTCGTCCATAGCTCCAGCGACAACCCATCCTAGACGAGTTTCTTGAAGTATAGGAAGATCGTTGGAAATCTTCAGCTGATTTGGCATCAGTAGTTGGAAAAATAGCTTGATTCCTATCAAGAGATCTATTTCCCCTGGAATGTGGAACGTTGGATCTGCAAGTGGTAATCCGGGAGGAATTGACCAGAATTGCGTGTTGATTTTTCGAGATGGCATCACACCTGTGATCCGATCTGTAACGAGGCACTCTATTTGTGCATGATAATCGGAATGTATGGAACGTATTTCAGTTTTGGCCATATTGTTGAGAGTTGTCTTTTTTCCATTGGCCCCAATAATCTCAACCTTGGCAGGAATGTGTGGAAGCTTTAGCATTTGCAGAAGTCTTGCCGATATCAAGTGAGCCTGCGATCCACAATCCAAAAATGCTCGGCATGGATGAAATTTGCCATTACTATCCAGAATATTAACAACAGCCGTCATCAAAAGGCTATTATCAAGAGGAGCCTTACTTATTGAACAAGATGTTGTAATAGGTTTTTCTTCAGGAACTTTTGGGATTTGTCCAAGCTCTTGTTTGAATGGCACAGGTTTCGTATTCACAAAGGATGTTTTCTCAACATGTAAAAGTGTGTTATGTTGACCTTGGCATTTCTGGCAGGTTCTGGATGAACTACAGGAACTGACTGGATGACCTTTTTGTAGACAATTGTAGCACATTCGCAGCTCTCGAACCTTTGCTTGGCGTTGAGGAATGGACATGGCACGGAAAACCTCACATTTGAAATTGGAATGCATACCAGAACATATATCACAAATTGTCTCGGAACTTCTGGTAATAGCACATGATTTGGCTTGTGCGTTCTTCATTTGGTTGGCAGCATTCTTTACAGGGATATATGGCTTCATGATTGATGGAATTTTCGATGAACCTTCACAGCGTTCGAGGATGGCACACCGTTTCTTTAGAAATTCAATGGTGTCTTCGTAGGATGGAATTTCCTTATGCGGGATGGATGCTTCCCATTCTTTCCTGGTATCCTTATCTAATGCTCCAGACACAAGATTAACTACAAATCTCTCTCCGACTCCATCCAACTCGTTGTCGATAAGTGCTAACCCATCGACGTGCCGAGTCACTTCATCGATGAGTTCTCGTAGCTCTTTTTGATTTTCCCGGTTCAGACGACGGAGACTTAATAAACCTTGGATATGGATATCAACGATTACCCGTTTGTTCTCGAAACGGTCTTCGAGAATTTCCCAAGCGTGGGCGTAATTGTTGTTATTGAGAGTGCGTGCGTCGATAATGCCAGCAGCTGCTCCTACTAGAGAGCGTTCGAGATGGTACAGCTTGATGCAATCTGAGTCGGTGGAGGATCGCATCACATCCGAAAACATGGTTTTAAAGCGAGGCCAATTTTCTGGTTTGCCATCGAAAGTTGGAATTGGAGCCTTTAATGGCTGCTGCTGAACAATGATGCGAGGGCTTTCGTTGGTTTGCACTTGCGGTTGGACCACGGAACGGTAACGGCTTGCCTGTACTGCTCGTTCCAGCAACACATAGGTTTCATTGAATTGTGTTTCGAACACCAGGTATACTTGATCTTGCTCATCAATTCTCTCGGGAGGGCACACTGCCACCACATGATGATGGATGTTCAAGAACTCTTTGTAATGATTTTCCAGATTGTGGGAAAACATTTTCAATTGCGCGGAGTCATATTGAGCATTTGTCGCGTTAGCCTCCTCAATCGCTTTACGAATGCGCGTTATTTTGGCCTTGACTTGGCCACGTAGATGAACTGAGGTTTTCATATCCGACATCTTCTGTGCGGTATTTACTTCTTTCACTGGAGTATGTTCAATCGGCATTGGTAAAACACTTTTTTTACTTCAGATTTTAATGTACTTAATGTAGAAAGTTTGTTCCGATCGTTAGGTTATAGTTCTTGCACTTTGTAATGGGTCACTTTTACTGTTTTCTGGGGACACGTCTTTCCCTAATATTGTTCATTTGCTACAGCTTTGTAGCTGGAAACAGAGATTACCACGAAATTTCTTTGATTTCCTTTCACTGATAATGTACTTCTTTACGACGATGCTTTCCTTTCTTGGGTGTTATCACGGTTTAGAGGTTTGATGGTACAATCGGCTGATTGTCACCAACTTGTTTCCGGAAGCAACGGTCTGGGAACGGAGTGGACCGATCATCCACCTACAATTGTGGATTTATGTCCTAACTATAGATGTAGCTGTGCAGAGGAATCCTTGTATTCCTCCTGGAATGTGGTTGGACTGGACTAACCCCTGTGGCTAGCAGCAACCTTTAGCGGATGGGTGTCTCCGCTCACACGGTTGTGGATCAGATATCCGGCTCGAAGGACCAAAAAATGGTCGATACTTGACCATTGGTGGAAACTGGCGGAACCTTCGGCTGAAGGTGGCCTCGATGAGTGGCCTTGATGGATGGCCGATGAAATCGTCTCAATCGGCTGATTGAGACGGACACACTGCTACGTTTGCAGTTTGGCGGAAGAATCTCGAACCTTTCGAAATATTGTATCCTTGCGAAACTTCAGGCCGATTGCTCTAATGGTTTGAGAGCGTAAGGTTACTGAAGTGGCTCAGATAAAATATTGTCGAAGAGGTGAAGTGAAACTTCTGAGATGAAAATTCAAAACCTAAGAGCTGGTTACTTGCATTAGAAGTCCTGGCTTTCTTAGAGGATTGAAATCCACCTTGGTAGAGGAGTCACTTCCCGAGGATGAGTTCTTTCACAGTGAAACGCACTATTTCGACTGACAAAAGATCATGTATTTCGTTGGTTCAAGTAGTGCTTATATACTAATTCTAAACCTAAAGGAATCACACATCGACACCTTATCATGCTTTCTTTCTGAATCACGTGATCAGCCTACGACTGCGTGGTGCAGTAGGGTCCTAACCTTATCAGTTGTTAGGTTGCGTATTCTCTTTTGGTTCGTTTATACAGGGCGACAGTCTACTGTGATGATTCATTGATTAAACTTGATAAGCTATTAGTGCATGGAAAGAGGCAGATAATTACGTCTATTTAATGTGTCGAAATCTATGATTTATGTAGAAATGCTAACTCTTCGCAATGGTTGCGAACAATTAGCGAGAATAATCCAAAATCAGGATGAGTTAGCTTAAGGAAGCGTTCAACATTTGTTTATTTTGAATTTCTTACGGAGCTATGGATGCTTTCAAGCTGTGCTATGGATGCTCGCACGATCTGAATTAAAATCACTTCTATATAGTTCGTCCTGAAATCATGTAACGGTCGCCATATGGTTCAATTTTATCAGTCAAATTCATAGCAAATAGTTTTCAATGTAAACCTGCGCAGGTTTCGATAATACCTTAACCCTCAAGCAGTCGCATGCTCGACTACCCACAGCGATACTGCGCTCAAAATGTGTTCAGTAAGCTTTTGTTTTGTTTTCATGGTGCGTCGTGTACTCAGTACACGACGCTCCCAGTTCGAGTTATTAGGGGACCTTAGGAATGTATTTTGAACAGTTTGGTTTTGTTAAATTATACGACCAAGTTTCAGGCAATTTAGCCAACAAAAACCCCTCATGACGAGAAGAACAATCCTGGCGATAATACCCTAAATCACTCAATATAACATTCAATCAAAATTACCAAACCTGCACAGGTTTGCCTTCGGCTTTTATTGTCGATCTTTATCACAATCCCTTCATATCACGGTCGCCATATTGTATCAGAATGATGATGTCGATGAAATATGCAACCAAAATTGCCAAACCTGCACAGGTTTGGCTTCTACTTTGATTGTCGAACTTTATCACAATACCTTCTCACAATCCTGTCACGGTCGCCATATCCCATCAGAATGATCAATAGTTGCTAATGGTGGAATATGCTGTTTTTGCCAGTGCAAGTTGCATGGGTTACACAGTTCCCTCGATATCTTGATTCCTGTTGGGTTGTGAAGTATTCAAACTTGTAGATTTCATCACAGTCATTTTCTTCTACCACTATTTCTTCTTCTTATTCTTCTTCTTGGCGTAACATGCCAAACAGACAAAGCCTGCTTCCCAGAATTGTGTTCTATGAGCACTTCCACGATTATTAACTAAGTTTGGCAGGCACGAAGATATTTTACACTAACTTTTAAGATAAGATTTTAATTGAATTAGATTTTAAGGATTAGTTAAAATAGATTTGTTATGAGGCTTGGTCATGACCTCAACTTATCCCGAATTTCGATTCGTATCAGAATCATTTTTATATTTTTTTGTAATTCTGTCACGGTCGCCATATGCTACATTTCAAATTGAAAAAAAAACCTCTTTTATTATTCAAACGATTCGAACAATAATTTCTACCCGACTTTTGTCGCTAATTTCACCTAAATCTCTTCATTAGGGCTGAGCAGATTTCCAGAGGCTCTATTTCATTATTCCACGTGGAGGCAAATCCTTCCGCAATGACGACACTCCAAACGCTGCTGCTGCTGCTGCCCGTTTATAATTGAATTTTAGCAACAAAGTCCCCCTAGGCCGGAAATAGAACTAATCCTTTACCACCGACGACGACCATCTCCACCGGTTATGGTTCCATTTGCGATGTGTTTTTCTTAACAAAGCTTGGAATGAATGGAAACTCGGTTGGTATTATACCTACCCCTACACAGGACACGCCACCATTCGCATCAAGGGATGAAATAGGATATCATAATATTTTATTCCATTTCGTTTTCTTCGAATTCTCCTAGGTTCGTCACCGGAATCATTGTCCACGACGGATTTCACTTTTTCTCGGTCTCGGTTCTTTCTGACACTCAAAGTATCTACAAATAGGGAATCGCGCCACTTGGGCGGTGGCTTCTATTTTCGTCTGTTTTCCACTATAACTCAGTCAAATTTGAACCAATTGACACAATTTTTGGAATGCAGTGAGATAGGTATAGTATCTACCCGTGTACAACATTTCAAGTCAATTGGTTCAAAATTGACTGAGTTATAGTGGAAAACAGACGAATATAGAAGCCACCGCCCAAGTAGCGCGATACCCTAATCCCATTTACTTCGCCATTCGTCAAACCGGACCACGTCGGAACGACGTCCAGGCTGTGTCCCTTTTTTCCTTCTAGCAACCGCCGTTTTATGCCTAGCAGTGTTTCCTCAGTAATAATAAAGGTATTCGTACTATTTTTCCGTTTAAAATTTGAGAACCACTTTGAAATTTTTGGAAAATTTTCTAGAATTTTTTTTTAAATTTCTTTATGAAGGTGCTAAGCAAAAATATCAAAATGTTGGTTGAGTTCCACAAACATCCAACACCAAAAAGGATGCCGATCAATTTCGATGAATGATTCCAATAAAGTTGAAGCTCAGTGTACTTTGTTCGGGACCCTGATATAGCGGAGCTTCTGCATAAGTGTCAAAATAATAAAAAAAAAACAAAATAAATGAAACTGTCTAGCAACCAATTGCATAAAATGACTCTCAACGAAATAGGGACAAACCTGTCATTTAGGTGTCAGTTTACCCCTTCTCCCTCATCAAATGCGACCGGATATACAGTAGGGTGCAGCTTATTTTTCGAAAATTACTTGAACCAAAACTATTGAGATCTAGAAGATAGCCAAACACCCCAAAGTTGGATTTTCGAGTATTAAAGCATTATTTATTTAAATAAATTTGGAAATACTCACCCAGTTTTCAATATTTAGGCATAATGATCTTCAAAATTCTTTTTTTTTAATGTTTGTACAACTAAACTACAAAACTATGTGTTTTATTTCTTTTTTTTATTTTTTTTTAGTCAAAGTTTGAGTTTTATCGAGCTATAAGTTATAGCCTATAACTTTTAATCTGTAAAATACTATCAAGATTTTTTTTACAGTAATAAGGCTGATACAAATTTCGATTTTCTCTAATGTCACCCCCCCCCCCCTCGGAAAATTTTGGTCAGAATTCGAAATTTTGAGGGGGGACACAAATAAATTATACAAAAATTTAAAAATTTTGAACTGAAATTAGAGTTGTCGAGAAAATTTCTTAACAAATCCGATGAGTTTTACAATTTTGCCTAATTGTTTGGGTAATTTTTCAGCAAATACATTTATTATTTATTATCCACCCCCTTGAGGAGTCAACGAGCAAAGTGACAAAAGAAGAAAATGAGATTTGTTCCGGCCTAATAAGTTTCAAAGCGTGCTAAAAGATGTACCATTGGTCGGTTGAGCAGATCAAAAGTAAAAGCGACGTAAAGTTTATTTTTTCAGGAAAAAAATAAAAAAAATAAAAAAGCACGTTAAACTCACACAGATGTTTGAAAACCTGAAGACCCAGAGAACCTGAGACCGGATTCAAATTGCGATATACGTCTAAATATAAGGCACGGGTTCCGGGAAAATTTATCCCTGGATAGGAAATTAGGTAAAAAAATAAAAAAGTATATATAAAAAAAATAAAAAAAATATAAAAATACGTAAGTTACGTATTTTTGCAGTTTGATGTAACTTACCTGAAAATCAATTTCAACTGAAAATTGTTTGGATATTTCCAAAGTTATGTCTTCTTCTTCCTTGTGGCTCGACGTTCGCATTGGAACTTGGCGTGCCTCTCTTCAACTTAGTGTTCTTAGAGCACTTCCACAGTTATTAATTGAAGTGCTTTCTTTGCCTGCCACTGCATGAATTTGTACATTGTGTGGCAAGTACAACAATACACTATGCCCAGCGATTCGCGAAAAGTTTCCCGACTGGAACGGGAATCGAACCTGCCGTCTCCGGATTGGCGATTCATAGCCTTAACCACTAGGCTAACTGGAGACCCCAAGTTATGTGTTATTTGAAGGTATTTGAAAATTTACCAAATAAGCCGCACCCTAATAATCAGTACCGCAGGGGCCCACCTCTGGTAGCCGATGGCGACGGACGTCCAATTCCACGACAAAAATAAGTGCTTGTAATCTATCACAAACCCCTCGGACTCGGGCGAACTGCTCCGGGTCGGACCGGACCGGTTCGGACCGAACCTACTGATGAAGATGGCATTTTCCGACCGACGGACGGACACCTTTCCGTTACAGCATTATCCCGGTTGCCTCCCCGGTCGTTGTCTTCGTCGTGTTGTTATTGCCTATGGGAAAAGCCCCGACCCGGCAGGCAACATAATGGCAGCAACAGCAGCAGAAGCCGGAAATGAGCCCCTAACGACGGTGATGCACCGTTGTTGTTGTTGTTGTTGGACCGGGAAGGTCCAAAAGCGGGATGGAAGGGTGACTTAATGATAAATTGCGTACACTTTAAGAGTCGAAGAGAGAGAGCTGCTTCCAGGAAAGGGACAATGGAAAAGTACCTCCGGGAGAAGGTCTGCGTTGCGCTGCTGGAACAATACAAATAATTCCAAGACGAAGGAGACGACATTTGAGTAGCTCGTTATAAAATTAGACAGATGCAGATACTAACCGGCTGGTTCGCTAATTGATTGAGGGCAGATTGGGAGTTGCCAGTTCCGGGTAGGAGCTTCAAGAGAATACGATACAAGAGGGTTCGTTAGTTTTCGATAACAAATTAGACGAGACAATTGATTGGAGGAAAATTTTGGAATGAGTAGAAAATTTCAAGATATTGTTATTTTTTTTTTTTCAACTATTGGAACTTCATCAAACGTTGAGGCAATTTGAATCAATCAAAAAATAATTTGAAGTAGCTGTAAGGTTATTTTTTTTTTCGATTGAAATTGATCAAATTGTAGCATATGGCGACCGTGACAGGATTAAATGCGCAAAAGTGATTGCGATACAGATCATCAATTGGACTTTGAAGAATGTATAATCAAGCTCCGTGAGATTATTTTTTAGAAATGTTCATTTGTTCATAATTGAGGGGTCCAGAATCAAAGGGGTGTAAGTGACCATTTTGTCGATTTTGAGCTGAGCATACCAAAAAATTCTTCAGGTTTCAAGCTTTCAGGAACTTTTTTAAGATTATTTTTACGATGATTACAAAAATTACAATAAATCGTAGAATATTGGGTCGATTTTCAAACTCCATACATTTTGTATGAGATGAAACATTGGTGAAAAACTTTAAACCTCATTTACTCGAAAGTAGATTTTTGTCACTTACACCCCTTTGCTTCTAACCCCCTCAATTCTTGATTATATAAAATCCTATTCTAAAGACTGTTGTAGATGACTGTGGTAGTGCTACAAGTTTGAATTCTATGCAATTAATATGGATCACTTTCAAACAGTAAATCTCAAATGACTTAAACTGAGTGAAACATATGTTTTCATGCAAATTACAAATTTTACGATTAGTCTGAGAAGTTTATAAAATCGTCTCTTTTTGAGACTAAAAATCTATATTTCACTGACATTGATCATTTTGGTAGGATATGGTGATCGTGACAGGATTGAAAAGACACAAAAATTATTGTGATCCGCAATGAAAGCATCCAAAGCTATCGATGAAATTGATGAGTATTTCTTTTTCAAGGATTCATGAAGATTCATGAAAAGAGTTTCTAAAGTATTCTTGAAGATATTTTCGATGAATCCCTGAGAAAATTTCCCGAAGAATTGTGCTCATTCTACTAGTGGGAGTGACGTAACGCATCTCGACTCGAATGAAGTGACTCTACATTGCCATGCAAGAGTCACCTTTTTCGAGTCGAAATTTCTCACCTCGATATTTCAGTCGAGATGCGTCACGTCCTGTCACTCGTAGAATTTGCACAAATTCATGAAATGTTTGAAATTATTGTTCAAAATATTTGGAGAAACTCCCCATGGAGTCCCTGAAAGTATTCTCCAACGGATTTCTCTAAAAATTTCTCATGTCATCCTTCAAAAGATTTACAATGGTGGAATTCCCTCAAAAAATCTTGCGAGATTGTCCCAAGGAAACCCTTAAAAAATCTGCGGAGAATTTCTTGGTGGAATACATGGATAAATTACCAATGAATTCCGTAGAAGAATTCCAGAAGGAAGCTCTGAAAGAATTCTCCAACAAATCCCTTATGGAATTCCACTAGGAATCTCAGGAAAAATTGCTCGAAGAAACTCAAAAGAATTTCTCTGTAAAGAATCCCGACGATATCCCAGTACAAATTCTGCAAGGAGGATTCCGTGAATTCCGTTCTTTTACATTCCTGAAGAAATATACAATGATTTTTCAAAGATTCTTGAAAGACTGCCTGAAAGATTTTCCCATGGTGGTGTCCCCCAACGAATCCCAGGAGAAATCCCAGCAAAAAATCCCTACAGAAATCTTTGATAGCATAAATGGATAATTTTGCTGAAATCCTGCAACTAATCGCATGAGAAATTCCCCAAAGAGTATCCAAAGGAATTCCCCAGAGATATCAGTGGGAAGATTTTCCAACGATTCCCGAAAAAAAAACAAAAGAAATTTTTCAACAAATTCTTGAAGAAATTCTTGTTGTGAAACCAGGAGAAATTGCCGCTGAAACCACTGGATGATTTTTTGAAAAAATCAATAAAAGAATTCTTCAAAAAAAAACGAATTTTCGATAGAATCAATCAACTTAGTTCGACGATTTGAGGTGATGTCTGTATGCGTGTGTGTATGGCTGCGTACAAAAAAAAATGTCACTCACTTTTAAGACACTTGCCATTGGTCGATTTTAACGATTTTTACACGACTCGAACAGGAATTTTAACGCATTGTTTTCAATTGAAAATAGTTCGGATCAGTCGAACGTTTCAGAGTTTTGGTTATTTCGGTTAAGTTAAAACTGAACCATACCCCCTCATGCAGCATATCAATTTGTGCCGCCTTTTGTAACCTTCAAAATGGTTGACGAATTTTCTGTGGAGCTCATCAATGGAGATCCGGAAATCCACGATGTTGGACCAAAATTCAAGATGGCGGTCTAAAACCCAAGGAGCCAACCCACAATTCAAGATTGCGGTTATTTCAATGCGTTTTAGGCTCAAAATCATGCAATATGGGTATATTTAAGGGGTTTTCTATATATATTAAGGTGCGTGAAAATAAGGAAAAGTTTGGGCTTTTGTAAAACTGTGTGACCATTTTTTTTTTCAAATTCTCGTTTACGTCATACATAGTACAATATTTCATGTGTAAATTACCAACGTTATAACATTTTCTGTAAAACGTGTTTTCTTTAAAGAGGTTTGCCGTGACTATGATTACAGTCCAACGGCTCAACTGAAAGCACAAACCCTAAAGAAAACCGTTACTAGAGGACCTTGTGATGTCCTTGAACGATCAGAATATTAAAACCCAGATTAATCCACCTAGTGGTGATAGTGCCTTTCTCGTCGAATATGTACTTATAATATTTCCGTTGACGTCCGAAATTATGTTTGACGTATAGACTGAGCCAAGAAATTTCAGACTATTCTGTTGACTGCTGGAATACCTTCACTACATATCACTTAAAGCTGATCAATAACAAGACGATAATTACAAATTAGGATATAGCTTTATTCAGAATCACAGATCTCTTTGCAGTCTTCAACAAAGTATTTTGTGCACACTTTGGTTACAAGATTTATATAAAATTTGACTAAAGTGAAATTTCCCATACTATGTCCCATTCAAATTTCAACCACATTACAGAGGTTGCAACCAATCACGTCAAATTTTGATGCGATGCGATAACCACAGAGAAACAGACGTAACTCTTAGAACAGATAGCAGTTATATACATCATCACGAAAACGTAACCGCCCAATACTATTCATGCTGTGCATGGCCGGGCTACCGCTAGATGGCGGTAGTGAGCAAACGTCAAACAGGAGCAAAAACGATATAAGCGCCGCGAGTGGCCAATCGACCAACTACCAAATATTTGAATTCATCGTTAAAAAGGTGAACGAAGGAGTGCGATAAGAGTGTGACGTCTGTTTCTCTGTGTTTTTACTTTCTTATACATCGATGGTCCATCCTTTTGTATATTTACACCTCAGGAATCTGAAATGGTGTGATTTGATGAGATCCTTTAGTTTAGCTGCTTCACATATATTTATCACTTGCATTGACGGGCTTGGTGGTCTAGTGGCTACCGCTTCTGATTCGTATGCAGAAGGTCATGGGTTCAATCCCTGGCCCGTCCCTTTTCATCCTACTTTGTATCTTTCTATCCACTTCCTCTCTCTCTCTCGCTCTTCTCTACATTTACAACTCATGTATATTCATATGTTCATAGCCATCGCTAGAACCAGAAACGAATTGGAAAAGAGTCGTTTCCCTCCCTTCCAATTTCCACTCACAGCACAGTGTATATAACGCCTACAAGTTATGCAACCAAAGCGTGCTGTGCCGCTTAACCTTATTCACCTCATTCACCACACAATCTTATCACCTTACGAACACTATAAAAATAAACCCATATCCATGGATCGCATCACCGACCCAACGGTGACTCCCAGATCTCCCATCCTTTCTATCTAACAAATACCTCAGTCCGTGCTGGTTGTGGGGATGCAGAGGTGATCTCGGTCTTTAATAGCAACAACCAGCACACTCTAACATTCCTGTTGCGAATAGTTCCTATACGTTAGGGACTTGTGGAACTGGCAACCCTGAAGAAAGAGCGACGTTCGATACAGTAACTGCCTGTTGGAGGTTGCGTACAAAGAACAGTGCGTTTTAGTTCGTGAAAGGTAGAACAACGATGAAGTGTGCACTGTTGTTGGGAGATTAGTGCGTGAACTAATACTATAGCGTAATGTTAAATAATGTAATTACTTACTGTTAAATTAATAATCATTTAATAAATTGCAGTTTTTGAAGCTGCTTGAAATAGAAGCTGCTCTCAAAATGGTATTCTAGTTCCGAATGCATCACACGCCCCAACAAACTTCAAAAAGCTATAATCCACCAGCAGTCTTCCGCCATGGAAAGTATAGAAGATGAACTTTCCCTTCTAGAAAAGACGAATGAGTTGTGGCGGAAGAACTATGATGAAAGGGTGAAACGTATGGAGCTTCACTACGAGCAAGACATAGCCAAAATGGACGAGGAGTTCAGAAAAGCTGTATACAAAATGGAATTGGAATTCAGTGCCAGGAAAGCAGCAGTGATACGGCAATATAGTGGGAATACGGTCAGCAAAGGAAAGGTAATAAAACCGACTCCACAAAGTGACGACGCCCAGCCGCAAAAAGGCTGCACTAGTGTATCAATTCCAAAAACAGTAGGCTCTTCTGAACAAACCTCGCGCACAATGCTCTTGCTCAAATCAGCTGTTTCACAAAACATCGTCATCGGTGATCGCTCTCCCCAAAAGAAAGGAGAAATCACCAAAACAACACCAGCTGATTCCTCGTCAGCGTTCAAACAGAGGAAACAAAACACAATGCCGATTGCAACTAAAGTGATTCGGGTAACCTCCTGTTGTAAGCCACATCCAACGACGAAAGAGCAACACCGCCACCACCGCCGCCGTCGTCGTCGTCGCCGCCGCCGTAAGCAAGGCAGTCGTCATCTATTAAAAACGCTGCTGTTCGATCCCGGTGGATATCATCCAGTCAAACTTATCAATGGGTAGGTAGGATTTCAAGCGTTGGAACAGTGGACGACAGATGGGTTCGCTTGTACCTATCACGCTTCGCATCTACGACGGTATGGTGCTGCCATCTTCAGAAAGTTTACTGCGTGCGGGCAACACTTTCAAATTCATTGGAGATTCGGATGAAAATTGTGCAGCAGATGGACTTCAGTTTGTCACCAGTTCCACGGGGGGGAATGTTGCGAATAGTTCCTATACGTTAGGGACTTGTGGAACTGGCAACCCTGAAGAAAGAGCGACGTTCGATACAGTAACTGCCTGTTGGAGGTTGCGTACAAAGAACAGTGCGTTTTAGTTCGTGAAAGGTAGAACAACGATGAAATGTGCACTGTTGTTGGGAGATTAGTGCGTGAACTAATACTATAGCGTAATGTTAAATAATGTAATTACTTACTGTTAAATTAATAATCATTTAATAAATTGCAGTTTTTGAAGCTGCTTGAAATAGAAGCTGCTCTCAAAATGGTATTCTAGTTCCGAATGCATCACACGCCCCAACAATTCCTTTTCCTTCCCAACTGACTATAAGGACGTGTCCGCCGCCGGTATTGATCCAAAATGTATGAGCTGCTAGAATTGCACTTTGAGTGTGGAGTGTCCCAGCCCTTATTCATTTGGATCTCAGTGCAATTGGTACCAGCTCAGATCAATAACGGAGTAGCAACCATTGACATGTATAGTCAGATTTGATCGTTGATCGGTTGATCGTAAAACAAATACGCTATTCCACTAAAACCGGTGATTTTAGGACCCTAAGGGCCAAAAATTTGCTTAGATTTGCGATATCTCTACTTGTTTCCAAGATATTGACAAAAACCGACTGAAAAATCGGCATTTTTAACCATTTTTTTAGATTCCGAAGGAAACTTACCCTTTTTTGTTTAATAACACAAAAACGAGTAAAGATATCGCAAATCTAAGCACATGTTTGGCCCTTTAGGCCCTTTAGTTGTATATGTAGATAAGAGAGAGAGAGAGAGAGAGAGAGTGAGGAGTGGATAGAAAGATACAAAGTAGGATGAAAAGGGACGGGCCAGGGATTGAACCCATGACCTTCTGCATACGAATCAGATGCGGTAGCCACTAGACCACCAAGCCCGTCATTTAGTGGAATAGCGTATTTGTTTTGTCGAAAAAAAAATCATGTTTTTTTGGTCCCATACAATTTTTGACAACTTTAAGCCCCTTGAGGGACCACTTAGCCTTAAGATACGGACTTCAAATTTTGGCACGATCATTTTTTAGCTAAAACGATCATTTTCCACTAACGAACTTATAACATTTCTAAATTTTGCAAAATAAGGGACGGCCTAACATACACACACATACACGCATACACACACAGACTTCACCTCAATTCGTCGAACTGAGTTGATAGGTATCGTATATGTGACTCGACCCTTCGGGAATTCTATCTAAAAATCATTTTTGGAGTACACTGAGTGTACAAGAAAGGCAAAAATCATAACACTGATATCATTTTTTTTTTAAATATTGATCGTTCAAGGACACGAAACATGAATAGCGAACACTCAAAAAAAATTTGGTCTAAATCGGTTGAGAACTGTTTCCGCAAAAACATGATTACGAGACAAACGCGTTTAAAGTTTTAAGTATGCACTACGCGCCCGTAAGGGAGCGAGGTGCAAAACGCTATAACTTTGCTTGTACTGCTTGGATCTCTATGAAAATTTGGACATTCTACTAAACCCATACTAAAAATTTAAAAAAAAATTGATTTTGTGGTCGAGCTCAACATATATAATTCCTTAATAAGGGAAGACGTCCAGAGTTCAAATATGGAAACCAGAATATCCAAGATGGTGGTCCATAATCCAAGTAAAAATAAAATCGGGTTAAGTACTGTTCCTTTCAACTCGACTAAAAATTTGCATCTTTTGACATATACGTATTTCGACCTCAACTGTAAGGTCGTCTTCAGTGTCTCGTACTTGAGATAACGGTCCCTAAAATCCAAGATGGCGACTGTTTTAAGGAATTTTAGACTCTAAACCATACAATATGGGTATATTTGATAAGGAAAAGATGTCTGGAGTCAAAAAATGGCAACTACATAGAATATATCGAATCAAAAACCAAGACGACGGCCCAACATTTAAGATGGTGGTTCTTTCGAACAGCTTCAGGCTCTAAAACCATACAATATAGGTATATTTGTATTATTATTATAGAGTTTTGGCACTTCTCAGCAAAAATTACTGGAAACTTTCACCTACCCCGGGCAATCGGATTGCCAAAGGGGATTAGGCTCTGTGGATCTCATTAGCCGGTGTTATGCTTATCCTAATGAGTCTGCTTCAGATTTCACTTGTGGTGATTCAGGAACCGCCTAACTGTACTACAGGTTCCAAGAATCACCGCTTTCAGGATGTTGTTCAGGTCCTTCTTCAGTTCCAGCTCGTCTAGGGACCTTAGGAGAGACTTAGGGACAACTCCGGTTGCCGAGAGAACAACCGGAACTATACGGACGTCCTCCAAGTGCCACATCTGCTTCAACTCCTCCGCTAGGTCGTGGTACTTGGTTATCTTGCCGGAGAACGTTGATTGGACATTATGGTCTAACGGTACAGCGATGTCGATGAGGGTTACCCGCTTCATCCTTTTGTCATAAACCACAATGTCGGGCCGGTTGGAACGAATGAGGACGTCCGTAATGATCTCGCGATCCCAGTACAGCTTTATGCAACTATTTTCCAGAACCGGGTCCGGCTGGTACTTGTAGTAGGGTACAAATCTATCGGCCAAGTTGTGCTTTAAAGCAAGCTGTTGGTGCACAATCTTGGCAACTTCGTTGTGACGATCGAGGTAGGCAGATCCAGCTAATACTGAACAGCCTGGAACGACATGCTCGATCGTTTCTCCTACTGAATTGCACTTCCTGCAGCGGTCCTCCACGTCTTCGTGCAATATGTACCGCCGATAGTTTTTCGTCTCAATTACCCGGTCCTGGGTGGCTACCATGAAACCTTCTGTTTCCAAGAAGAGGCCACCAGCCACGCGTTCGACTATTGATGTGCTCGAGCTCCCATGCAACTCCTTCTGCTTCCACGCTACGATCATCTCGTCAACGGTCTTGATGTCGCAGTTCAGCTGGTAATCCTCCTGCGCCAGATGCAGGGCGGTGTAACTGTGGTGCGCTTCACATACAGTGCGATACATTTCATTACGGTTCAGCCTTTCTATGAAATATGCCCGCAACTGCTGGATCTGGGAGACACATAGTGCCTGGATATTGGTGGCGCCTCTTCCTCCTACTGCGCGTGGCAGGGTGACTCTCTCGATGGACGACTTTGGATGGCGCATGCGGTGCTTGGTGAACGCCACTCGTACTGCTCGTTCTAACGCCTCGAGGTCAGTCTTGATTCACTTTACCACCCCAAAGCTGTAGGTCAACAGGGGCACAGCAAACGTGTTGATCGCCTTCACCTTGTTGCCGGCTGACAGAAAGCTCCTCAGAACACAGTTGATACGATGCGAGAATTTGTCCTGCAGTTCCTTCTCGCTGTGTTACGAATACCTCTAGGTTGCAGGAAACCGAGGTATTTGTACGCTTCGCCCTCCGAATCTTCTCCTGTTCGTTGACGCGGAAACAGTTGGCGCCGGCGACCCCGGCGAAGATGATGGAGCGACATTTTTCAATTCCAAACTACATCCGGATGTCGTTGTTGAACACCGTCACACCGTCTGTACTGATTCCGCAAACAGATTCGTCCATAAAGAAGATGTGGGTTGTTCTTGCACTCCTTTCCCCACTTTTCAGTTGGTAGTCATAGTTGCATAGGTAGAGTGCTCTGCTGAGGGGGTTCATCGCAAAGCAGAACCATAGCGGGCTGAAGGTCCTGGTGCAGCCCAATTTCTGGTATACCGGGTAGTCTCACGTATATCCTGGGCGGGTTCTACGACCGCGGTCACGTCCCCAACTTCAACACACAGTCGCTTTTCTTCTGCCAACCACAACCCATCGTCGCTGTGCTGGACAGAGTTCTCCCATAGAATGGCCCAGAACAGTGTGACGTCACCAATCTGCGGAAGGCCTTGTTTATGATCAGGCTTATCGGTTCGGATGCAGTTGTAGTACTCCCTTTCGTTAATGTCGAACATCCAGTTTTGTTCTTTCCGCTTCGAACATTCTCCATAACGCCGCAATCGTTTCGCAAGAGCACTCAACCACTGTACATGGGTGTCGACGATCTCCGTAATGTTTCCAATTCTGTGAGATCTCGGAGTTCTGCGGGCTTCACAATTTCAGCAACATAATGAATATTACTTCATATTAGGTAAAAAATCGTAATTCATGAAAAATACCACATTTTATTTTTTAATTGGTTGGAACGGTAGAACATGGCGACCGTGACTGTAATACAATACAATACGATATATTTTCAGTTGATTTCCCATAGTCAAGTATTTTAAGTGAAACACAATCAAAATTTATCAGTTCGTCTATGATAAGTCTATCAAAGCTTTATGGCTGAAAATGTAACTAAATAAAATGTCGACAGTAGTGCTTATCGTAAAAACCTCAAAATAAATCATGCTGAAATATTGGCTAAGATTGATCAGCATCAATTCATAACCCATTTCCCCTTATTAATACACACTCAACGTTTCCTGCTAATTGCTGCAGAAAATCGGCTCAGAATTATTCATCACATGTAAATCGGCCAACCGTCGTCGTCCGTCGTCATCGGCGGCAAACCCAACCAAACCAACTGCCCGTTTTGTTTCCGATTCCGAGGAATAGCCTCAATATGCCCGATCGAGATTAGCAGCCAGAAGCTCATTTGAATTTTATACAACAAACGGCCAGAAATTAGCACAGACTTTCCACCAATTGAGCACGCACATACCAACCCAACGCGTGAACACAAATGAACTCCTCCTGAGGGCATTTTCAGTATGGAACAAATTAAGTGGAGCCTTTTGTGTGTCCTAAGCTCTGGTGTTGCTGCAAGCGTCGACGCCGACGTCGACGCCATCGCCGCCAGTTGTGAGTGATTGAATAATTAATAATCCAAAAGGGCTAAGCGTGTGGACTGTGGAGTTAGTGCTGGAATTGAGTTGGGTCCATTTTGCAAGCACGCACGCACGCACGCACGGACGCCATCTGGGAATATGGGCGTCCAACACAACACACACACGATAAAATTCCATGAAATGAGGCTTTCAGACTTTTAGGCCAGACCACGTTTTAGCTGATTGCGGACCGGTGGTGGCAGACGGTGTGCAATCGTGCGAGTATGTTTAGGGCTTTCATGAAATATGTATTCAAATTTCACTGTTTTCCATTCAGGGATTGAGAGGGAATGGCATAGTGGGCGAAAAGAGGTGTAAAATGGGAATAAATTGATTCTAGGAATTTCCAGAAGAATATTTTTTTGTGTTCCATTCTGTAAACCATGTTAATTCATCCAATTTATAGTTTATTATCAGTTTTCAAAAATGATCTATGTTTTTTCCGCGTTTTGATCTATCAAGCAACTAGCGCCATTGTCGCACCCCACACTGAACGAAATTCTCACCTCGTTTTTTTCCGTCCTTTCTTTCTTCATTTCAGTCACTCCAAGCGAAGCTCTCGTTTAGTTCTAAGGAAATTGTTGCTTTATCATGTGCCTGGTGTAAATCATCATATCATAACAAGGAAGCGTGCTTCAATCCGGAGCGAATCGGCGAAGAGTGCACGTTAGGTAAGTTGCAGCCAAAATTTTGAGGATTAGATTTGATTTGGAAAATCTCATCCGTCAGGAGCCCACCGGAGCATCGTGGTGCCACCGTCCTGGATCGTCAAGCTGCCCCGCAAGGGTAGCTTCAAGTCTTCGCTGCGGAAAACTCCACAGAAGAAGAAGAAGGCCGGCAAGAAGAGCAGCGCCCCGAAGGAACCGCGGACGTTCGTGATCAAACCGATTCCGACGGCCAACATCACGCCGGTGCTGGTGTTCATCAATCCGAAATCTGGCGGCAATCAGGTGAGTTGAAGAAGGAAATGATCACTCCAATTATGGAATTGATGCATTTAAATATCCAGGAAAAATTCACTCTAATTTTGAGGCGTAATTCATTCGAATTTCCAGAGGAAATTCACCCGAATTTCCAGAGGAAATGCACTCGAATTTCCAGAGGAAATTCACTCAAAATTCCAGAGGAAATTCACTCAAAATTCCAGAGGAAATTCACTCGAATTTCCAGAGCAAATTCGCATAAATTTACAGAGGAAATTCGCTCGAATTTCCAGAGGAAATGCACTCAAAATTCCAGAGGAAATTCACTCGAATTTCCAGAGCAAATTCGCATAAATTTCCAGAGGAAATTCGCTTGAATTTCCAGAGGAAATTCGCTCGAATTTCCAGAGGAAATTCGCTCGAATTTCCAGAGGAAATTCGCTCGAATTTCCAAAGAAAATTCACTCGAATTTCCAAAGGAAATTCACTCGAATTTCCACAGGAAATTCACTCGAATTTCCAGAGGAAATTCACTCGAATTTCCAGAGGAAATTCACTCGAATTTCCAGAGGAAATTCACTCGAATTTCCAGAGGAAATTCACTCGAATTTCCAGAGGAAATTCACTCGAATTTCCAGAGGAAATTCACTCGAATTTCCAGAGGAAATTCACTCGAATTTCCAGAGGAAATTCACTCGAATTTCCACAGGAAATTCACTCGAATTTCCGGAGGAAATTCACTCGAATTTCCGGAGGAAATTCACTCGAATTTCCAGAGGAAATTCACTCGAATTTCCAGAGGAAATTCACTCGAATTTCCAGAGGAAATTCACTCGAATTTCCAGAGGAAATTCACTCGAATTTCCAGAGGAAATTCACTCGAATTTCCAGAGGAAATTCACTCGAATTTCCAGAGGAAATTCACTCGAATTTCCAGAGGAAATTCACTCGAATTTCCAGAGGAAATTCACTCGAATTTCCAGAGGAAATTCACTCGAATTTCCAGAGGAAATTCACTCGAATTTCCAGAGGAAATTCGCTCGAATTTCCAGAGGAAATTCGCTCGAATTTCCAGAGGAAATTCGCTCGAATTTCCAGAGGAAATTCGCTCGAATTTCCAGAGGAAATTCGCTCGAATTTCCAGAGGAAATTCGCTCGAATTTCCAGAGGAAATTCGCTCGAATTTCCAGAGGAAATTCGCTCGAATTTCCAGAGGAAATTCACTCGAATTTCCAGAGGAAATTCACTCGAATTTCCAGAGGAAATTCACTCGAATTTCCAGAGGAAATTCACTCGAATTTCCAGAGGAAATTCACTCGAATTTCCAGAGGAAATTCACTCGAATTTCCAGAGGAAATTCACTCGAATTTCCAGAGGAAATTCACTCGAATTTCCAGAGGAAATTCACTCGAATTTCCAGAGGAAATTCACTCGAATTTCCAGAGGAAATTCACTCGAATTTCCAGAGGAAATTCACTCGAATTTCCAGAGGAAATTCGCTCGAATTTCCAGAGGAAATTCACTCGAATTTCCAGAGGAAATTCACTCGAATTTCCAGAGGAAATTCACTCGAATTTCCAGAAGAAATTCACTCGAATTTCCAGAGGAAATTCACTCGAATTTCCAGAGGAAATTCACTCGAATTTCCAGAGAAAATTCACTCGAATTTCCAGAGGAAATTCACTCGAATTTCCAGAGGAAATTCACTCGAATTTCCAGAGGAAATTCACTCGAATTTCCAGAGGAAATTCACTCGAATTTCCAGAGGAAATTCACTCGAATTTCCAGAGGAAATTCACTCGAATTTCCAGAGAAAATTCACTCGAATTTCCAGAGAAAATTCACTCGAATTTCCAGAGGAAATTCACTCGAATCTCCAGAGGAAATTCACTCGAATTTCCAGAGGAAATTCACTCGAATTTCCAGAGGAAATTCACTCGAATTTCCAGAGGAAATTCACCGAATTTCCAGAGGAAATTCACTCGAATCTCCAGAGGAAATTCACTCGAATTTCCAGAGGAAATTCACTCGAATTTCCAGAGGAAATTCACTCGAATTTCCAGAGGAAATTCACTCGAATTTCCAGAGGAAATTCACTCGAATTTCCAGAGGAAATTCACTCGAATTTCCAGAGGAAATTCACTCGAATTTCCAGAGGAAATTCACTCGAATTTCCAGAGGAAATTCACTCCAATTTCCAGAGGAAATTCACTCCAATTTCCAGAGGAAATTCACTCCAATTTCCAGAGGAAATTCACTCCAATTTCCAGAGGAAATTCACTCCAATTTCCAGAGGAAATTCACTCCAATTTCCAGAGGAAATTCACTCGAATTTCCAGAGGAAATTCACTCGAATTTCCAGAGGAAATTCACTCGAATTTCCAGAGGAAATTCACTCGAATTTCCAGAGGAAATTCACTCGAATTTCCAGAGGAAATTCACTCGAATTTCCAGAGGAAATTCACTCGAATTTCCAGAGGAAATTCACTCGAATTTCCAGAGGAAATTCACTCGAATTTCCAGAGGAAATTCACTCGAATTTCCAGAGGAAATTCACTCGAATTTCCAGAGGAAATTCACTCGAATTTCCAGAGGAAATTCACTCGAATTTCCAGAGGAAATTCACTCGAAATTCCAGAGGAAATTCACTCGAATTTCCAGAAGAAATTCACTCGAATTTCCAGAGGAAATTCACTCGAATTTCCAGAGGAAATTCACTCGAATTTCCAGAGGAAATTCACTCGAATTTCCAGAGGAAATTCACTCGAATTTCCAGAGGAAATTCACTCGAATTTCCAGAGGAAATTCACTCGAATTTCCAGAGGAAATTCACTCGAATTTCCAGAGGAAATTCACTCGAATTTCCAGAGGAAATTCACTCGAATTTCCAGAGGAAATTCACTTGAATTTGCCAAGGAAATTCACTTGAATTTCCAGAGGAAATTCACTCGAGTTTCCAGAGGAAATTCACTCGAATTTCCAGAGGAAATTCACCTGAATTTCCAGAGGAAATTCACCTGAATTTCCAGAGGAAATTCACCTGAATTTCCAGAGGAAATTCACCTGAATTTCCAGAGGAAATTCACCCGAATTTCCAGAGGAAATTCATTCGAATTTCCAATTTCCTCTCGAATTTGCAGAGAAAATTCATTCGAATTTTCCAGGAGGGCAAATTCTTTCGAATTTCCAGGGGAAATTCTCTGGAATCTACAGGGGAAATTCTGCGGAATTTGCAGGGGAAATTCTTCAGAATTTGCAGGGGAAATTCTTTGGAATTAGATGGGGAAATTCTTCGGAATTTCCAGGGGAAATTCTTCGGAATTTCCAGGGGAAATTCTTCGGAATTTCCAGGGGAATTCTGCGGAATTCCCAGGGGAAATTCTCCGGAATTTCCAGGGGAAATTCTCCGGAATTTCCAGGGGAAATTCTCCGGAATTTCCAGGGGAAATTCTCCGGAATTTCCAGGGGAAATTCTCCGGAATTTCCAGGGGAAATTCTCCGGAATTACCAGGGGAAATTTTTCGGAATTTCCAGGGGAAATTCTTCGGAATTTCCGGGGGAAATTGTTCGGAATTTTCAGGGGAAATTCTTCAGAATTTCCAGGGGAAATTCTTCAGAATTTCCAGGGGAAATTCTTCGGAATTTCCAGGGGAAATTCTCCGGAATTTCCAGGGGAAATTCTCCGGAATTTCCAGGGGAAATTCTCCGGAATTTCCAGGGGAAATTCTCCGGAATTACCAGGGGAAATTCTCCGGAATTTCCAGGGGAAATTCTCCGGAATTTCCAGGGGAAATTCTCCGGAATTTCCAGGGGAAATTCTCCGGAATTTCCAGGGGAAATTCTCAAGAATTTCCAGGGGAAATTCTCCGGAACTCGATTGATAATTCTTTTTACCCCGTATTTATTTATTTTCTTACATTGTCTTTATTTTCAGGGTGCCAAACTCCTCCAGAAATTCCAGTGGTTGCTCAACCCTCGGCAGGTGTTCGACCTGACGCAAGGTGGACCAAAAATGGGGTAAGTCCGGATCACAATACCTACCTCTACTAGCAGTTGCAGCAATAACTTTGATCCTTTACCAACACAGACTGGAGATGTTCCGAAAGGTGCCGCAGCTGCGGGTGTTGGCCTGCGGAGGTGACGGCACCGTAGGCTGGGTCCTCTCCGTACTCGATCAGATCAACTTTGTGCCTCCGCCGGCCGTCGGCGTTCTACCACTCGGCACGGGAAACGATCTTGCCCGAGCGCTGGGCTGGGGTGGCGTAAGTATCTATTCGATGTTTTCAGCGTATTCATTCCAATTCGATGGCGTCATAAAATGGAAAGGGTTTGAGCAACGATTTTTATGTAAAACGTGTTCGATTATTATTGCTTATGTTCTGGTATGACTGTATCGTCATTAAAGTAAATGGGTTTCGTTTGAGTCCTTCATAAGAGATCCGTCTCTGATTTGAAACAACCCCATCAAAAATGTGACTTTAAGTTCGATAATTCGATTCGATTATTTGATTCGATGATTCGATTCGATGATTCGATTCGATGATTCGATTCGATGATTCGATTCGATGATTCGATTCGATGATTCGATTCGATGATTCGATTATTCGATTCGATGATTCGAATTGATGATTCAATTTGATGATTCGAATTCATTTGAATTCGAATTTTAAATGTTACAATTTCTGCTCGGGCATCATCCTTGGTCCCATTTTCGCCGACGGGCTACTTTCACTCCAGTAGTGTCACATCAAATAATATTTGATTTGCGAAGATAAAAGTAAATTGATTGAAAAAACGTGATTGTTTCTGACGAATGTCGTGTTCGGTGGAAGCCGGGAAACCAACCACAAAACCGATTTACTAACGCCATTATCGGGAATTGATTTCGTCTTCTGCGTCTGGGGCGACGCGCGCCATTACTGGTTGCCTAACTCGGGGCGTTTATTGTCTTTCCGTTCGGGACGACTAATCGAACGAGATGATTTACGACAAATTGCGTCGTTTCTTTCGCAGGGTTACACCGATGAACCGATTGGGAAGATTTTGGCCAACATTGGGAACTCGGACACGGTTCTGCTGGACCGGTGGAACTTGAAGGTCGAGCCGAACACCGCGGTGACGAACGCCGAAGATGGCAAGGACAATCTGCCGTTGAACGTGGTCAACAACTATTTCTCGTTGGGGGTTGACGCCCACATAGCGCTGGAATTCCACGAGGCGAGAGGTTTGTCCGGGTTTTGGGATTTTGAGGTTAAGGTCGATGACTGAGGTTTTTGTGATTTTTTCAGAGGCCCATCCGGAAAAGTTCAACTCCCGGCTGCGGAACAAGATGTTCTACGGCCAGGCCGGCGGTAAGGATCTGCTCAAGCGGAAGTGGAAGGGTTTGGCCGAATTTGTCACGCTGGAGTGCGACGGTAAGGACCTGACGCCGAAGCTGAAGGAGCACAAGGTGCATGCAATAGTATTTCTCAACATTCCAAGGTAGGTTGAGCGCCAGTTTCGTGACTCGGTAGACCTTAGATATCTGAGAATCTTCCCCTTTGTAGCTACGGAGGTGGAACCCATCCGTGGAACAAGTCCGGTGGACAGTTCGAGCCGGCCACCGATGACGGCCTGATCGAGGTCGTCGGCTTGACTACCTATCAGCTCCCGCTGCTGCAGGCCGGTGGCCACGGGACCTGTATAGCGCAGTGCAAGTCCGCCAAGATCGTCACCTCCAAAACTATCCCGATGCAGGTGGATGGCGAGGCGTGTAAGCTGAAGCCCTCCACCATCGAACTGACCCTGCTGAACAAGGCTGTGATGCTGGCGAAACGGAAGCCCGGAAGGGCCAATGTGCCGTGAGTGTTGATTCTAGGGGGTGTTCAGGGACGGAAGGAACATAACCTTAAATTCTTAACCGTTTCAGACAAGAAAAACTGGAATCTCTCAACCTAACGCTGATGAAGATCATGATGTCCGACTACGAGCAGCACCACTACGACAAGGATCTGCTGAAGAACTCGGCCGTCAACCTGGGCACGCTGGATGTGCCCGTTACCGATCTCGAACAGGTCCGGGTCCTCGTCAACAAGTACTGCGAAGAGCAGCCGGACAGCCCCAAGCTGTCGCCGGATTGGTGCTTTATCGATTGTAAGCTCTACAAACGGCGTTGTTCCACAGAACCCTACAAATGTTGTTTTGCTTCTCCCCTCGACAGCCTGCACAGCAGAGCGCTTCTTCCGGGTGGACCGGGCGCAGGAGAATCTACACTTCATCACCGACATTGCCACCGATTGTATTTTCGTGCTGGACCAGGAGTGTCCCACGTTGCCGCAGACGCCCGAAGACGAAAGCGGAGGCTCGCTGCAGACGAAGGAAGGCTCGGCTCTGCCGGCGCATCTCACCAGCAGCGTCGAGTCCAGCGATCGAGAGTCCCGCGATGGGACGCCTCAGTCACCCGGGCTGAAATTCTTCAACCGGTCGCTGTCGGGACCGGGTTCCGGAAGTGCATCCGACACGCTGTCACCTGCCCTTGACATTCCATCGAGAAAGAGTTAGTGTTTGGTTGGAAAGGGTGAAACATTTGTAAGGTTTTGACTCGCTTTTTCGTTCTTGAACAGGTTCTCAAGGTTCCCAGGGTTCTCACGGATCGCAGGACAGCCCCCGGAACAATCTGAGCGTCTCGGGTCCGGATAGCCACAGCGGAGGAACCCTCGGCAATGGTCAGAGCCTGGACCAGCTGGTCAACTTTAGGAGGTAACAGCCCCTGGTCACGATCCCCATCTTTCTTTTCCAGTTCTTCTTAGAGTCAACCCATCTCCAGTTATTTCTCACTAATTCTATTCAAATAAACAGGTCTTTTTTGCCTGCTTTTATCCCTTTAAGTATACTCTCCGGGAAAACCCCGTGTTTCACACTACCATGCAATAATGTACAGAGACCTAAGCGTACATCTCTTTTCCACTGGGGCGGCGCACCTGACGAGCGTCCCATGGTGAAGCGACGAAGAAACGGAAAACGACGACTGCCATTGCCTGCATTATCTCCTACACGTGTCATGTTTGCTCTTCATTAAAAGGAAATTTAAATGATGTTTGCATACTTGTCTGACATCCGTTCCTATTTCCCCGTTCCCCGTTAGCTTCGACTTCAAAGAGAGGGGCAAACATTGCTCTTTCAGTTCATCTGCTTTGCTTCCTTCTCGACCGACTTTGATAAACAACGCTAGACACCTAACCTAGCTAACGGGAACGCCATGAATTGACTGTCAAATGACTGACTGGCGACAATAAATGGCGGAAAATGTGCTTTGGATTCGGTTTGATCCGTCTCCAACTATTTCCTTTCAATTTTTTCTGCTAGGGATGTTTGACCTAAGTAACATAACTAGCTGAATAACAGTTTCTTAAGCTAAAGTTTGCTAAAGAGTGGTTTGTTTCACTCTTGTACAACAAAAATGTTTGTTGAGTGGCTTGTCGACTATCGATTGACACAAAACAAACTCATCGACTTATTGGACGTCCCTAACTGATTGACCATCCCTAATAACCTGATGACAGCCGTCGTTTTCCTGTCTTCAGAAATTATCTCACCTTGTTTGGAATGTATTTTAGAATTGTCACTTTCACTTTATAAATCCACATTTTAATCTTCGATTTTTCCTCAATATTTTCTCTTTCCTTTCTCTCTGCTCATTCTCACAACGAATGCTTTCTTCTTCTTCACTGATAACAACAAAAAAACCCTACAAATGCACGCTAAACATTACACGCACACAACCTGTCCGCCTGTCAACGCGCCGCAACTGTCAACGCGACGACGACGACGCCGACTGCGACAGCTTCCACGAGCGATTGTTCGGGTTGAACGAAGATGCCTTCGGATTCAGGTGACTACTGCTACTATCACTACCATAACCACCAACAACGGGTTTGTCTGTGTAGGAATAAGGCATGCAACGCAGAAGGCTGATTGGGAAAACATGTTGATTGCAGTAGGCTAGGTGTTGATCGTTGCTAGATGTCGCCTTTGTCAGCGGTTGAGAATCAGAATTGAATCGAATCATTGAATCGAATTATTGAATCGAATCATTGAATCGAATCATTGAATCGAATCATTGAATCGAATCATTGAATCGAATCCTTGAATCGAATCATTAAATCGAATCATTGAATCGAATCATTGAATCGAATCATTGAATCGAATCATTGAATCGAATCATTGAATCGAATCATTCGAAATCGAATCATTCGAAATCGAATCATTCGAAATCGAATCGAAATCGAATCGAAATCGAATCGAAATCGAATCGAAATCGAATCGAAATCGAATCGAAATCGAATCGAAATCGAATCGAAATCGAATCGAAATCGAATCGAAATCGAATCGAAATCGAATCGAAATCGAATCGAAATCGAATCGAAATCGAATCGAAATCGAATCGAAATCGAATCGAAATCGAATCGAAATCGAATCGAAATCGAATCGAAATCGAATCGAAATCGAATCGAAATCGAATCGAAATCGAAATCGAATCGAAATCGAATCGAAATCGAATCGAAATCGAATCGAAATCGAATCGAAATCGAATCGAAATCGAATCGAAATCGAATCGAAATCGAATCGAAATCGAATCGAAATCGAATCGAAATCGAATCGAAATCGAATCGAAATCGAATCGAAATCGAATCGAAATCGAATCGAAATCGAATCGAAATCGAATCGAAATCGAATCGAAATCGAATCGAAATCGAATCGAAATCGAATCGAAATCGAATCGAAATCGAATCGAAATCGAATCGAAATCGAATCGACATCGAATCGAAATCGAATCGAAATCGAATCGAAATCGAATCGAAATCGAATCGAAATCGAATCGAAATCGAAATCGAATCGAAATCGAATCGAAATCGAATCGAAATCGAATCGAAATCGAATCGAAATTGAATCGAAACCGAATCGAAATCGAATCGAAATCGAATCGAAATCGAATCGAAATCGAATCGAAATCGAATCGAAATCGAATCGAAATCGAATCGAAATCGAATCGAAATCGAATCGAAATCGAATCGAAATCGAATCGAAATCGAATCGAAATCGAATCGAAATCGAATCGAAATCGAATCGAAATCGAATCGAAATCGAATCGAAATTGAATCGAAATCGAATCGAAATCGAATCGAAATCGAATCGAAATCGAATCGAAATCGAATCGAAATCGAATCGAAATCGAATCATCGAATCGAATCGAAATCGAATCGAAATCGAATCGAAATCGAATCGAAATCGAATCGAAATCGAAATCGAATCGAAATCGAATCGAAATCGAATCGAAATCGAATCGAAATCGAATCGAAATCGAATCGAAATCGAAATCGAATCGAAATCGAATCGAAATCGAATCGAAATCGAATCGAAATCGAATCGAAATCGAATCGAAATCGAATCGAAATCGAATCGAAATCGAAATCGAATCGAAATCGAATCGAAATCGAATCGAAATCGAATCGAAATCGAATCGAAATCGAATCGAAATCGAATCGAAATCGAATCGAAATCGAATCGAAATCGAATCGAAATCGAATCGAAATCGAATCGAAATCGAATCGAAATCGAATCGAAATCGAATCGAAATCGAATCAAAATCGAATCGAAATCGAATCGAAATCGAATCGAAATCGAATCGAAATCGAATCGAAATCGAATCGAAATCGAATCGACATCGAATCGAAATCGAATCGAAATCGAATCGAAATCGAATCGAAATCGAATCGAAATCGAATCGAAATCGAATCGAAATCGAATCGAAATCGAATCGAAATCGAATCGAAATCGAATCGAAATCGAATCGAAATTGAATCGAAACCGAATCGAAATCGAATCGAAATCGAATCGAAATCGAATCGAAATCGAATCGAAATCGAATCGAAATCGAATCGAAATCGAATCGAAATCGAATCGAAATCGAATCGAAATCGAATCGAAATCGAATCGAAATCGAATCGAAATCGAATCGAAATCGAATCGAAATCGAATCGAAATCGAATCGAAATCGAATCGAAATCGAATCGAAATCGAATCGAAATCGAATCGAAATCGAATCGAAATCGAATCGAAATCGAATCGAAATCGAATCGAAATCGAATCGAAATCGAATCGAAATCGAATCGAAATCGAATCGAAATCGAATCGAAATCGAATCGAAATCGAATCGAAATCGAATCGAAATCGAATCGAAATCGAATCGAAATCGAATCGAAATCGAATCGAAATCGAATCGAAATCGAATCGAAATCGAATCGAAATCGAATCGAAATCGAATCGAAATCGAATCGAAATCGAATTGAAATCGAAATCGAATTGAAATCGAAATCGAATTGAAATCGAAATCGTAATCGAATCGAAATCGAATCGAAATCGAATCGAAATCGAAATCGAATCGAAATCAAATAGAAATCGAATAGAAATCGAATAGAAATCGAATCGAAATCGACTCGAAATCGAATCGAAATCGAATCGAAATCGAATCGAAATCGAATCGAAATCGAATCGAAATCGAATCGAAATCGAATCGAAATCGAATCGAAATCGAAATCGAATCGAAATCGAATCGAAATCGAATCGAAATCGAAATCGAATCGAAATCGAATCGAATCGAAATCGAATCGAAATCGAATCGAAATCGATTCGAAATTGAATTGAAATCGATTCGAAATCGAATCGAAATCGAATCGAAATCGAATCGAAATCGAATCGAAATCGAATCGAAATCGAATCGAAATCGAATCGAAATCGAATCGAAATCGAATCGAAATCGAATCGAAATCGAATTGAAATCGAATCGAAATCGAATCGAAATCGAATCGAAATCGAATCGAAATCGAATCGAAATCGAATCGAAATCAATTCGAAATCAAATCGAAATCGAATCGAAATCGAATCGAAATCGAATCGAAGTCGAATCGAAACCGAATCGAAATCGAATCGAAATCGAACCGAAATCGAATCGAAATCGAATCGAAATCGAATCGAAATCGAATCGAAATCGAATCGAAATCGAATCGAAATCGAATCGAAATCGAATCGAAATCGAATCGAAATCGAATCGAAATCGAATCGAAATCGAATCGAAATCGAATCGAAATCGAATCGAAATCGAATCGAAATCGAATCGAAATCGAATCGAAATCGAATCGAAATCGAATCGAAATCGAATCGAAATCGAATCGAAATCGAATTGAAAACGAATCGAATCGAAAAGATTCTCACACCTCAATGACTTTTTATGAGTTTTATCCTCCGTGTGACAGTGGAAGCCTGTTTATCCGTAAACAACGCTTCTTTATCGATGTATTAGGAAGATTAAATAAAAGTTCGTCAGCTCATCCGTGAAAGCCTTTCACAATGTATTGTGTACGTTCATGTGCTTTTAGACGCGCAGATGTCCTCAGCAGCCGTTTCTCGTTATTCAGAAAACAATATCGAAACAAGCTTAAGCAAAAACCTTTCCTTCCAAGAAGATTAAATGCGTAATGTCCCATCGCTTCTTATGATGGCGACTGTGTCACCCCTCCCAGTAGGCTTTGCTTAATTGTGAGTGCTTCTCACCACCACCCATCTCACCGTCACCCACCACTCTCGTCGGCATCTCATTCGCATCATTTAGTTTTAGGATGTTCCTGCTTCCCGCTCGTCGCCGGCGCCTGCTACGATGCCTCCTCCCTCGCTCATCATCTAATCTCATCAAGTGCTTGTAAATAATTGAAACGCCTACATGTAGGCTCATGTCAGCTGCTATTTAGGAGCGACGGCAGGTACATGCTTGGAATCGTCGTCGACAACCGGAACAGCATCGCTTCCAGAGTAGCTAGTAGAGCTTTCAAACTCTCCCTTGTTCATATATTAGGCATGATTTAGGGACTGTCCATTTATTACGTAAGGAGATTTTAGCGATTTTTCGACACCTCCTCCCCCCCTTGTAAGATTTTTTGTATGAGAATCTAAATATTTTTGTATGGCGCGTAAGATTTCTCAAACCCCCCCTCCCCCTATAAACCCTTACGTAATTAATGGACAGCCCCTTATGTGATTTGTTTATCTCTCGTCACCCTCTCTGAAGTGAATGTATTTAGAGCTTTACCTGTTACCTGTGCTACTACCGGCGACCGTATGCCGCTGCTAATTGGTAGCTCTTCCGGCGTCATTTTTTTTTTCGCTCTCGTCGCCACTCACTGTGTACTCTGTGTGGGACACAATAACACTGCTAAATTAATTTGTTCAATTATTCTTTTCCCTCTTTTTTTTCTCAACGCTTCCGGCCCACCTCACACCACGATGGTCAACGTGCTGCTGCGCCTGGATGACGATAATTGTGGCAAACATTTGCATAACTCTCGGCGATAAAATGGATGAATGAATGAACGAACGCGGGTGAAAAATAAACTGTGGATGACACCGAACCTACGATGCAGCAATCTACTGGAGAAGACAACCGATGCGGTAATTAAGGCGGCCAAAATGGGTGATTTGGTGATGGTAAGTGATATTTTTTTCGGGTTTGTGATATTGTTTGTTGGGGATGAAGGGCGGGCAGTATCTTCGGTGGGAATTATGAGCAAATTACTTTTTGGAGTTCGCGGATAAAATGTTATCAGCTTCCATTCGTCCTCAATCTCCCCTGGAAATTACAGTGATTTTTTCCTGGAAATTCCGGAGAATTTCCCTTAGAAATTCTGGCGAATTTTCCCAGGAAATCCCGGAGAATTTTCCCTGGAAATTCCGTAGAATTTCCCGTGGAAATACCTTAGAATTTCGCCTGGAATGAATGAATTTTCTCCTGGAAATTCGAATGAATTTCCCCTGGAAATTCGAATGAATTTCCCCTGGAAATTCGAATGAATTTTCCCTGGAAATTCGAATGAATTTCCCCTGGAAATTCGAATGAATTTCCCCTGGAAATTCGAATGAATTTCCCCTGGAAATTCGAATGAATTTCCCCTGGAAATTCGAATGAATTTCCCCTGGAAATTCGAATGAATTTCCCCTGGAAATTCGAATGAATTTCCCCTGGAAATTCGAATGAATTTCCCCTGGAAATTCGAATGAATTTCCCCTGGAAATTCCAAAGAATTTCCCCTGGAAATTCCAAAGAATTTCGCCTGGAAATTCAAATGGATTTCCCCTGGAAATTCGAATGAATTTCCCCTGGAAATTCGAATGAATTTCCCCTGGAAATTCGAATGAATTTCCCCTGGAAATTCGAATGAATTTCCCCTGGAAATTCAAATGAATTTCCCCTGGAAATTCGAATGAATTTCCCCTGGAAATTCGAATGAATTTCCCCTGGAAATTCCAAAGAATTTCCCCTGGAAATTCCAAAGAATTTCCCCTGGAAATTCCAAAGAATTTCCCCTGGAAATTCCAAAGAATTTCCCCTGGAAATTCCAAAGAATTTCCCCTGGAAATTCCAAAGAATTTCCCCTGGAAATTCCAAAGAATTTCCCCTGGAAATTCCAAAGAATTTCCCCTGGAAATTCCAAAGAATTTCCCCTGGAAATTCCAAAGAATTTCCCCTGGAAATTCCAAAGAATTTCCCCTGGAAATTCCAAAGAATTTCCCCTGGAAATTCCAAAGAATTTCCCCTGGAAATTCCAAAGAATTTCCCCTGGAAATTCCAAAGAATTTCCCCTGGAAATTCCAAAGAATTTCCCCTGGAAATTCCAAAGAATTTCCCCTGGAAATTCCAAAGAATTTCCCCTGGAAATTCCAAAGAATTTCCCCTGGAAATTCCAAAGAATTTCCCCTGGAAATTCCAAAGAATTTCCCCTGGAAATTCTAAAGAATTTCCCCTGGAAATTCTAAAGAATTTCCCCTGGAAATTCCAAAGAATTTCCCCTGGAAATTCCAAAGAATTTCCCCTGGAAATTCCAAAGAATTTCCCCTGGAAATTCCAAAGAATTTCCCCTGGAAATTCCAAAGAATTTCCCCTGGAAATTCGAAAGAATTTCCCCTGGAAATTCGAAAGAATTTCCCCTGGAAATTCCAAAGAATTTCCCCTGGAAATTCCAAAGAATTTCCCCTGGAAATTCCAAAGAATTTCCCCTGGAAATTCCAAAGAATTTCCCCTGGAAATTCCAAAGAATTTCCCCTGGAAATTCCAAAGAATTTCCCCTGGAAATTCCAAAGAATTTCCCCTGGAAATTCCAAAGAATTTCCCCTGGAAATTCCAAAGAATTTCCCCTGGAAATTCCAAAGAATTTCCCCTGGAAATTCCAAAGAATTTCCCCTGGAAATTCCAAAGAATTTCCCCTGGAAATTCCAAAGAATTTCCCCTGGAAATTCCAAAGAATTTCCCCTGGAAATTCCAAAGAATTTCCCCGGGAAATTCGAATGAATTTCCCCGGGAAATTCGAATGAATTTCCCCTGGAAATTCGAATGAATTTCCCCTGGAAATTCGAATGAATTTCCCCTGGAAATTCGAATGAATTTCCCCTGGAAATTCGAATGAATTTCCCCTGGAAATTCGAATGAATTTCCCCTGGAAATTCGAATGAATTTCCCCTGGAAATTCGAATGAATTTCCCCTGGAAATTCGAATGAATTTCCCCTGGAAATTCGAATGAATTTTCCCTGGAAATTCGAATGAATTTCCCCTGGAAATTCGAATGAATTTCCCCTGGAAATTCGAATGAATTTCCTCCGGAAATTCGAATGAATTTTTCTGGAAATTCGAATCAATGAATTTCCCTGGAAATGCGAATGAATTTCCCTGGAAATTCGAATGAATTTGAGCATGAGCATAAGTATAAATGACCGCACAATTCGTAGTTGCTACTCCGTGATTGACCGGAGCAATCGAAATTGCACAGAGAACCAATGATTGAGGTTTGGGACTAGCATAGCATTCGCAATGTACACAGTTCGAGAACTCTCAACTATATTAAGGTCAATAACAGCGCCGGCCACGTCCTTACGGTCATCGAGGATGGGAAGGAATGTTAGTAAGTGTTACGGTAACCATTGCACACTGGGCCAGCAACAGAAATTAGCAAGACAAAACCTTTAGCACATTGGTGTTACGTCCTATCAAGTTGGTGTCTTCGGTAAAGTTGTTGGGTTTTATTTGCGTCTCAAATTGCGTTTAGAATTTAGTTCATAAAACCACCGCATCTTAGAGCTTTGGCGTCTTCGGCAAAGTTGTAAAGCAGCCAAAAATATCAAAAGTGGTCGAAGACATCAAAACTCTAGCTCTTAAAATAACAATGTTACATAAAATATTATAAACGAAAAAAATCCTAGCTACGCCAATCAGCATAAAACCAAAATGAAGATATTTGGTTTTAAGTATCACGGTTTTAAAAACTTTAACAAGACTAATTAGCCATTGTTACTTGGGTTCTCAGGACGTTTCCAGATGTTTTCTCTGGTTTATTTGAATGTTTCTAGAGGCTTTCTCTGGAAGTTTGATGTATTTTTTTTTACTGGAAGATTCGAGCGGCTTCACAATTCCATGAGCTTGCTCTCGAAGGTCCACAGGCTTCCTGTTGAAGTCTCAATTTCAAAAAGTTTCATTTGGATGCTGTTGCCAACAGTAGCTGCAACTAGATGTTTTGCTCGGGTATCTTGGCGCGGCGACGTCGTCCACGGTTACCATGCCAACGTGCGACTCGCGATCAAAGCATGCGAGCAGAAATTCAAATAGAAGAAAATTTTCAACTGAACCAGACGCGTGCTTTCAGCTAGAGCTTATTGTAAAACTAAATTATAGAGTTAAATTGTTAGATTTAATAAAGTAATATTAGAAATTATTATAGAAAAAGTGTTTAATTGGTAGTTCCAGTAGTAAGGAAATCTGGTGGTATCATCTTGACCAGTTCAGGTGAGTGCTGACCGAGGCCCCCGTATAGTGGCCTTTCGGGACTGCCAGCTGAATTTTATAGATGCCCCATGGAGATTCTCTTGGAAGTTTCCTGAAACTTCCCCTGGGCATTTGCAGAGGCTTTTTCAGGACGTTCCCAGAGTCGTCCTCTGGACGTCCCATGGACGTTTACTCTGGACTTTTACGGAGGCTCTTAGGATTCTCGACGACTCCAGAGGCTTTCTAAAGACATTTCCAGAAGCTTCCGCTAGACTTTTGCAGAGTTTTTCTTTGCACGTTTTCAAAGGCTTACTCTGTTTGCAGTTGCTTTCTGGAAGATTAAAGAAGCTTCCTAATGACAATTATATGGGCTTGCTCTCGAAAGTCCATAGGCTTCCTGTGGAAGTTTCAAAAAGTTACATCTGGACGCCCCATGGGCATTCCTTTGGAAGCATCCTGATGCTTCCGCTGGACATTTGCAGAGGTTTCTTCAGGACGTTTTAATAGGTTTCCTCAGACGTCTCTTGGGCCTTTCAAGACTCTGAACGTTTTTGAAGGCTCCTAGGATTTCTTTTGGCTGATTCCAGCGGTTTCCTGAAGACAGTTACTAAAAGTATCCTCTGGACGTTCCCAGAGGCTTCCTCTGGATGTTTACAGAAGCATCCGCTAGACAATTCCAGAGGCTTCGGCTTTACATTTCCCGTAGTTTCTTCTGCGCGTTTTCAGAAGCTTTCGCTGGACATGGACAGGAGCTTCAGGATGTTTCCAGAGTTTTGTTTTGAATGCTGTCAGAGGATTCCTCTGGACTTTTCCAGATTTTTTGGTGAGTGTAGAATTAGCAACTAGTTATAATACACATAAATAAAAACAAAAAAAAAAAAAGATTTTTTGGTTTTTGACAATTCTAGAGGCTTCCTAAAGCTGATTCCAAAGGCTGGCCCTTGAAGAGCCCATAGGTTTCCTTTGGACTTCTCCATAAGTATGTGCTTCCTCAAGACGTTTCCAGTAGCCTTTTCTGGCCTCTGCAGATGGCTGCTGTAGTTTTCATCATTCTTCTTCATTCTCATCGTCTTCGTAGTACTCAACTTCATCATCAGCCTCATTATAGAGCTTGCTGACGTTTATTCACCTCTCTCTTTCAAGCATGCAGGCGGGATAGGATTTGTTTTCATCGGGAAAGGTTTCCCGATGAAAACAAATCCTATCCCGCCTGCATGCTTGAAAGAGAGAGGTGAATAAACGTCAGCAAGCTCTATTGTCCTAATAAGGGTGCTATTACACTCTTTGCCCAGACGCCAAATATTTGACCACTTTTGACAGATAAATTTTGGCAGGTGGTTTGGCTCTGTTTGTCCCTATTCGTTTTTCGAAAGTGACAAATATTTTTGTTTGCCAGGTACACCTTGGTCAAAATTTAACTGTCAAAAGTGGTCAAATATTTGGCATTGGTCAAAGAGTGTCATACTAGCTTAAGTCTCATCGTCGCCTTTATCGTTCTCATTATCTTTATTCTCTTCATCGATTGTGCGATATTTGCCAGAAAACCATTCGCCAGAATGCCATTAGTCAGAAAGACATTTGCCAGAAAATACCATTTCCCAGAAAACCATTTGCTAGAATGTACCATTCCCCAGAAAGTACCATTTCCCAGAAATTTTCCAAAATTCTCAATCCAGAAGTGTTCCCAATTTAATGATAATTTAAAACATTCCTATTGAAAAATAAATCGTATTTTTTTATTTGTTTGGGATCGATAAGCCCACGATAACGATCGTAAAAATGTAAAATTTAATTTTTGTTCAGATTTATATGCGAAAGCTAAATACATAAACTAACGGAACTGATGTAAGAGCAAACAAGAAATGGTTTTTGAGTAACTTTTAAAGAAAAGCCTATAGTTTGAAGATGGGCAAATTACTCTGAAACAAAAAAAATATGTAAACTCAAACCTTTCGCACTTCACAATACAATAAATCTTTTATGTTATTTAATTTTTTTATTGCGCACAACAGCTTATTTTTCCAATTAGCACTTTTCCACAAAGTTGTCTTGTGGACAAGTTGATCATGGTGTGGATCCAATTGATCAAATATTATTTTGACGGGATTTGATCAATACTCATCAAAGATTTTCCTTTCTACACATAGGATTTTCTTTTACTGTTGTGGAATTTTTGGCTTTACTTATATTTTTCAAAGATTTTCTTCTTTCAATTGAAAGTAATTTTTTAAGCTTATTTTTGACAATAACATGATCACTTTAACCTTCCTTAGTCCCTAAAAAAAAGTTACAAATAAGACCCTGGGGTCATTTTTTACCCCAAACTTTGAAAGGCTCTCAAAAATCAGTGGCTGGGCCGATTTTGATTTTCTTTGGCCCAAATGAAAGCCACACATGTCTAGTTTTCAAAACCCCCGGAGAGTTCCGGATTTGGTCACTGTGGCCACCGGGAACCTGCTTCAACTGAAAAATGCCGCTTTAGAGACCCTAACTTTGGCAAGCTATAACTTTGCAACCAAACAAGTAATCAGGACCGTTCAAGAATCGTTGGAAAGGTATTCACGTGGACTTTGATTAAAGACATTAATATTGACTAATTCTTAAGAACCGGTTCCGGAAATCCGGAACATCCGAAAAGTAATGTTTTTCACGATAATGTGCTAGAAAGCACATTCATATTATTTACAGGATAGAAGTTTTTGCATCAAACTTCTTTAGGCCATAATACAATCTGTCGAGAACTATTTCTATATGTTTCTGGTTATGTCCCGTCCTTCTGGAACCGGTTCCAGGGATCCCACAAGATGGCCAACGAGTTGACTGTAACGAAATTGAACGGTTGTCCGCGCTAAACACATCTGCGTTGGTTAACTCATGATGAAATCTCAATAATTTTACATGCTCCATATTGTTGTGATATGTAAAAATATTGTTGGACATTGTGGTCTTATGTGGCCACCGGAGTGACCACCGGAGAAACCCGTATTGAGGGACTTCCATGTTTTTGCAACAAAGATAGGCATTCGACGGCTCTAACTTCATGATTTTTCATGGCCATGTGGCTTCTGGCATTAAACAGAAGAATTGACCATTCTGGTCTGTTTTGGCCACCGGAGTGACCACCGGAGAAATCCGTATTGAGGGAGTTTCATGTTTTTGCAACAATGATAGGCATTCGACGGTTCTAACTTCATGTTTTTTCATGGCCATGTGGCTTCTGGCATTAAATAGAAGAATTGACCATTCTGGTCTGTTTTGGCTACCGGAATGACCACCGGAGATATCCGTATTGAGGGAGTTTCATGTTTTTGCAATAAAGATAGGCATTCGACAGCTCTAACTTTATGATTTTTCATGGCCATGTGGCTTCTGGCATTGAAAAGAAGAATTGACCACAATGATCTGTTTTGGCCACCGGAGTGACCACCGGAGAAACTCGTATTGAGGGAGTTTCATGTTTTTGCAACAAGGATAGGCATTCGAAGGCTCTAACTTCATGATTTTTCATGGACATGTTGCTTCTGGTATTAAAAAGAACAATTGAATATTCTGGTTCGCTTTGGCCACCGGAGTGACCACCGGTGAAATCCGTATTGAGGGAGTTTCATGTTTTTGCAACAAATATAGGCATTCGACGGCTCTAACTTCATGATTTTCCATGACCATGTGGCTTCTGGCATTAAAAAGAAGAATTGACCATTCTGGTCCGTTTTGGCACTGGGTCGGTCCACGGCGACGGCGACGACGACGACGACGAAGTGATGATGAAGAATAAATTAACGACAGTTTGGTTTTTGGGAGACCACGCAAAGTAGTTGGAACGAAACGAGGATAATGATCGAGCATATGATGATGAGGATCAACAACGGGACGCAAGAAATTTTTTAGGGGTTACCAATCGTGATGTTGTCAGAGGCATAGCTGGATGTTCATCATACGTTATTTACTTATCGGCGCAAATATTGTGTATACGACAGTTGTGGAAATTTTACTATATTGTTGTTGAAAGCTTTATTGAATTAAGGCTCTGATTCATTTGACGGACTTTGTGGTTTGATGTTTAATGTTCCTGATTACTCCTGGGCACTGGGTTTTATCCCTGGCCCTGGCCAGTCTCTTTCAACCTATTTTATAACTTTGTACATACAGTCGAGACTCTTATAAGATCACTGGTCGGGGGGCGCAATAGGAATCCGCTTAATAGGAGACTAAGATCTTATAGGTTTTCGGCCTTTTGGGGGTATGGCCTATTATCTCGGGTGTGTTAAGAGTTAGCGCAATACTTTCTTCGGCAAAGTTTTAGGGCTTGATAAGATCTACCATTTAGAAATTTGGTTCATAGGATTAGTTGGCAATTTGACCGCTAGAGGGACCATCAACAGTTTGATGCTAAATTGCACTACAGAAACCATATCAGGTTGTCAAGCAAACGTTACGATATGCGACAGCTCAAGACCCTGATAATTTGGAAGGATAGTGTCTTCGGAAAAGTTGTTGGGTACGCCAAGAACTTACTGACGATGAGTTGCGAAGTTCAAAATTCCTCCACTGAGCGGCGCTAGTGAATATGCAAATTTTAGAAATTTCATAGCTCAGAATCCTGATAACTTACGAAGTTGGTGTCTTCGGCAAAGTTGTTCAGTATGACATAAACTTATATAAAAAAAACACATGTTTCGAAATTCTGCTACTAGGCGGCGCTAGTGAACATGCAAATTTTAGAAAACTTATAGCTCAGAATCCTGATAACTTAGAAAGTTGATGTCTTCGGCAAAGTTGTTCAGTATGACATAAACTTATATAAAAAAAACACATGTTTCGAAATTCTGCCACCAGGTGGCGTTTACCGGTTTTTTCGTCTTTTTCCGACTTTTTTGTAGTTTTTCGGCTTGGAAAAACTACTTAGTGTCGCTCCCCCCGATAACTTATTAAGTTGGTGTCTTTGGAAAAGTTAATCAGAATGACATAAACTTTCATAACAATAAACACTTGTTTCGCAATTCTGCCACTAGGCGGAGCTAGTGACCATGCAAATTTTAAAAATCTCATAGATCAGAATCCTGATAACTTAGAAAGTTGATGTCTTCGGCAAAGTTGATCAGTATGACATAAACTTACATAAAAATAAACACTTGTTTCGCAATTCTGCCACTAGGCGGCGCAAGTGAACATGCAAATTTTAGAAAACTCATAGCTCAGAATCCTGATAACTTAGAAAAATGGTGTCTTCGGCAAAGTTGATCAGTATGACATAAACTTACATAAAAATAAACACTTGTTTCAAAATTCTGCCACTTGGCGGCGTTTACCGGTTTTTTTCGATTTTTTTTGAAGTTTTTCGGCTCAGCAAAACTAGTGTCGCTCCCCCCGATAACTAAGAAAATTGGTGTCTTCAGCAAAATTGACCAGTATGACATAGACTAACATAAAACGGAAACCTTGTTTCGCAATTCTGCCATTAGGTGGCGCTAGTGAACTTGCAAATTTTAGAAATTGTATAGCTCAGAATCCTAATAACTTAGGAAGATGGTGTCTTCGGCAAAGTTGATCAGTACGACATAGACTTGCACAAAATGGGACACTTGTGACAGAATTCTGCCTCTAAGTAGCACCAGTAAACACGCAAATTTTAAAAATCTCATAGCTCAGAATTCTGCAATCTTGGAGAGACTGTATTCTTCATTGATGAGATACTTGGTTTGAAATTCTGCCCCTGGGCAGCATGCACATTTTATTAATTGTATACCTTGATGTCAGTCGGACTCGAAAGGAATCCTCCGTAGAACTTTAAGAGTATGCCAGTTGAAACTACTAGACGAATTAATTTTATTAAAAAAATTAAAAAATTGCGAAGTGTTCATAAAACTCACTAAATGGATAATATTTGTGACTGAATTCCTCGATTGCAGAACTTGATAATTCCCTAATTCAAGTGAAACATTGTTTGTCTTCCTCAAGAAAGCCCTTCTTCTACCAACTAAGACAACTTTTCATTCTGAAAAAGCTGACTTCACATAAGTATAAGAAAATAGAGTCTGCAAGAAAGGAGAAAGCATATCAAGTACTAACAAATAATGTGGACATATCTAAAAAGATAATGAAAAGAAACGATGTGATTTTCAAGAACAGTGAACACAGACGACCAAAACGTTAAGTGGTGTTAATCAAAATATACGATGAAAGGTTTGTTTGTGAACCAAAGTAAAACTATCCTCAATTCTCGAACTAATCATATTACCATTGACAGTGCAGTATCAGACTACAAGAATCGCAGTATGTTTTAACATGAATTGCCTCTACTACAAAATAACCTTGTTGAACAATAAGAATAACAACTGAGCATAAAGATAATATGTCGCGTGTCGAAGCATGAAAATTGAGCCGTCGAAAGACTGCTTCTGGTGATAAATCTAGATAATATGAGCGTTTAAAAATAAACATAGGAGTTCCCTAGTATGTGTTTCTCCAGGTGGTCACTCCGATGGCCAAAGCAGACCAGAATAGTCAAAATAGTACACAATCATGAAGTTATAGCCGTCGAATGCCCATCTTTGTTGCAAAAACATGGAAGTCCCTCAATGCGATTTTTTCCGGTGGTCACTCCGGTGGCCAAAACGGACCAGAATGGTAAATTCTTCTTTTTAATGCCAGAAGCCACATGGCCATGGAAAATCATGAAGTTAGAGCCAAGCTTGCTATTTGATGAAAACATTCGCGAAATGATGCGATTTGCTTTCGACAACGAATACGTTTTCACCCATCCTCGCTTTATTCAATCAACCTCCCATACGAGTAGCACACGAACGGACTCAACACTAATCAGCATAGTTGACTCTTCCTTTTCGCCGTTGAGCCGTTGCGTTCTAGCCAACACACTAAACGCTTTCAGCAATATTTTGCTGAATTTTGCCGAGCTGAAGAGATCAGCAAAATTTTTTGCTGAACTTTCAGCAAAGTTTGCTGAATTTCAGCAAAACGTTACTGGTGATCAGCAGAGTTTACTGAACAAATCAGCAAATTTTGCTGAATTTCAGCAAAATTTTTGCTGAAACCTTCAGCTCGGCAAAATTCAGCAAAATTTTGCTGAAACCTTGAATCGATTTTTGGTGTGAAGCATCTCTTTTCATCACTTTCGATGCTTTTCGACAGCTTATCGCGAAGCATCGTTGGCTGGAAGCTTTATTAGTATGGTATCGGTACATGCGAATGTTGCTTCTGTGTGCGTGTCGAGCGTTCGTGCCGTAGCTTCGCAAACCAACCTATTCGGTATGGTTCGGCTGTTCGGGCGAGCGTGTGGCGGCGCAGTCAGATGTGTGCAAAATCGTTTGTGATTTACATCATGTTCGTTTTGCCACCTCTTTGCTGCTGGTCATCGCTGATCAGTGCACAGTTCAATCGCACGCGATAAATATACAGTTGATGAGCTGTGATGAGCACTAGTGAGGTGATAATTTGCATCATTGGTTAGAGCCGTCGAATGCCTATATTTGTTGCAAAAACATGAAACTCCCTCAATACGGATTTCACCGGTGGTCACTCCGGTGGCCAAAGCGAACCAGAATATTCAATTGTTCTTTTTAATACCAGAAGCAACATGTCCATGAAAAATCATGAAGTTAGAGCCTTCGAATGCCTATCTTTGTTGCAAAAACATGAAACTCCCTCAATACGAGTTTCTCCGGTGGTCACTCCGGTGGCCAAAACAGACCATTGTGGTCAATTCTTTTTTTCAATGCCAGAAGCCACATGGCCATGAAAAATCATGAAGTTAAAGCCGTCGAATGCCTATCTTTGTTGCAAAAACATGAAACTCCCTCAATACGGATTTCTCCGGTGGTCACTCCGGTAGCCAAAACAGACCAGAATGGTAAATTCTTCTATCTAATGCCAGAAGCTACATGGCCATGAAAAAACATGAAGTTAGAGCCGTCGAATGCCTATCTTTGTTGCAAAAACATGAAACTCCCTCAATACGGGTTTCTCCGGTGGTCACTCCGGTGGCCAAAACAGACCAGAATGGTTAATTCTTCTTTTCAATGCCAGGACCTACATGGCCATGAAAAAACATGAAGTTAGAACCGTCGAATGCCTATCTTTGTTGCAAAAACATGAAACTCCCTCAATACGGATTTCTCCGGTGGTCACTCCGGTGGCCAAAACAGACCAGAATGGTCAATTCTTCTATTTAATGCCAGAAGCCACATGGCCATGAAAAATCATGAAGTTAGAGCCGTCGAATGCCTATCTTTGTTGCAAAAACATGGAAGTCCCTCAATACGGGTTTCTCCGGTGGTTACTCCGGTGGCCACATAAGACCACAATGTCCAATAATATTTTTACATATCACAACAATATGGAGCATGTAAAATTTTTGAGATTTCATCATGAGTTAACCAACGCAGATGTGTTTAGCGCGGACAATTGTTCAATTTCGTTACAGTCAACTCGTTGGCCATCTTGTGGGATCCCTGGAACCGGTTCCAGAAGGACGGGACATAACCAGAAACATACAGAAATAGTTCTCGACCGATTGTATTATGGCCTAAAGAAGTTTGATGCAAAAACTTCTATCCTGTAAATAATATGAATGTGCTTTCTAGCACATTATCGTGAAAAACATTACTTTTCGGATGTTCCGGATTTCCGGAACCGGTTCTTAAGAATTAGTCAATATTAATGTCTTTAATCAAAGTCCACGTGAATACCTTTCCAACGATTCTTGAACGGTCCTGATTACTTGTTTGGTTGCAAAGTTATAGCTTGCCAAAGTTAGGGTCTCTAAAGCGGCATTTTTCAGTTGAAGCAGGTTCCCGGTGGCCACAGTGACCAAATCCGGAACTCTCCGGGGGTTTTGAAAACTAGACATGTGTGGCTTTCATTTGGGCCAAAGAAAATCAAAATCGGCCCAGCCACTGATTTTTGACAGCCGTTCAAAGTTTGGGGTCAAAAATGACCCCAGGGTCTTATTTGTAACTTTTTTTATGGGAGCTCCCCTAGGGGTCGTCCAATGTTTTGGATGAATGAAAATGATAGTTTTCCACAAAAAAATAATTGTCTGAAAATTTCACATTTCTAGGCCTTTCGAAACAAAAGCTATAGCGAATTAAAATTCGGAAAAGGTCAAAAAAGACCCCAAGACCTTACTAAGGTTAAATAATAATTGTTGTGCCTAGCAGCAAAATTACCCGGAATTGTTGATCACACACTTAAGTCAATCGAATACCATAAACAAAAACCTATTGGAAGCAACGAGTAAAATACACAGAGATAATAACTTAAGTGACGGTTTTACCCTAGGTTTTACCTATACCATTAGCCTGACTGTCACTGCCCGAAAGCCATTACCATTAGGCCGAATGTCACTTGATCAAATGCTATAAAAAGCTTGTTCTTGAAGAAATTAATTCTAATAATTCCAGCAGAGTTTTTTCCTTCTTTTAATCATCTGCTTTTCTTTCTAGATGAACTTCTTAGTTTATTTCCGCCATTTCTAACAAATGTATTCCCTTATCACGGTGATTGTAGCATGTGAGCTTAACATATTTGGGCTTTGGTATCATGGCCAATGGCGCTCCGGCAGTATAGTGTTATAGAACCTTAATATCAATGGTATTGGGGCATTCGGCTGAAGGCCGTCGGGTCGAATGTCATTTGGTCGAGTTCATTAGGTCAAAAAGTTATTTTGCCGAATGGCAATATTTTTTTTTTTCGTTTTCTCTTTTTATGCTGTTGAATTAATTGTTGAAGTTGGAACTACTGTATTTTACCCATGAATTTTTCCTTCTTTTAAATACAGGAACAATAAACGGGTTTAAGATCTGTTTTTATTTTTCAATAATTAAACTACTAGTTCCGAAATACCAATATTGATTTATGGTTCTAACATAATCAACAATTCATGCCAAAAACTACTCTTGCAATAAAACTAGAAAGAACAGCCTGTGTTGAGAAGAAGGAATACTTCATTATTTGAACTAGAGAGAATAACTACTGGCGTTCGATTTGAATAGGTCGTATGAACATAGGAATTACAGCAAACATTCGACCTATTCAAATCGAATGCCAGAGTTTCATTGTAGAAAAATAGTTTTTTGCACCGAATCCGTTGATGTTCAACTAGTAAATTTTGCCTTCTTTTAAACATACACACCAACATTTTTGAAATGCTTCCAGCACGCCAAAAATCAGCAAAAGAATTTTTTTTGCTGAATTTCAGCACAACTTTGCTGATCAACTGTCAAAATTGCTAGATTTCGACATTAATTGTTGATTGCGATAGAGCAATACGACAATATTGATATTGTAGAAGTATTAGCTAATTATTGGAAAACCGAACAAATTTAAGAAACCGTTCCGATTCCTGTTCCATAATCACTGAATTTGATTTGTGATCATCATTTGACCATTCGGCCTAATGGACTTCGGTCAGCAGTATTTTGACTTTTGACCATACCAGATGTTTGTGGACCCATGCACTTATAGCCTAGTTATATCGAAACCTCGCGCTTAGTATCATACAGGCGTATCTGTAATGATAGATTTCTCGTCATCGATTTTCTCTATGTTCAATAACTACCGATGAATCATTTCCAGTTGTTTTTGTTGTTCTAGCCCTAGTCGTCCTTTATCGAAACAAACCAAGAGATCATCCTAGCAGTGAACATATTGAATTATTGCAGAAGATTGAAACTGACGACAGTTTTTATGTTAATGGACTGAAATATATCTACCGAATTCTCGCAATCACATCTTTAGTTTTGATTAATTCTAAGAAAATGAAGAAAATTTCTATTTGCCCGAAAGTACCATTTGCCAGAATGTACCAATCCCCAGAATTGAATCTATCTATATATATAAAAATGAGTTTGAAGTCCCTTTGAGGCAACAAAACTCACGAACGGCTGAACCGATCGGGATGACTCTTGCATGATTTGATTCGTATTCATGGTGGCTGTGTTTCTATGTAAAAAAAGTTACGAAAGTCAACTTCAAAGAAGAGCAATTGTAAAATTACTGAAATTGTTATGAGCGGGGAAGAAATTCAAAAAGATCACAATAAAACCAATCTAGAGTGCGGTGCCAAAATGACTCCCCAGCAATTGTCAAACAATCACAATCAAAATGGCAGTACAACGTCTGCCGGGACAGCTAGTATTTTATATAAAATTCTGGGGATTGGTACATTCTGACAAATGGTACTTTCGGGCAAACAGTATTCTGGCAAATGGTACATTCTGGCAAATGGTTTTCTGGCGTTTGTCATTCTGGCGAATGGTTTTCTGGCGAACGGTTTTCTGGCAAATATCGCACAATCCTCTTCATCGATTTGATAACTTCCATCGTTCTTGTCATCTTCGTCGTACTAACTTACATCTAAAACCACATCTGTTTGTTTCATCGTGTTTATTATATTCATATAGGGAAGTGGAACCATCTCGGCAGGGGTCCTATTTTGGGCACTTTTCTGTTATAACTCAGCCAATTCTGAACCAATTGACACAATTTTTGGAACGCGATGAGATACGTATAGTATCTAGCCGTGTACAAAATTTCAAGTCAATTGGTTTGGAATTGTCTGAGTTATAGCGAAGAGTGCCCAAAATACCGGCCGCTGCCCAAGTGGTTCGCTACCCTATCCATCTGCATAGCCCTTATGGATTTTATCTCTTGCAAATCATATTCGTCCTGGTTGCTCATTCGTATCACATTACCCATTTCCATCAGAAAAGTGTGATTCAAATTTGCCACATTCCACGCACTTCTACGCCGCGGTTTTTGAACTTCATTGCTCGATATTTCAGTGCTCCTGCTGTCGATTTGGATTCTTTTTGAAGATAATTACTTACGGTCTGAGTGCCATTAGTAATCTTACGCTCCCAATTTCAACTTATTCGAAAACAAGCGATTGATTTCGTTCTTTTTGTTTTCATGCGTGCTCACTTCTAACAAAAAATACAAAAACAAGAATCAAAACAAACAGCGCTTCAATCCTTTGATTTTCGTAGGATGAAAATGGGACATGCTCAATAAAGGAACCAATACCCTATATTATTCTAATAGCACTTGAAAGAATGAAAACTGTTTCGAGAAAGTAGCAAATTTCTTGGCGTTAAGTCAAAATTAGTCATTTTTTGCGATGATGTCCCGTTACGCTCTATTTCTTGATTTTTCTTGAAGTAAAAAGTTCAAATTTTTAGTTACAAAGCAATTATTGAATCTCCTAATCACATCTGATTCTTTTATAATATATTTATAAAATATATTTATATAATATATTTATATTATACTGGTTGGCATGTAGTTAACAATATAATCATCTTTGAATGTAAATGTTTGATTCTCGCGCAAAACGTAACGCGTTATTTACAGTAGGCAGTGATTCTACGTTAAAGAGTTGGATATTGTGGTTATACCGGCCACTTGGATTCCACCGGTCACTTGAATAGCCATTCCGAAGTAGCCGTTTTCAAATTAAAGTCAACTTAATTGTCAAAAAATGTATGTTATTGAATCGAAGAATCGCGCAATAACTAAAAATGTTAAAACTCATGTTTAAGTTTCTCTTTTTATAAAACGGCTACTTTGGAAGCCCTACTAAAGTAACCGGTGGAATACAAGTAGACGGTAAATCCCCAAAATATCCTGAAGACGCTATTAATCTCGAAATTTCATTTGTCAATTGACTTAACTCGAGCAGAAGAGAATAACAACACCATAAGGAGCTGTGTTATTTGGGCAAAATAACTGAATACTAGAATCGATTATTTTTAAGTTATTAACATAACATATTATGTTATAAACTTGTCTGTTATAAGCGGCAAAATAACGAATATCATAACAAAAAAATGTTCCTGGAAAACCATTTTAATAACTTGTTTTGTTAGTTTCAATAACAACTTAATAACAGTGAATTCGGAAAATATTTCAATAACAAATTTTGATATTAACATGTTATTGATAATAATTGGAGAGCAAAATTTGTTATGATATCAAACTCGTAACTAAGTAAGTTATAATACTTATTATTATATAAAGTTATTCACTTTGCCTCACAAACACGTCAATAAAATGAGTTTCGTCACTCTGGCGTAGGAAATATTTTCAAATGATCGAAAAACTGTTCTACTTTAATTGTTTTCGGAGTGCGGTTTTGAAATGAACACGTAATTATGCTTTTTTGACAGCAATTTCTCCGAGAGTTCTTCCTCGGAATCTTTTACTGATTTCCAAAGACTCCTTTGGAAATTCCTACAGTATTTCTTTAGATTTTTTTAGTGATCATGTGTCATGAAGATCATCCAGGAGTTTTTCCGAAGAATTCTCCAGGAGTTCTCAAAAAGATTCTTCCAAGAATTGCTGAGAAGAATCACTTTTGGAGTTTCTAAGAAGATTACGCCAGGATTCTTTTGAATACTGCTCCAGAGATTTATCGAAGGGTTCCTGCAGAACTTCCAAGTGGTTTTCCGAGTATTATTTACGGATTTCTTCTGAGGATTCGTTCAGAAATTTCCTTCTTAACCCTTCAGCGTGCGCGCTGTTGTAAAAAGTACAACACTGCCAAAAAACCTCGCTTTTCGTATACAGCGCGAGCGCAGTGCAGTTTCGGTTGCTCGATGGCGCGCGTCCTGGAAGGTTAACACTCAAATGCCGATGCCTCAAAAAACTTCTATATCTCGGCCGTTACAAGTCCGATTTCAAAAATTTTTTTAGCAATGAATTTTTTAGGATCTCTGGATGAGTATACATGTTTTGAAAATTTTCTCTGATCAAAATTCTAATTTCTAGTACTAAAAAACCCGGAGCAAGTCGTTATAAATTTCGTAAGATTTTTATGTTCGAGCAGAACTTTAAATTTATCGCGATGACCACATGATTTTTTGATGGTGAATAGCCCACACGAGTGTAATAAAGCTATCAATGTGATTTAAGTGTTTATTTATCACTCAGAGCACTGCAATATATTCACAAAACTACGTATAATACAGAGAAAACCATATTTTCTTTTGTAACTTTAAATTTGTCGCGATGACCAGTGTATTTTTTTATTTTAAAATGTGCGCATATACTTAAGAAAGGTATTCTCAGAACATTGTTGATACTTTTCTCTTCAAAATACTACAAAAAATTCAGAAAACTACAAATTTTTCAGGAAAAATATACAATTTCGTTATAACTTCAAACTAATCTCGAATTCCCATACGTTTTATGATTTTAAAATATTTGTGTATTTACCCAGAACAAGTTTGCAGAACACTATTGATATAAATCTGACCAAAAAACTACAAAAAAAATCAGAAATTTACGATTTTTTTCAGGAAAAATATACAATTTTGTTATAACTTCAAACTAATCTTAAACTCCCATGCATTTTATGATTTTAAAATATTTGTGTATTTATCCAGAACAAGTTTGCAGAACATTATTGATATAAATCTGGCCAAAGAACTACAAAAAATCAGAAATTTACGATTTTTCCAGGAAATATATATAATTTTGTTATAACTTCAAACTAATCTCGAATTCCCATGCATTTTATAAATTCAAAATATTTGTGTATTTATCCAGAACAAGTTCGCAGAACATTATTGATATAAATCTGGCAGAAGAACTACAAAAATTTAGAAAACTACGAATTTTTCAGGAAAAATATACAATTTTGTTATAATTTCAAACTAATCTCGAATTCCCATACATTTTATGATTTTAAAATTTTTGCGTATTTATCCAGAGCATGTTCGCTGAACATTATTAATATAAATCTGGCCAAAGTACTACAAAAAATTCAGAAAACTACGATTTTTCCAGGAAAAATATACAATTTTGTTATAACTTTAAACAAATCTCGAATTCCCATACATTTTATGATATTAAAATATTTGCGTATTTATCCAGAATAAGTTTGCAGAATATAATTGATGTAAATCTGGCAGAAGAACTACAAACATTCAGAAAAGTACGGATTTTTCAGGAAAAAATACAATTTTGTTATAACTTCAAACTAATCTCAAATGCCCATACATTTTATGATTTTAAAATTTTTGCATATTTATCCAGAACAAGTTTGCAGAACAATATTGATGTAAATCTGGCAGAAGAACTACGAAAATTAAAAAAAACTACGAATTTTTCAGGAAAAATATACAATTCCGTTATAACTTCAAACTAATCTCGAACTCCCATACATTTTATGGTTTTAAAATATTTGCGTATTTATCCAGAACAAAATTGATATAAATCTGGCCAAAGAACTACAAAAAATTCAGAAAACTACGATTTTTTCAGGAGAAATATACAATTTTGTTATAACTTCAAACTAATCTCGAATTCCCATACATTTTATGATTTAAAAATTTATCCAGAACAAATTTGCAGAACATTATAGATGTAAATCTGGCAGAAGAACTACAAAAAATCAGAAAACTACGAATTTTTCCGGAAAAATATACAATTTTGTTATAATTTCAAACTAATCTAGAATTTCCATATATTTTATGATTTTAAAATATTTGTGTATTTCTAGACTAACATTTGAAAAGGGCGGAACAACCAATGCAAATTCTCACTTGTTCCGTCCCTCCTGGGCGTATTTCAACAATTTTATGCAAACTTTTCCCGTTAACAGAGAGAGGGGAGTCAGATCTATCTGCTACTGGTAAAAGATTTCATGAATAATGGGGGGTAAGCCTAGGAGGGACGGGAGAAGCAGAAATTCAAAATGGCTGTTACGCCCTTTTCAAATGTTGATCTAGATTTATCCAGAACATAATTGATATAAATCTGGCCAAAGAACTACAAAAAATTCAGAAAATTACGATTTAATTCAAAAAAATATACAATTTTGTTACAACTTTAAACTAATCTCAAATTCCCATACATTTTAAAATTTTTGCGTATTTATCCAGAACAAGTTTGCAGAACATTGTAGATGTAAATCTGGCAGAAGAACTACAAAAAATCAGAAAACTACGAATTTTTCATAAAAAATATACAATTTCGTTATAACTTCAAACTAATCTCGAACTCCCATACATTTTATGATATTAAAATATTTGTGTATTCATCCAGAACAAGTTTGCATTGTTGATGGTTTTCTCTTCAAAGAACTATAAAAAATCAGAAAACTACGATTTTTTCAGGAAAAATATACAATTTTGTGGAGCCTCGTAGCCGTGCGGTTAGGGTCACCAAGCTTCTAATCGCACCATGCTATGGGGTGAGGGTTCGATTCCCGCTTCGGGCGATGAAACTTTTCGTGAGAATAGTTTCTTCTCCGTATCCACTGGTGCATACTCCGTGTGTCCCTTGTCTAGTGTTAAGTTTAATTCAGTCTGTACAGCCTCTGGCTGAAGACGGTGTCCGCTTTTTTTTAATTTCGTTATAAATTCAGAAAACTACGATTTTCATTAGCAGAAATATACATTTTTGATATAAGCTCAAATTGATTTCAATTTCTCATATTTCTCATCAGACAGATCGTTTATTGCTTGTCAGGAGGCGAAAAAACATAAAAAATACATAACGTATTTGGTCTGTAAGCATTGTTTCTACAGTTCATAAATTTCAAAGGGTTGATCAATTTATTCAAAATGTATCAACGTAGCATGTACAATCGAGTTAATTGAGTTGTACTTTTTTGACAAATCTTGAAAACTTATCGCAATTCACCACCTCCACTGAAACAAAACGCCACGAGCGTTATTTTGAGCTCGCAAAATTAGAGCAGCGCCACACCATAACTTCCGGCGATGAAGCTGCTGCAATAAATTCCGTTCCCATTTAACACCTACAAGGTAAACTTTTTTCTCAGCTCCAACAACCAAACTTGACCTAAAGTGTGTTCGTTCGCTGGTCAGGTTGTTTATCTTCGTTCATTCGCTCATCCAGGTGAACTTTTTAGTGGAGTACACAAATTCCTTTACAGGATGCAACGTTGGACTACACTGAGAAAAAAAACTGTCAATTGTTAATCAAAAAGGTTCGCAATATTACTACCTTTATCCATAGATAAAATATAATGAAATAGAATGGAAAAGAATAGAATAAAATGAGACTGCAAAAATAGTACATATTCATGATGTGTATGTTTGAGCACTACATTGAAAAATTAAACAAACCCTAATCTTTCTTCAAGTGTGCCACATTCTCGACCCTGAGAGCAGTGTTTATTCATCCCCCTTCTTTGGAAGAAACTGAACTGGGTTGGACTGCGGTCATAACTCAAGCGCGGCACTAAAAGCAAAAAGACAACCGAAAGCGAGCACTTTTTAATTAAAACTTCGCTTTGCTCACCCTATTGTTCTTTCACTCGTTTTTTTTTTTCTGGACCATAAACTCAGCTGCCACCAATTCTAAGCTCACGGCGATGCGATGATGTGCTTTTTCAGGCGGTCTCCAAATTTGACTTCATTAATTGCTCATTGTTCTTGGTACTGTCTATAGATAGTAGAGTAAACATAGATCCGCGGACACCGCTGACTAAAATGTTTCAAGCGTGTAAGTAGTAATTTTCAAGAGTGCGACGGTTGAACATGACGTCATGCGCTCCATTGATGTTATCCAAATCGTGACGTCATGCTCGTTTGGATACAGATTTTGACAGTTCGTTTGGATACAACGGATTCATCAACACGGATCTATGTTTACTCTACTATCTATAGTACTGTCTGTTCACTGCTGGCTGTTGATCTACCGAACTCAAAATCAGCTCGTCAGTGAAATTGCAGTTTGATTTATGTCTTGTTTATTATTCTTACTTTTTTACAGTTGAAGGACCTGCACATGCAAGGCTACTCGCTGCTGTCGATCGATTCCAGCGGGCAAACGGCACTGCACTATGCGGCTCGGTACGGCCACAAGGACATCGTGCGGTATCTGATATCGTACGCGCCGAACAGCATCGTCAACATGATCGACAACGAAACGTAAGTTTAGTCTTATGAATGTTATTTATGAAATCATTACCTCATAATCTCGTGCTGCTTCTGTCCTTATCCGTGACCGTGTACTTTGTCTCGATAGAGTAGATGGTGCAACCCTCTGTCATCAACATCTCCCATTAAAGAAGAACAACAGCTTCTTCTCTTGCCTGAATGGTTCCAATTTGGTCGATATTGGCAATAATTCTAACAGTCTGATCAGTTTGGTTGGAAAACCTTTTTTAAACGTTGTGTACCAGAGCTTATTTCTTGATGTTAAATCATGTGTTTTTGCTCTTTTGCTGTTTGTTAACCAATGTACAGATGATGTATCATATTGTTTTCTAGTTCTACTCTAGAAACTCAAGACGACAACAAGTGAAGGATAAACTTTCAACCAAATTCTAGGACAACATGACTTCCCGACGTTATTGTCTATCCGGTTGAAATCAAGACAGACATTCAATCAAAAATTCCCATATTCTTGGTCCACAAGAGTTGCAACTGTTTCGCATCTAGTGCGCTGTGTTGCTGACAACAACGGGAAGGATGCGCACTACTTTTGACATGTTTCAAAAACGTTGCAAGTTGGGTCGCGTCGCGACTTGATTGTGCGACGTCCGGTTTGGTGGCGGCCCGACAATACATTAGGGCTTGTTAGTGTATATGTATGTGGTCGTGGTCTGAGATGGTCCAATATGAGTCTACGTAGTTTATAGACAGCACCTTAGATCATAGGTTCAAAAACTTTCAGGTGCGCGACCCCCTTTTGCCAGCAGCCGTACTTTTCGCGACCCACCATAGAATTTCTCTCATTTGTTGTCTGTTTTAGCGAAATATTCTTCTGTCCCTCGCGACTCCCTGGGTCGCGACCCACAGTTTAGGAAACCATGCCTTAGATCACTCTTTGGTCTCATCGGGCTAAAATTTGGCATCTCTGAAAGGTAGCACAGGCTTCCTTTGGCCGTTTCTCGAATCTTCCTCTGAATCTTTTCCGAGACTTCCTTCAGGCTTCAATTCTCTGAAAGTTCTGAAAGATTTCCTTTAGTCCATATTGCCCATATTTGTAGAGGCTTTCTCTGTTATTTCTATTAGCTCTGGACTTTTCAAGAGGCGGCCTTTGTACGTTCCCAGAAACTTCCTCTTCGCATTACACAACATTTACCATATCTGAAATGGGCTTCCTCTATACGTTTTCAGAGGCTCCCAGGGGCTCAGACGTTCCCGAAGGCTTTCTCTGAACGCTTCCTGAGCATCCTCTAGGCTGCTCCACATACTTTTCCCACACGATTCCAGATGCTTCCTTTGAGCGTCTCAGAGGTTTCTAGAGTAACATGTTTTAGTCAAATAGACTAGAATAAGTCTTTTAAACCCTCATAAAACCAAAATCGGTATAAGATTTTATGATTGTTTTCAAAATCTCTACTAGACTAATTGGTCATCGAAATGTTAGGAACTTGGGTTTGAACGTACCCAGAAGCTAAACGTTTCTAGAGGCCATTTCCAAGCTATTATGACGACAATTATCTCAGAATTCTGGCGGAAATCCTCTCAGGACAGCTGCGAAAACCGTTTCAAAAATTCAGGTGAGAGTCCTCAGTATTCTAACTAGAATCTACTCAGGAATCTAAAAAAAACTGCCTCGGATTCTTTCGAAAATATTTCAAAAATTCTGATCAGAATCCCCCTAAAATTCTGTTGAGAATTCTCTCAGGATTTTGACAAGAATTCTCTCAGGACTCTGACGAGAATTCTCTCAAAATTCTGATGGAAATCCTCAGAATCCTGAAAGGATTCTCCTCAGAATCCTGAAAGGATTCTCCTCAGAATCCTGAAAGGATTCTCCTCAGAATCCTGAAAGGATTCTCCTCAGAATCCTGAAAGGATTCTCCTCAGAATCCTGAAAGGATTCTCCTCAGAATCCTGAAAGGATTCTCCTCAGAATCCTGAAAGGATTCTCCTCAGAATCCTGAAAGGATTCTCCTCAGAATCCTGAAAGGATTCTCCTCAGAATCCTGAAAGGATTCTCCTCAGAATCCTGAAAGGATTCTCCTCAGAATCCTGAAAGAATTCTCCTCAGAATCCTGAAAGGATTCTCCTCAGAATCCTGAAAGGATTCTCCTCAGAATCCTGAAAGGATTCTCCTCAGAATCCTGAAAGGATTCTCCTCAGAATCCTGAAAGGATTCTCCTCAGAATCCTGAAAGGATTCTCCTCAGAATCCTGAAAGGATTCTCCTCAGAATCCTGAAAGGATTCTCCTCAGAATCCTGAAAGGATTCTCCTCAGAATCCTGAAAGGATTCTCCTCAGAATCCTGAAAGGATTCTCCTCAGAATCCTGAAAGGATTCTCCTCAGAATCCTGAAAGGATTCTCCTCAGAATCCTGAAAGGATTCTCCTCAGAATCCTGAAAGGATTCTCCTCAGAATCCTGAAAGGATTCTCCTCAGAATCCTGAAAGGATTCTCCTCAGAATCCTGAAAGGATTCTCCTCAGAATCCTGAAAGGATTCTCCTCAGAATCCTGAAAGGATTCTCCTCAGAATCCTGAAAGGATTCTCCTCAGAATCCTGAAAGGATTCTCCTCAGAATCCTGAAAGGATTCTCCTCAGAATCCTGAAAGGATTCTCCTCAGAATCCTGAAAGGATTCTCCTCAGAATCCTGAAAGGATTCTCCTCAGAATCCTGAAAGGATTCTCCTCAGAATCCTGAAAGGATTCTCCTCAGAATCCTGAAAGGATTCTCCTCAGAATCCTGAAAGGATTCTCCTCAGAATCCTGAAAGGATTCTCCTCAGAATCCTGAAAGGATTCTCACCAGAATCCTGAAAGGATTCTCACCAGAATCCTGAAAGGATTCTCACCAGAATCCTGAAAGGATTCTCACCAGAATCCTGAAAGGATTCTCACCAGAATCCTGAAAGGATTCTCACCAGAATCCTGAAAGAATTCTCACCAGAATCCTGAAAGGATTCTCACCAGAATCCTGAAAGGATTCTCACCAGAATTCTGAAAGGATTCTCACCAGAATCCTGAAAGGATTCTCACCAGAATCCTGAAAGGATTCTCACCAGAATCCTGAAAGGATTCTCACCAGAATCCAGAAAGGATTCTCACCAGAATCCAGAAAGGATTCTCACCAGAATCCAGAAAGGCTTCTCACCAGAATCCTGAAAGGATTCTCCTCAGAATCCTGAAAGGATTCTCACCAGAATCCAGAAAGGATTCTCACCAGAATCCAGAAAGGATTCTCACCAGAATCCAGAAAGGATTCTCCTCAGAATCCTGAAAGGATTCTCACCAGAATCCTGAAAGGATTCTCACCAGAATCCTGAAAGGATTCTCACCAGAATCCAGAATGGATTCTCACCAGAATCCAGAAAGGATTCTCCTCAGAATCCTGAAAGGATTCTCCTCAGAATCCTGAAAGGATTCTCCTCAGAATCCTGAAAGGATTCTCCTCAGAATCCTGAAAGGATTCTCCTCAGAATCCTGAAAGGATTCTCCTCAGAATCCTGAAAGGATTCTCCTCAGAATCCTGAAAGGATTCTCCTCAGAATCCTGAAAGGATTCTCCTCAGAATCCTGAAAGGATTCTCCTCAGAATCCTGAAAGGATTCTCCTCAGAATCCTGAAAGGATTCTCCTCAGAATCCTGAAAGGATTCTCCTCAGAATCCTGAAAGGATTCTCCTCAGAATCCTGAAAGGATTCTCCTCAGAATCCTGAAAGGATTCTCCTCAGAATCCTGAAAGGATTCTCCTCAGAATCCTGAAAGGATTCTCCTCAGAATCCTGAAAGGATTCTCCTCAGAATCCTGAAAGGATTCTCCTCAGAATCCTGAAAGGATTCTCCTCAGAATCCTGAAAGGATTCTCCTCAGAATCCTGAAAGGATTCTCCTCAGAATCCTGAAAGGATTCTCCTCAGAATCCTGAAAGGATTCTCCTCAGAATCCTGAAAGGATTCTCCTCAGAATCCTGAAAGGATTCTCCTCAGAATCCTGAAAGGATTCTCCTCAGAATCCTGAAAGGATTCTCCTCAGAATCCTGAAAGGATTCTCCTCAGAATCCTGAAAGGATTCTCCTCAGAATCCTGAAAGGATTCTCCTCAGAATCCTGAAAGGATTCTCCTCAGAATCCTGAAAGGATTCTCCTCAGAATCCTGAAAGGATTCTCCTCAGAATCCTGAAAGGATTCTCCTCAGAATCCTGAAAGGATTCTCCTCAGAATCCTGAAAGGATTCTCCTCAGAATCCTGAAAGGATTCTCCCCAGAATCCTGAAAGGATTCTCCCCAGAATCCTGAAAGGATTCTCCTCAGAATTCTGAAAGGATTCTCCTCAGAATTCTGAAAGGATTCTCCTCAGAATTCTGAAAGGATTCTCCTCAGAATTCTGAAAGGATTCTCCTCAGAATTCTGAAAGGATTCTCCTCAGAATCCTGAAAGGATTCTCCTCAGAATCCTGAAAGGATTCTCCTCAGAATCCTGAAAGGATTCTCCTCAGAATCCTGAAAGGATTCTCCTCAGAATCCTGAAAGGATTCTCCTCAGAATCCTGAAAGGATTCTCCTCAGAATCCTGAAAGGATTCTCCTCAGAATCCTGAAAGGATTCTCCTCAGAATCCTGAAAGGATTCTCCTCAGAATCCTGAAAGGATTCTCCTCAGAATCCTGAAAGGATTCTCTTCAGAATCCTGAAAGGATTCTGTTCAGGGTCCTGAAAGGATTCTGTTCAGGGTCCTGAAAGTATTCTCCTCAGAATTCTGAAAGGATTCTCCTTAGAATCCTGAAAGGATTCTCCTTAGAATCCTGAAAGGATTCTCCTTAGAATCCTGAAAGGATTCTCCTTAGAATCCTGAAAGGATTCTCCTTAGAATCCTGAAAGGATTCTCCTTAGAATCCTGAAAGGATTCTGTTCAGGGTCCTGGAAGTATTCTCCTCAGAATTCTGAAAGGTTTCTACTTAGAATCCTGGAAAGATGACGAGAATCCTTTTAGAATTCCGACGAGAATTCTCTCAGGATTCTGTCGAGAATCCTCTAAGGATTCTGGCAACAATCCTCTCAGGATTCTGACAAGAATCTTCTTAGGATTCTGGCAAGAATCTTCTTAGGGTTCTGACAGGATTCTTCTTAAAATTCTGATAGGAATCTTCTTGGGATTCTGACAAGAATTCTCTTAAGATTCTGATGAGAATCCCCTTAGAATTCTGATAAGAATCCTTTTAGGATTTTTACAAGGATCCTCTTAGAATTTTGATATTTTTTTTTCAGGATTCCGTTGAAAACCCTTCCAGAATTCTGATGACAATCCTTCCAAGATTCTGGTAAGAATCCTCTCAGGATTCTGAGCAGAATTCTATCATATCTGTCGAGGATCCTCTTAGGATTCTGTTGAGAACCCTCGAATCATTTTGATAAGAATCCTCTTAGGATTTTAATGAGAATCTCCTCTGGATCCCCTGAGTGGATACTCCTTAGAAACCTGAAAGGATTCTCCTTACAATTCAGAGAAGATTATCTTCAGAATCCTGGAAAGAACTCCTCAGAATTCTGGAAGGATTCTTTTCAGAATCTTCAGCAGATTCTGAGAGGATTGTGATTAGAATCCTTCCAGGATTCTGAGAAGAATCCTTCCAGGATTCTGGTGAGAAGCCTTCCAGGATTCTGGTGAGAATCCTTCCAGTATTCTGGTGAGAATCCTTCCAGGATTCTGGTGAGAATCCTTCCAGGATTCTGGTGAGAATCCTTCCAGGATTCTGGTGAGAATCCTTCCAAGATTCTGAGGAGAATCCTTCCAGGATTCTGAGGAGAATCCTTCCAGGATTCTGGTGAGAATCCTTCCAGGATTCTGGTGAGAATCCTTCCAGGATTCTGAGGAGAATCCTTCCAGGATTCTGAGGAGAATCCTTCCAGGATTCTGAGGAGAATCCTTCCAGGATTCTGGTGAGAATCCTTCCAGGATTCTGGTGAGAATCCTTCCAGGATTCTGGTGAGAATCCTTCCAGGATTCTGGTGAGAATCCTTCCAGGATTCTGGTGAGAATCCTTCCAGGATTCTGGTGAGAATCCTTCCAGGATTCTGGTGAGAATCCTTCCAGGATTCTGGTGAGAATCCTTCCAGGATTCTGGTGAGAATCCTTCCAGGATTCTGGTGAGAATCCTTCCAGGATTCTGGTGAGAATCCTTCCAGGATTCTGGTGAGAATCCTTCCAGGATTCTGGTGAGAATCCTTCCAGGATTCTGGTGAGAATCCTTCCAGGATTCTGGTGAGAATCCTTCCAGGATTCTGGTGAGAATCCTTCCAGGATTCTGGTGAGAATCCTTCCAGGATTCTGGTGAGAATCCTTCCAGGATTCTGGTGAGAATCCTTCCAGGATTCTGGTGAGAATCCTTCCAGGATTCTGGTGAGAATCCTTCCAGGATTCTGGTGAGAATCCTTCCAGGATTCTGGTGAGAATCCTTCCAGGATTCTGGTGAGAATCCTTCCAGGATTCTGGTGAGAATCCTTCCAGGATTCTGGTGAGAATCCTTCCAGGATTCTGGTGAGAATCCTTCCAGGATTCTGGTGAGAATCCTTCCAGGATTCTGGTGAGAATCCTTCCAGGATTCTGGTGTGAATCCTTCCAGGATTCTGGTGTGAATCCTTCCAGGATTCTGGTGAGAATCCTTCCAGGATTCTGGTGAGAATCCTTCCAGGATTCTGGTGAGAATCTTTCCAGGATTCTGGTGAGAATTCTTCCAGGATTCTGTTGAGAATCCTTCCAGGATTCTGGTGAGAATCCTACCAGGATTCTGGTGAGAATCCTACCAGGATTCTGGTGAGAATCCTACCAGGATTCTGGTGAGAATCCTACCAGGATTCTGGTGAGCTTTTCCTCGAAGCTTTTCCTCAGGTTTTCTGTGGACGTTTCTAGAGGCTTCGTTTGGAAGTTCCTAAAGGCTTCCCTCGGATGATTCCAGAGGCTTTCTACAAGCGTTCCGTGGATGTTTTAAGAGGCTTGCTTTGAATGTTTCAGGAGGCTTCCCATGGACGCTTCCAAAAGATTCCTCTGGATGTTTCTAGAGGTTTTCTCCGGACGATTCCAGAGGCTTTTTCAGGACGTTTGCAGAGACATTCTCTAGATGCATCTAGAGGTATGAGAGGTTTCCTGTAGGTATTCCCAAAGGCTTCCAGTGAATGATTTCAAATGTTCCCAGCAGCTCAGTTTCCAGAAGCTGACCGTTTCCTGAGGGTTCTTCAGGTTCGTCTCAAGGTTCTTCCACAGACTTTTGATGAACGATTCAAGAGGCTTCCGTTGGACGTTTTTGGAGGCTACTCTTGGTCGCTTCTAGAAGATTATCTGGACGTTTACCTGTCAGTTTACCTCTGGACGGTTCTAGAGGCATCATCTGAACGTCCCCAGAGGCTTATTCTGCCCGTTTCAAGAAGCTTGCTTTGAACTATTGCAGAAGCTTACTCTAGAACATTCCGGAAGTTTTTTTTCTAGACATTTTCAGATGCTCAGTGTAGACATTGCAAAGGCTTTCCTTGTATGTTTCCAGTCTTCTTCTGGACGTTTCCAGAGGCTTTCTCTGGACGTTCCCATAAGCGTTTCCAGAGGGTTCCACTTGGCGTTTCCACGGCTTACTACAATCGTTTGCAGATGTTTCATTTGGACGTTTGAAGCGTTTAGCTTCCTCTTGAAGTATTCCGACTCAGATTCAGAAAGATTTACTGCGAACGCTTCCGGAGGTCTACTCTTCCGGTCAGAGATCTTTCGAAGCCTGTTTGAAATGCGTTGATTTTCTGATTTATGGAGTGCCTGATATAGGCTCTACCCCATTTGGCATAATGCCATATGGCATAACGACGTTTGGCATAATGCCATTTGGCATAAAAGCCATTTGGCATAATGGCCATTTGGCATAACAAGTATTATGCACATTCTTATCAAGAAGGCTGTTCTTTGTGTTATGCCAAACGGCATTATGCCAAATAGCCATTATGCCAAATGGGGTAGAGCCCCTGATATAAAGAGAGTAACCATGACCACATGTTACCTAAACTGTTTCTTCTCTGGATTCCAGCGGCCAAACGGCCCTCCACAAGGCGGCCAGCGGCCGGCAGCGGAGCATCTGCTACATGCTGGTGGCGGCCGGTGCCAGCCTCATCATCCAGGACAACAACGGCCGGACGGCTCGCCTGCTCGCCCTGGAGATGGAGGACCGCGAGCTGGCGTCCTATTTGGAGAGTGAGTACATATGAGTCATCGTTTGCTCTACGGAATTAACGACTTTATTTCTTTGCAGATCAAGAACAGTTTCAGCTCGCCGATTACCATGCGAGTGCGTGAAACAACGCCGCCGCCGTCAGCCATCGTCGTTCACAAGCTGCCGCCAGTTGCCGTCAGTGTTCCTTTTCCTAGTGTTCCTGTTGTGAAGGTGAGAAATACCAAGATATTTAGAAAAACGGCGACAAATGGCAGAAAATAGGGATGCTACAAAATGATTGATTGTTTCGTAAAATCGATCAATAAAATTGATCGACTTTTCCGGGAACTGCGACATCCCTAGCCGTATAGAAGAGATGCGATAAAAAAGACAAATTCCAATGAAACACTGACTGAGAGACATCGACATCGACTCCTGTGAGTATCGGTTACAGACTGCGGGCGTCTTTCCCGTCGAGGAGAAAGACGCGCAATACTAGCAAGACACCGGATATTGAGAAGAGTGGGAAGAGAACCGCGCGGCCAAAACGAAAACTGTGACCCGCCGCAAGTGATGATTGTTCAACTGTTATTTATTATTAGCGCGTATGTATATCTTTAAATCTTATACTCTTACTAAAAGAGATGGGGTAAAGGCACCACACCACTTCCTAACTGTAGAGAGGCGTTTAGGAACGGGAGGGAATGGAGAGGAAATACGGGAAATTTTCACATCTCTTATATTTACGGAAAGGGTAGAGGGTGGCTTTAAGTTTTCGCGAAGTTTCCGGGATCATCAACCAACTAACTGTAAGTTTAGCGGAGCGCCTAAATCATCGACACTACACACTACTACACTGAGAGAAAACAACACTTGTTATACACTTACTATTTGCTATAAGGGATTAAAGAATCGAAAAACTATTACAAAAAAAAAAAACTGCGAGGAATAATTCCTTCTTGTTACGGATTTACAAACAAGTTCTAACGAAACGAAAAATTATGATTATGTATGATGATGATAGGAAGATCTTTAATTTATTGCACGCAATCTAAGGAGTGTATCGTAAAGTAGTTGAAAATGTTTAAAATAGCCTCAAAAATAGTTTAATACAACTTTTAAGTAATTTTATTTTTGGAGATACTGTATAAATCCTTGAAAAAAGAAATGACTTTTATGATTTTCTAAAAATGTTTTTTAACTGGGTTTTTAACCTAGATTACTGAACGCATGTTTTTAAATTTTTGCACACCTTCTAAAAAATTGAAATTGCGAAAAAAGTTCGATAATGTTCGAAAATTGTTAACTTTTTTGTGCAAATATAATAAGCTAAAGAATCCTCATGATATAGGCAAATTATTTTTTACAAGAAAAATCTACACTGCATTTAAGCGCAATTCTTAAAAATGAAAAAAGGCCATTTTTGAGGAACCCCCTTTTTCTATGCTCCTCAAAATCATGTTTACGCAAATAAAAAATACATAAAATGAAATATTCGCATTTTTTTAAATAGGGTATGTTTTTTAATTTATGGACGAGTAAGTTAGGGCAAAAAAAATAATTTCATAACCTTTTAAGATATTAAAAGCAGAACTTCAAAGTTTGACCAAAAAATAGACGTTTTTTGGAGTGGATCATTTTGTAGATATAGGAGATTTTTCTTTCGAAAATATGAATTTTGAAAGTCGGTGTTAAATGAAACGTTATGTGTACATAACTGTTAACAAGCATCAATATTTTCCAGATTTTTTATCGTACAAATTTTACTCGCTACAGATTTTTGAAATGTTGAAAAATCTTAACAAAACTGCATTTTGTGCAGATTTTTATTTTGTGAGGTGTATTCATTTAACCATATTTTCAATAATACTAAACATTTTCCAAATTTTTCCAAGGTATTCTAAACTTAACTATATTGTGAAGATTTCATAGAAGAACCAAAATGAAAAGACCAACCCAGCTTCGAGATAGAGCATTCTGAACATTTTCAACTACTTTCCGATACACTCCTTAGGCGCCTCGGGAACAAAACGCCCGGGGCCATATTTCTCTAGTCATGGAAAACTGAAGTATTTTATTTCGCGCGCACGCGGATAAGTGATGGGTTACATTAATCACTACACCTACTAACCTACTAAGGAGAAGAAGACACTACTATTTAGGCACTCACAATTGAATGAACTGGAACTAGGGTGGAGGAGGGAGAGGTGGGGATGGGGGGGAGGCTGACGGAAACCAGACTAAAATACAGGAGCCGGTCGCAGCTGTGAAAAATGGAAATTATGACGAACTGGAGTCGCTTGATAGAGCTTTCCCGTCACGGAATCTAATCTTAATGTTTGTCTCAGATTTTTTTAGATTTTATAATTTTTTGTTCGAAATTAAAGTGTTTTGAGCATCCCTACAAAGGAACTGTTTGACAGAAAGTTCATTCATAGGGATGACCAAAGATGGGAACACTCACTTGCAAAAAGCTACACTCACTTGCTATTTTCTCAGCTCAGAAGCGTGCAATCAAGAAACGATGTATGGACGACTTTTGTCTTGTGGTTTTGTCTAAAACTTTGCCGAATAGAGTAGGGGTCACATATGCATACCAAAGTCGTGACAGCGCCGTGAAAACAACTCTCCACGAGGTGAGTGTAATTTACACTCACCTCGTGGAGAGTTGCCTTCGCAGCTCCCTCGCGACTTTGGTATGCGTGTGCGACCGCTACTCTATTCGGCAAAGTTTTAGACAAAACCACAAGACAAAAGTCGTCCATACATCGTTTCTTGATTGCACGCTTCAGAGCTGAGAAAATTGCAAGTGAATGTAAATCTTTGCAAGTGAGTGTTCCCATCCCTGGGGATGACAAAAACAAGTTGTTTTCGATCATCTCCCTTGTTCGAAAAAATGACATTTGAACATCCCTACAATCTAACATTTCAACCGAAAAGTTAATTTCTAGGGATGTTCAAAACACATATTTTTCGAACAAAGGTCAAGATCATTAAAAATGCCAAGCAAGAATGTCAAAACGTTAAGGTTATCCCTACCGGGACAGATCTATTCCGAGACAGTTATGGCAGTTATTGGGAAGCGATCCTAGCAGAGACAGGCTGACAGGCGGAATTCACAGACAAAGTTCCAAATCCAAAGCGGCATAGCTATAGCCGAGAACCGGAATGATTGATGTTGAAGACGGGAGTACACGAGACTCACGACGCTAAAATATAAACTCGAGACGACGAGATTGATTGGTTGGCACCCGGTGAAAATAGACTCGTGTGGGAGTGGAAGCAAATCGGAACATTGGAAAAGTGCTAAACTTTCTATATTGTTGCAGTCGTGGGATTTGTCGACTGGCTGGGCAGAATTTTTCAACATATTTTCTTCTAAAAAACTATAATTTTCTTTAGATGTGGAATGAAAAGTTGTAAGATATTATCCTCATTCACTAATATCATCATTGTCATTAATATATAATCAAAACGACAATTATTTGCTTATTTAAAAGGATGTTGATGGTTAGAAGGTCTGATAAGATCGATTCGATTTCGATTCGATTTCGATTCGATTTCGATTCGATTTCGATTCAATTTCGATTCGATTTCGATTCGATTTCGATTCGATTTCGATTTCGATTTCGATTCGATTTCGATTCGATTTCGATTCGATTTCGATTCGATTTCGATTCGATTTCGATTCGATTTCGATTCGATTTCGATTCGATTTCGATTCGATTTCGATTCGATTTCGATTCGATTTCGATTCGATTTCGATTCGATTTCGATTCGATTTCGATTCGATTTCGATTCGATTTCGATTCGATTTCGATTCGATTTCGATTCGATTTCGATTCGATTTCGATGCGATTTCGATTCGATTTCGATTCGATTTCGATTCGATTTCGATTCGATTTCGATTCGATTTCGATTCGATTTCGATTCGATTTCGATTCGATTTCGATTCGATTTCGATTCGATTTCGATTCGATTTCGATTCGATTTCGATTCGATTTCGATTCGATTTCGATTCGATTTCGATTCGATTTCGATTCGATTTCGATTCGATTTCGATTCGATGATTCGATGCGATGATTCGATTCGATGATTCGATCCGATGATTCGATTCGATGATTCGATTCGATGATTCGATTCGATGATTCGATTCGATGATTCGATTCGATGATTCGATTCGATGATTCGATTCGATGATTCGATTCGATGATTCGATTCGATGATTCGATTCGATGATTCGATTCGATGATTCGATTCGATGATTCGATTCGATGATTCGATTCGATGATTCGATTCGATGATTCGATTCGATGATTCGATTCGATGATTCGATTCGATGATTCGATTCGATGATTCGATTCGATGATTCGATGATTCGATTCGATGATTCGATTCGATGATTCGATTCGATGATTCGATTCGATGATTCGATTCGATGATTCGATTCGATGATTCGATTCGATGATTCGATCCGATGATTCGATTCGATGATTCGATTCGATGATTCGATTCGATGATTCGATTCGATGATTCGATTCGATGATTCGATTCGATGATTCGATTCGATGATTCGATTCGATGATTCGGTTTGATTTCAAGCATTCAAAGTCCTTTTTATCGAGATTGTTTCTAAAAAATGTTCTTAATTCTATCCTTAGGCGCTAAAACATATCATTGCTCCTCGGTATAACCAGAGGGAAGCTCAAAGACAACCGTTCTTTTTGGTGCTTGTCTTCCTTTTTTCTGTGAATGACAGCTGTCAGTTCCCATTCATTTAAGAGATCAATCGTAACTTGATCGCATTGACAGTTCACGCTACGAAAACATAGATGACCGTCTTCTTTTTTCACTTCTTTTCGACCTACATGCATTTGTATTGGAAATTTTCCTTGAAATAATAATAATAAAGAATAAAAATCATCAGTGACAAACCTAAAACAATACAAGTAGATAGCAGTTTTTGAATTTTTCATATTCAACGTAAAATTACAACGTACAGCCAACTGATAAGGTCGCAACACCGTAAAAAAAAATAGCTAGTTAAACGTTTGTTCCAAAATGGCCGCCGCCGCCGCTGCTGTATCTTGACATTTCTTCCAATCCATAGCAGTCAGTGTAGTGCGCCGCGGCATTAAGATCGCGTTGTATATAGACACTAAGGTTGGATGCATGTGTGTGCTTGCAATTAAAAACAAACTTGTAATTGGAGGCTCATCTCAACTTATTGAAATGGATAAACCCCTCGGTGCGGTGACAGCTGCTGTCAGTTCTTTCGCGCGATGCGGAATGCAAATGACAGTTGCGCGCGTGGTTGCTTGGATGTGTGAGTGTGGTGGTGCGAGCGGTGATGAGAATGGCGAACGTGATCGAAGGAAACCACGAATACTGATGTCAATTATTAAAGTTAAAAGTGTAAGGTTAGAAGTTTAAAGTGTGTGTGTAAAGCGTTGTTTACTTTTCTTTCTAATGAATACTTCGATACAAGACTAAACTAAACACTTAAGCATGATGCAAAACCATTGAGAAGCATTACCGAAAATACTTGAAATGTGATTCTCCTGTGACAGTTAAGTATAAATAAAAATCAAATCGTTTTTGTACAAAGTCTCGAACTATTCGTAGCGTAAGTAAGCATTCGCAGATCGTCGGAATTTTCCTCCGAAACATCTCGCTGACGGTTCGGTTTCCTACTCTGTACAGTAGATGTCGTGTAAATAGCATTTTTCCACTTCGCAAAAATCGAGCTCTCCGGTCGTCCACGGTACTAGGCCCGTTCATGGCCGCCTTGGATGAGCGGACTTCCGAACTGTCAAATGGCGGCGAGGCGTTTGGCACGGAAAATTCCAAGCTCGCGAGAAGATTCCATTAGAACATTAGACACACGGAAAATGGCTTGATGCGAAATCTTCGTGCCCCTAGATTTTGCAGACGATCCATTTTCATAATTTTTGACTAAACTCTGAATTAAGCTTAGGACAGCTTGTATGAGAAGCAATAATCAACTACAGGGATGTGTTCTTCCCTCTCCTGCAGAAGAGTTTGTTTATCCGGGAGAGGGAAGAAAGCTTCCGACAGTAGACATCAGGACCAACTTCGTGAAATCCTCGCAAAAATATTCGGATTTTTCTACTGTTTTGAGAAAGATTTCGTGACCAACACAAAGTCAAGTAAAGTGAACTTTTTGCTGTTTTTCTCTTACTTTTGTCGAATGTTAAAATCAACGATACAAACCTAGTTCGTAAGAGGTTATGTGTGATGGTTGAGCGTGAGAAAATGTCTACTGTAAATAGTTTTGAGAGAGTGTGAAAATGTTTTCATTTATTCGCAAAATACGAATCCAGAAAAGCCTATGACAATCGAACTCCGATCCGTTACGTCGGCGTTACTTTTCCGTTCGTTTCCATCAAATTTGACAGTTGACAGCCACCAGTTGACAGATCTCACACACACGAGTCCAATATCGCCCAACCAATTCGAAGTAGGCCGAGCGAGACAAGACGAGACAACCAGCATCAGGGGAGGGAAAATCGTGACCACAAATGTCAAAACAATGAGAAAAGGAAAGTGTAAACAAGTGCGTGACACATCGCGATGTAAATATTTACCAAAACTACTAAACATCACCTTAAAACAAAACAATTTACGAGCACCTCAATTTTTGAATGGCAGTTCTTCTCCAGAAAATATATTTCACGTAAGTAAAACCATGATGAAAAAAAACGTTTTGTCCGTAAATTTCCACACTGCAACCGTCGAGCAGCACCAATTTTTGCATCACTAATAAAAAAAGCACACTAAACAATAGATTTGGATGAGAACAACCCCTTGGTAAAACGGGAATATAACATACCATACCTTTCTAGGATGTAGAGAACGTCTCATTTGGGATTATGGGTCCAAGCAAAGAGTTTAGAAGGGCATATTTTCGATGGTAACTAACCGAAACATCAATAGATCAACAGAAGTAATTTTTCCTACAAAATACAGAACAATAGTAATAGTGGATTGATATTTATTTTCCGAAACAGAACTGTTTAATGCAGGAAGAACGTGTACATAATGCCATTTACTAGGCGAAAAACAAAGTCAGAATTGCCAGAAGATCCGTTTCGAACTATTTTGATACATAAAAGGTACCTCTTTGACCTATTTTTCAACAATACATAGTAGCAAAACAGTACACGCACCAACCAAAACAAAACATTTCGATCAAAATCATTTTTCATTTGGTATAGACATAGCAGGCTGTGCGCGTCGCTTTCGATCTGTCAACAAACTGACACTCTTACATTTTCAAATGCCTACTGCGCGCAAGCCGAAATTTCCTCAGTCTCTTGAATGAATTCCTCCTCCTAAAATGGACTTCAACCCTGTCTATCAAATTTGTGATTATTTTAGCGCCTTCATTAGAGCCTCCAGTGAGTAACAAACAACTCCTCCACAGATCTGTGCTGCTCATGATTCCTCCTGTCTACGAGGGAATTAAAATAAAACTTTCTCTAGTTCTAAACTAAAAAAAACCGACGACGTTACACTTAAGGAAAGATACATTCCACCACAGCCTTAGCCTCTAGCGTTACACATCAATTCTTAGACGATTAGGTTATTTAAAAGTTTTCCCCATCTTGATATAGGTTTCCTCCTGTCCTCAACATATTTAAAGAAAAACAAACAAAAAACACTGATATCAGAAAAGCAAAACGCTTTCTAGACAATTGAAGATGTAATTTATTTATATTTAACTAGTTCAAGTAAAACAAAAAACGAACACATACACAAACTGAACCACGCAAGCACTCACACCGAAGCCTTTTTCGAAAAACTTACAAATACAAACAACACAGAAAATCACCTATAGATCCTGTACAAGAGCTATAACTATTCATTTGACAAATTGCACCTTGTACCTACTTAGCAGCGTTCTGAAACTTTCGTTCTGAAGAATACCAAAACAAAAATATTACTTCATTGTTGTGCTTTCCATCGAACGAACCATACAATTCTAGTTCCACCAACACGGTTTTTTGATTCTTCATATTTATAACAAGTAGGCATCACAGCAAAGAAATATAGTAAACAAAACGTAAATGACAAATCAAAACAAAGCAAACCGCAACATTGAACGAAAGAATAAACAATAATGTCACATGTCACGTATTTTTTTCTTACTCACTCACACAAAAACAAATAAAGTGAAACATACCTACACAGTCACACCCACACATTGAATCAGTAACAGATTAACAGACAACAGTTTAAAAAGGAAATAACAATGGAATTCTTACAAGGGTATAATAGAAATGTAGAAACCGACGCCACAGGGCTGAAGAAAACCAGACAAAAAGAAAAAAACACGAAAGAAGAGCAACCCAACAATAGTAATTAATAGCAACAAATAAAAACAGAAAAATGCTGTCAACTCTTGAATCTCATAAAAATGGAAAACAATAGGGGTTGCTTTTATACGGTAGAGCAGAAAAGAACACGCCCTGAGTAAAGTATAGTAGTAGAAAAGAACAGGCCGGAGTAGATCCTTCAAGAACCCCTGGCTATGCTCGATGACAATCTTGTTAGAACTAGTCCACCGAAACTTTTGTTCGCCGTTCTCCTCTCTATTCCCAGGATACTCTTGCCTTTCGAACTTCTTCTTGCCGCACCTCTCTCCGAGCTACTTCAGCTATCTCTTGACACGAAGTTTCTTCAGTAGACGAGTATTTTACCATCCAGCTGAAGTGCTTTGATCATGCAGCAGTCGTCCAGTTGACCTTTATCGCCTTATTGTTCTCATGGATCCTATCCTTCTATTGCAGCCTCTCCGCCTGAGGATCCTGTACTGCGACTCCCCGGCTTAGGCGGTCGATCCTCCTTCATGTTGTTACGCGCTGGGCCCATAACCTGTTAAAACTACTCCATTCTGACAACGCAAGCTATAGCGAGGCGTGCCCTATCGACAAGCGCTTCTATGTCATAGAGAATAACAATATAATGGTCACCTTCTATCGATCAGTAGCTGTATTTTTTATAGAATGAGGAAATTTGCTGATCAAACACCCAAGAGGTGATTCATCAGGTTACTCGACCACGCGTCGGCGCCATACCGTAGTATGGAGACCGCTACGTCGCGAGCAGCTTGCGCTTGCTCGAGACTACTGCGTGACAACACAACGTGAATCATGGCAACCTTGGATGAATTTCATTGACTTCAATGACAAATATTTGGCATTATGACAAACAGTGAAATGATACCTAGAGCAGCGCATACGATGGTTGCTATGATATATTTTTTTCTAAGTCTTTAACGTTTCGTCGCCTTATTGTTTACGATTCGGGCTTAGAAGAATTTCATATGCTGTCGGACTGATTCTAAATGTGGGGTGCGCGTGCGTGGGAATGTGTGCTGATTTAAATAACTTGATATCCTAGGACTTGATGACGGCACGGTGGCACCCATCGAGGAGGTTTTTCTGAATCCAAGGAATCCTCACAAATTTGTTCCAGGACTTCTCCAGGAGTCTCTTGCAAGATTCCCAGGGAGTTCTTGATGAGATTCTTCCGGGGGTTTATTTAGGATTCCTGCAGGAGTTCCCTCTGGGGTTCTTCCAGGAATTTCTTCTGAGATTCCTAAAGAGGGATTCCTTCAAGTAAGAGCTCTTGCCAGGATTCATCCAGGAAGTACTTCCGGGATACATCCAGAGATTCTTTCCTGGTTTGCTTGAGGAATACTTTCTGTGATTGTTGCGGTTGTAGGAAGTGCTGACGCACCTCCTAGCATCGGGCCTAGGATGGATCCCTGAGGTATTGCTAATTTAGAGAAAACTTTCCGTTTTACGGTAGAACGAAAAGCTACCGCAGCTGTCAGACTACTGATTTTCACTGAGGTATCATCGTTCTACCCTAGCGAGCCGTAGCGATGCCTTGGATAGCCTTGGATACGACGCCGATGATCATTGTTTGTTGTTGGTTTTCAGTTCAATTCACCTTGCAAGCATGCTTTGATTTGGCCTTCAGTTTCGATGATAGGATGATTTTCAAGCCTGCGGTAGGACTTTGACATCTGCGGTAGAACTTGGCGGCTACCGCAGAGTGGAAATTTTTCTAAAAATCCGCAATACCCGCTCGGTGATGTTGTAGCTCCTCTCGCCTTCTTCGATGTCACAGATAAGCATCCTATTCTGGAGGTAGCTCTCTATTATCCGACATAGGCTATCCGGGACTCCTAGGTGGTATACGGCGCACTCGATGGCGCTCATGCTGACGCTGTTGAGCGCATGCTTCTCGTCCAGCATGAGATCCCCCATTCGCTTCCTTTGGAGTTCTACCTCGGCCGGTCGTTTTGGTTACAGCCCCAATAGCATCCACCGTCGATCGACCCCTCCCGAAGTCAAACTGTTTATCCGAGAGCCTAGAGTCATCTGGTTTCTCGGTGCGATGAAGAGCGTCAACCTCGACAGACTGAACCGCTCCAACAGTTTCCCGTCGGTGTCCAGTAGACAGATAGCCTGGGGGCTTCCAGTGTTTCGGCAGTAGTCTTTGTGTTTCTCACCTCTCCGGAAATTCGCCTCTGTCCAGGCACGTCTGCGTAGCCATTCTAACCCAAGTAACACACTTGTCACCGAAGAGTCACGGCGGCGCAGGTTTTTGTTGCGCAGAAGTCACTGTGGCTTACTTCTAACAAATAAACACTTACTTGCTAGAAGTAAGTCACAGTGACTTCTGCATAACAAAAACCTGCGCCGCCGTGACTCTTCGGTGACAAGTGTGTTACTTGGGAAACATGTCAGGGTTAGCTTCGATGGCCGCTTGACCGATGGCTACTGTCGGAATACCGGAGCGACTTCGCTATTGCGATGAGCTCGTCGTTCATCACCGGGAAGACATCACTTTGGTCGGTTTGGCCAAAGGGATCGGAAGCCCATGGTCTTGTATCGTAACGCGGAAACAGCGTTTCCACGATCTTCTGCAGCATCTTGGGGGATCGTTCTGGGGGTGCTGACGCGCACTTCGTTTTCGCCGTGACTACTCTGTAGGCATCACCCCAAGAGATTTTCGAAGCACGCCCGCTTACGCGCCCTAACCTCCTTGTTCAGTGCCAGCTTAGCCGCCTTGTAGGTTTCACTTCGCTCCATTCTACCCTCATTGGTGCGAGCTCTTTGCATTCTCCTTCTAGCTCTTAGGCAGGAAGCGCGGAATTCTGCGATTTCTGGACACCACCAGTATACCGGTTTGGGTCCATTCCTGGGTATATTGGTCGGCTAGGCATTGTGACTTCCCAGCACGGCTTAGAGTTCCACCTAGATCGCCGGTGAATCCTCCGTGAGCAAATGCTCCACAAATACTGGCTTGTCAAAGCGCGAGGTCATCAGACTTCCCCGGTGGCTGTCAATGACCCTCGGCTGCGGCTGTCTTCCTTCGTGTTCTACCTTATATCGAGTCGCAATATGGTGACTGTGCGTGTACTCATCGACGACCCTCCATTCTGAGCTAGAGTTTTTACCCGGGTTTCAGGAGGTCACATCAATGATGGACTCTTCACCGTTCCTACTGTAGGTTTTTTGTCGCCAACGTTCGCGACATTCACATTTAGTCTAGCCATGGTTTCGAGTAGAGCCCAGCCTTTAACGTCAGTCGAGGGGCTACCCCACTCAACCACTCAAGCGTTGAAGTCTCCATCGATGACCACGGGACTCAACCCAGTAGTGCGCTTGATAGCGAATCTAGCATAGACGAGAACTGGTCTATCGGCCATTAGGGGGCATAACAGCTGCAATAGAACACCCCATTGATCTTCGCTATTGCGAAGCCCTCGTTCGACGTGGAAATTATGTCTTGAACCGGAAATCGACCAATTATAAAGGTTCTAGCCGCTAGCTTGACCTTATCCGCTACCCAGTGCCCGCTGTAGGGAGGTTCACAAAATTCAACAAAGGCCGAATTCGGCCCCTACTCACGATTTCGAGCGCACATATCTCTTCGTAAACAAAGCCAGCACACCTGATCTTCTTATTTTAAGCTTATTACAAGTGATCAAGATACCCGGCAGAACAGTAAGCGGTACAAGGTGGCAAGAGCAAAAGAGAAACGAATCCACCACAGAAAAAAAGGCAACACGAAGAGAGTGTTATTGCTGAAGCGCAGGAAAGTATGGACAGGAACAATATGCGGAGGTTTTATGCAACTGTCAAAGGCGCGCGGCTCAAGACTACGCCAGTGCCCGCCATGTGCAATGACCGGGAAGGACATTTGCTGACAGACAAAACAATGGTGGCAGCCAGGTGGAAGGAGCACTTCGAAGATTTGTTGAATGGTAGCAGCGAAGGAGCATCAAGGAACAGGATTATCATAATGGATGACGGTCAAGCAGTGGAACCACCAGCACTGAATGAGGTTAAAAAGGCCCTTAATGAGCTGAAAAACAGCAGGGCTGCTGGGAAGGACGAGATCCCGGTCGAACTTCTGAAGTACAGAAGCGAGCAGCTATATCAATCAATCCACCAGATTATTATAAAGATTTGGGAGGATGAAGAATTGCCCACCAGCTGGTTGGATGGCGTTATATGTCCAATCTACAAGAAACGGCACAGACTGGAGTGTGCCAATTACAGAGGGATTACCCTTTTAAATTCGGCGTATAAGATACTGTCGCGTGTCCTGTTCAACAGACTGCGACCTCTTGAGGAGTCCTTCCTCGGCGAATACCAGGCTGGCTTTTGTGCGGGCCGATCAACGACGGATCAAATGATTATCCTGCGGATGATGCAGAGTCACCATCAGTTCATTGATTTTAAAGCAGCGTACGAGTCAGTGAAAAGAAATAAGCCATGGCATATAATGTCAGAACATGGTTTTCCGGCAAACCTATTTAGGCTGATACACGCAACGCTGGATGGATCAAAATCAAGTATTCGGATCGCGGACGAAGTGTCTACGTCGTTTGTGACCTTGGATGGATTGAAGCAGGGGGATGCTCTTTCAAATTTATTGTTCAACATTGCACTCAAAGGAGCGATTAGGAGGTCAGGCGTGCAGAGAAATGGCTCTACCATCACACGGTCGCACATGCTCCTCGGTTTTGCGGACGATATTGATCTCATCGGCATCGATCGTAGGGCAGTGGAGGAAGCTTATGCTCCTCTGAAGAGAGAGACAGCGAGGATAGGCTTGACGATTAACTCTACCAAGACGAAGTACATGATAGTGGGTAGAGACAGAAGCAGGCCTAGTGGTGTTAGTGCTGAGGTAGTGATTGATGGGGATGTGTTTGAAATTGTTGAAGAATTTGTTTATCTTGGAACACTTGTGACATGCGACAATGACGTTTCCCGTGAAGTTAAAAGGCGCATTGCGGCTGCGGATAGGCCTCTACGGTCACGAAGCGTGAACGTTAACCCTTCCGTTACCAAGTCCCCCTAACGAGAGTGTGAAAAAATACTGTTTTCGTTATAACTTTTTTGTTTTTTAATATTTTTCGACCAAATTTTGACACAATAAGCGGATATCCTTCTAATTTAAGGATTTGCTAGGGATTGTTGGAATGGCCACCTGGTTCCGGAGTTATTCCGGAATCAAAATGGGTCATTCGATTTGGCCATTTTGGAAAAAGTAAATTTTAGATATGAGAGCCGTTCAGTTTTCAGACCTAAGTGCACTAGAATGATAGAAAAATTTGTCTAGAAGTCCATCCCGGTCACTACGAGCCTTGGAACCCGTTTTACGGATGTTCCGGGGAACCGGTTCCGGGGTCAATTTTTGAGTATGATTCAATACCATCATGCGGCACCTCAAACTTCGTGGTTTTTCAAGATACATCGTTCTGTGCTGTTTTGGCGTTGTCTGGAACACTGTTGGCCATTATGGAACCAATATTCGGATTTCCCGGGAATCGGTTCCGGTGGATCCGGGGTCCAATTTTCGAAAATAAACAAACACCATCACGCGACATATCAAACTTCATGATTTTGAAAATTATGGCATTTTATCATAATGATTGGCCACTTAGAATACATTTGGCCATTATGAAATCAGCGTACAGAATTTCCGGAATCCAGTTCTGGGGCCAAGTTTTGAAAATGGTTCAATACCGTCATGCGGCATCTCAAACATCGTGATTTTCAAAATACATCATTCTGGGCTAATATTGCGTGATCTGAAATACTGTTGGCCATTTTAGAACCGGTATTCAGATTTCCCGGGGATCGGTTCCAGTGGTTCCGGGGTCAATTTTCCGAAGATGAACACCAGGAATTCGTACGGAAGTTCTTCCAGCAATTCCTCTGGAAGTTCCTCTAGGAGTACCTCCGGAAATTCCTCCAGGAATTCCTCCGGAAATTCCTCCAGGAATTCCTCCGGAAATTCCTCCAGGAATTCCTCCGGAAATTCCTCCAGGAATTCCTCCGGAAATTCCTCCAGGAATTCCTCCGGAAATTCCTCCAGGAATTCCTCCGGAAATTCCTCCAGGAATTCCTCCGGAAATTCCTCCAGGAATTCCTCCGGAAATTCTTCCAGGAATTCGTCCGGAAATTCCTCCAGGAATTCGTCCGGAAATTCCTCCAGGAACTCCTCCGGAAATTCCTCCAGGAATTCCTCCGGAAATTCCTCCAGGAATTCCTCCGGAAATTCCTCCAGGAATTCCTCCGGAGATTCCTCCAGGAATTCCTCCGGAAATTCCTCCAGGAATTTCTCCGGAAATTCCTCCAGGAATTCCTCCGGAAATCCCTCCAGGAATTCCTTTGAAAATTCCTCCAGGAATTCCTTTGAAAATTACTCCAGGAATTCCTCCGGAAATTGCTCCAGGAATTCCTCCGGAAATTCCTCCAGGAATTCCTCCGGAAATTCCTCCAGGAATTCCTCCAGAAATTCCTCCAGGAATTCCTCCGGAAATTTCTCCAGAAATTCCTTCGGAAGTTCCTCCAGGAATTCCTCCGGAAATTCCTCAAGGTATTCCTCTGGAAATTCCTCCAGGAATTCCTTCGGAAACTATTGGTGTAACTCCCTGGAAGAATTCTTGGTGGAACACCCGGAGGGACTCCTACAAGTATTCCTTGTAGAATTTATGGAGGCAATTCCAGGAGAATCTCACGCAAGAATTTCCAGGGAGAATTCCTGGAGGAATTTTCGAAGGAACTCCTGGAGGAAATGTTGGAGGAATTCCCGGAATATTTTTTGAAGGAACTCCCGCAGAAATTTCTGTAAGACTTCCTGGAGGAAAATTTAGAGGAATTTCCGGAGGAACTCCTGCAGAAACTTTCGGACGGAGGAGTCCCTAGAGCTACTTCCTGGGACAATTCCTGGAGGAACTTCTAGAGGAATTCCTAGAGGAACTCCTGGGGAATGCTCGGTGGTACTCCCAGAGGAACTCCTGGAGGAACTTACTGGGAGAATTCCTGAAGAAATTTCTCAATGAACTATAGGGGGAATTTTCGAAAGAATTCCTGACGGATTATTTTGAGGAAATTCTTGGAGGAATCCTTGGAAAATTTCGCGAAGTATGTCTCGGAGGGATTCTCATAGAAACTCATATAAACTTCAGGGGGAACTTCCTGGAGAAATTCTTGGAGGAACTTTCGGAGGAATTCTCTTCTGGCTCCTGCAGGAATCTTTGGTGGAATTTTGGAGATATTCTTTAGGTGATACCTGTTGGAATTTTCGGAAGAAACTTCTGGAGGAGCCTCCGGGGTTTGCGGAGATAACTTGTGCAAGAGCGTTCGGAAGCATTTACGCGAAATCACCCGAAACGAGTTTTTGGAAAATTCTCTGTAATTAATTTCTGGAGGAACCCTTACAATATCCAGGAAGCATGTCTAAAAGGAATTCTTGGAAGAATCCCCGGAATCAAATCTCCATAAGAAACTCCTGGAGGAATTCCCAAAAGGAATTCCTGTGATACTTTTCGGAGGAAACTCCTAGGGGAATCTATCGGATGAAGGTAATCACCGTGGACCTTTAATATTATTTGGTTTGATTGGCTTTTATCGGTGAATTGTAATGAAACTCGGGGAATCCTCGGAATGAGTTTTTGGTAACCTCGCTGGATTGAATAAACTGGAAGAACATCCTTCAAGAGGAATCTCCTGGATGAATTCCGGGCGGAATTCTTTGGAGAGGTTGCGGAATTCCATGAGGAATCTCCGGAAGGCATTCCTGGATGCATTCTCAGAATGAATACCCAACAGTGGCAGTTTCTGGTTAAAAGCATAAATATACGGATAGCAATCAATGGTTCCGCTCGTGGTCGCATTATTGCGTTTGTTTATCTTCGAAAAATTGACCCCGGAACCACCGGAACCGATTCCCGGGAAATCCGAATACCGGTTTTAAAATGGCCAACAGTATTTCAAATAACGCAATATTAGCCCAGAAAGATGTATTTTGAAAATCACGATGTTTGAGATGCCGCATGACGGTATCTGTAATATCGATAATCTGTATATCGCTTCCATAATGGCCAAATGTATCCTAAGTGCACAATCATTACGATAAAATGCCATAATTTCCAAAATCATGAAGTTTGATATGTCGCATGATGGTGTTTGTTTATTTTCGAAAATTGGACCCCGGAACCACCGGAACCGATTCCCGGGAAATCCGAATATCGGTTCCAAAATTGCCAACAGTATTCCAGACAACGTTAAAACAGCACAGAATGATGTATTTTGAAAAACCACGAAGTTTGAGGTGTCGCATGATGGTATTGAATCATACTCAAAAATTGATCCCGGAACCAGTTCCCCGGAACATCCGTAAAACGGGTTCCAAGGCTCGTAGTGACCGGGATGACTTCTAGACAAATTTTTCTATCATTCTAGTGCACTTAGGTCTGAAAACTGAACGGCTCTCATATCTAAAATTTACTTTTTCCAAAATGGCCAAATCGAATGACCCATTTTGATTCCGGAATAACTCCGGAACCAGGTGGCCATTCCAACAATCCCTAGCAAATCCTTAAATTAGAAGGATATCCGCTTATTGTGTCAAAATTTGGTCGAAAAATATTGAAAAACAAAAAAGTTTTAAAGAAAACAGTATTTTTTCACACTCTCGTTAGGGGGGGTTGGTAACGGAAGGGTTAAAGGAGGTAGCCCGAAAAGCTTTTGGAGTTTTTGAGCGCAAAGTGCTGCGGACAATTCTCGGTGGGAAACATGAAAATGGAGTGTAGCGCAGACGCATGAATCACGAGTTGTACCAAGTTTACGAAGATGCGAATATTGTGAAACGTATAAAGTACGGCAGACTTCAGTGGGCTGGACACGTAGTGTGAATGTTGGAAGAAAGAATAGCGAACAACATTCAGTAGAGAACCCGGTAGAGGTAGGCGACTTCGTGGGCGGCCGCGAACTCGCTGGCTGCACGTGGTTGCAGAAGATCTACGATCCCTACACGTTCGGGGAAATTGGAGGAACATCGCCCAAGACCGACGAAGATGGTGCTCTACTATACGCTCGGCGTTGGAGTAAAGTTACTTTGTAGCCAAGAAGGTATCAGGTACAAGTGATCAAGAACAGAATAATAAAATACACTGTTTTTTTTAAGCTTGCTTTTTGAAATTTGTGCATCTTAAGTTCTGATGTACTGTTGAACGGTACTTCAAGACGTGTGTCCTTAAGAGGATATAATACCGTCGATACCAGCTCACTTGTGCGTACCTAGTTACCTTAGCGATTTCCGGTGTGATTGGTAACTGAAATGGGTAATCAGGAACTTAACAGCTGGGCTGGGACAGGCAGGAGGTAGGCATCGGAGTTGCATGGTGAGAAGTTGACGGACCTTACGAGGGATCTGAATCACATTACCAGCCCAGCGTGAACGTTTTGCCAAGAAGTGGGGGATGAAGATACGAAGGGGAAACCCTCGCTGAACCAATTCAACCTTCCATACGCGTGTGGGGGGGAAGTTAATTCATTCCGAATCGATTGAAGAAAATTGTGTAATTAATTTCGATCCCCACACACGTGCTCCCATTCATGCGCAAAACGGCCCAATTCCGAATTGATATCGCGCGCGCAAAAATAGAATCGTTTGTAACGGTTTTACCGGATAGCTTCCAATGCGATGGGCGGTGGGGAGGGGATTTTGAGGATAGATATCCAGGTCAGTTCACATGACCGAACCCGGAATGCAAATACTTAATACGACGGAATTGCTGTTTTTTTCACCACCCGGGTTTTCACGATTTCGAATTGGATGCACCGAAATCGAAATGACGAGCGTCGAACACGTGAGCCCTAGTGTGGTTTTATCAGCCCGTCTGATTCAGTCGATTTGTTTTCAGTTCGTCATTTACAGTGGAAAATTGTTGTGTAAACATCGGTCCTCTGCAAATTAGGGTTTAATATGTTGGCGGTTTGCATACATCGGCGGTTGCGTTTGTCTGTAAGGCTAGTCGAAAGGCAAATATGTTTTTCCATCATTACAAGCGCCAATAAAATGTGCTACTCTGGACCAAGGACCGAAGTTGATTCGGTGGTAAACCACCACTTTGAATGGGGACATAATTTGAAATTCAATTACTAATCAATCGCTCTTCCCAGGTGTGTGTATGAATCCGCTCATAGTATAGTTCTATTCAGCGGGCCACATACGCCGAATTTCCCATTCAACCCTTGACATAGGCAGGGTTAGGACCGCAGAAATTGTTGATCCGCGACAGTTTGAATACACGTTACCGCATTTCGGTGCTATTTTTACCGGCAATATCTACTAAACGGAGGCGAAAATAGCCGGCTTCGAATGCCGTCAGTCACACACCGACCGGCCTTATTGGATATAAATAAAATCCATGTCCGTCGAGAATTACACACAACAATGTTTGCGCGCGGTGTAATTCAGACCCACTGGCGCAACTGTAGATATTTTCAATTTTATTTTAATCTGATGCCATGTGCTATCACAGCGTGTGCGTGAAATCTATCGTTTCTGTTTTGGTTCCTTCATTCTTAATTATATGCATACTCGAAGACGTTAACTCGATATCTGCGAAATTTTATTGTAGAGATACCCTCAACAATTACTTTGGAGCTTTTTGTAAAAACTCTTCCAGGGTTTTTTGCCGGGAATAGCTCCAAAGATTCATACAGAAATTCTTCAGAGATTCATACAGGAAACATTTAGAGATTTTTTCAGAAATTCTTCACCAGAGATTCTACAAAAGTTCTCCTAAGTCCTAAGTTCCGGCACCGAATACCAGAGCTGCAGAATTCCTATAGGTTAACAAGTGCAGTAAGCATCCAAAACCAGGATATTCGGCGAGCTTCACTCAATTTATCAGCTTTTCTATGATGTTTTTGCTTTTTACTGGCATCTCCAGCTGGATTCACTACGTATTTCCAGAATCACAAAGACCTTCGTGGGATCCAACATTCCAAGTAGTTGAGCTTCTTGTATTGGAAGCATTGTAATCTTCCCAGAGTCGACACAATTCTTCAGGTGGCCAACGCGCATATATCACCACGAAATGGTACGTTTAGAGTAATCCATCATATTCTGATATAATATTATGTCTGTTTTGTATGTATAGTAGATCCAGAAAATGTTCAGGATAAATTGTTTGACCTATTTTAACTAATTACACCAGCTTTTCTTCATGTCATAAATACGGCTCTTGGGCCATTGCGGGATGCATTCAACGTAGAACTTACTTGTTTCTTGTAAACGACTGCTCTATTCAGGCGAGATTTTTTTTCCTCCAGAATGATGCGGATCTGCTCTTTTCGCTTATGTTTGTATCATTTCACGTTCTGCTAGGTTACATGCTGCAGCATTACCGCCCACGCTGTGTTCTGCTTGAATTCCTCCAGAGGTTCTTTCATGGATTCCTCTAGGAGTTCCGTTAGCGTTCCGTTCAGAGTATTCTTCGGAAATTTCACCAGAAGGTCCTTCTGATTCCTTCCAGGAAATTGAACCGATATTTTCAACTAATTTCTCTAGAGATTCCGAACAGCCCAAGTAACATTTTTAGTTTTGTTCGGCTCTAAGAGATCTTCATGACCAATTTTATAAAACTCACAATAAAACTGATTTATATATCAAAACCTCTTGATAACCTCTTTAAGAGCATCTTCCGGCTAAGTGGACCACTCTCGGAGAGGTTTTGTAAACCGCATTAAGAGTAGCAATAAAACCGTTTTAAAACCTAGTAGAAAAATTTCCCATTCTCGATTGTTGTTGTTTTTTTAACTATGACAGCTCAAGATGCAGAGAAGCTTCTTCAATGGCACGTAAAGTTCAGGACGATACATCATTCGTAAGTAGAAGCGGTCGTTTCAAAGTAATATTATAGTTGTTATTGTGTTGGTAGGCTTATGCGCATTCAATTTTACCGTGAATATTGGAGTGACAGAATCATAAAATGAATGCGCTTCAAAAATAATGAATATTATCATCTTGGAATGAAATGAATCAATTTGTTTATTTAGTAAAACTATCTCGAATCACAAGAAAACTCAGCAGAGAGAGTTTATTTATGTGAGCATGTTATGGAAATGGTGGCAAACTATCAATTCAATGCAAACTATTTTCCATTCCCGTTAGCTAATTCTTCAACATGGCGACAACCATAATCAGCGAAAATAAAACGAAAGCAAGTTTACTTTTTTGATGACCGCAATAAACCTAGAAATGTCGTAGTTCTGCTTTTCCACCAACAGATGTCGTTACTAATCGAACGGATCGCCATCTGTTGAGAGTTTTAACAGTTTTATTGTGGTAATTATGATTACCAGAAGGTTTACAAATCGGAAAGATTTGTTTGCTCTTAAAATCTGTCTTTATGGATATCTTCAAGTATACTATAAAACATTTTATCAATGGTTTTCATAAAAGCAGTCATAAAACTGCGAATTTTAATTATTGCTGTAATAAAACCCTAATAAAAATCAAACAAAACTAATCAGCGATGAAATTGTTACTTGGGAGGATTCCTCCAAAAGTTTCTCCTAAAGGAACCCCTTCCGGGATTCACTCAAGTACATATTCAATCCAAAATTCGTTCAGGAATTCCAGAAATTCCATCCAAAACTTCCCAAGAAGTTCATTCAAGAATTCCTACAGGTATTCATTTCAAGACTAGTCCAGAAGTTCTTTCTAAAATTCATCTAAGAGCTCCTTCTAGGATTCCTCCAGGACTTCTTTTAAGGATAAAACTGCTGGAATTTCTCCAAGAATTCTTCAGAAGATTCATCCAGAAAACTTTCCGGGATTCCTCCAGGAACTCCTTCTAGTTTACCTCCGAAAATTCCTTCACGGGTTCCTACCATAATTCCTTCTAAAATTTCTCCTGGATTTCTGAGATTACACCAGGAGTTTCTTTTGACATCGCTCTGGGAATTCTGCTTGGGATTTTTCCCGGAATTCCACCAGAAGATTTCTAAGATTTCTTCAGGAATTGCTCCCATGCTTCCCCCAGGAATTCAGCCCGGAATTCCACGGGATTCTTCTAGGAGTTTGATACGAAAAACGAAAAGCGAGCTTTAAACCAAGTAAAACGGAGGACGAGAAGAAAAGGATTTTCGACGGAAGGAACTACGATCAGTGGGCGTACCGGATGCGTATGTTGTTGGAAGAAAAATGCCTTGCAAGTTGTATCGAGGAATCCATTAACGAGGAAGATTTTGCTGAACGCCCTGGAGACACTGCGGAGGTAACGACGAGGAAGAAGCATCAACTCGGGGAAAAATGGAAGCTTGATCGGAAGTGCAAGAGTCTGATCGTACACCGCGTTGCCGATAGCCACCTGGAATTCGTGATGGAAAGGCGAACTGCGAAGGAATGCTGGGACACTCTGTAAGGAACTTTCCAACGTCGAGGTCTCGTTAACCGTATGTACTACCGGAAAAGACTTGGCTTGCTGAAGTTGAGGAGCGGTACGAGCATGCAGAATCATTCATTGGAGTTCGACAAGCTATTGCGAGGACTGAAGATGACTGGTGCCAAGGTTTAAGAAGATGATGTAATCACTCAACTACTGCTCACATTACCGGAACAATACGACGGTCTGTGCACGGCGCTGGAAACAATGGCTGAGAAGCTGTCGATGGAATTTGTCAAGAACCGTTTGCTTGAAGAAGAAGCGAAGCGTTTTGTGAAAAACGACTGTCTCGACGAAGAACCTGGCTCGGAATCTGCGTTTGCTGGAAAGAAGTTTTCGTTCAAGTGCTACAACTGTGGAAGAGTCAGGCACAAGGGCTCGGAATGCAAAGCTTAGATTGCGGATGCTTGCGGAAAGCCACGTGAGTATTCGAAGTTTAACGGAACACGAAGAGGACGAGGCAATGTGAATTGTGCTACCGATCAAGCTGCCGATATTGCCTTCGTTGCGGCCTGCGTGCCGGAGCTAGCAGCAGCAGTTACGGAGAAGACCAAAGATTCTTTCCAGTGGTTTCTGGACTCAGGAGCATCTGACCTTATGGTGAAAGAGAGAAGCTATTTCGAAGAACTACACCGTTTGCCGAGGGAAATGACAATCGTCGTTGCAAAAAGTGGCCAATCGTTAATGGCCAAGTATGCTGGAACTATTCGGACCTGTGTAGAAGTAGATGGAAGGAAAATTTTCTCAGTTGTCGAAGAAGTACTCTACGTTCCTGGATTACACCTGAATATGTTCTCCATCAGTCGTCTGGAAGAGAAAGGTATGGCCAATACATTTGCTGGTGGAAAAGTGGAAATCAAGAAAAATAATCAAACTGTCGCAACAGGTCGGAAATGTGGAAGACTTTATCAACTTAATGTCACCTTGAACAAGTCAGTAGAAGCGTTGCTGACCAAGGAAGTTGAACTTAAGGACAAGGTATTTGGAGTACATTGCTCAAAATTTCTAGAGCACCGTTTTTAAGAACCGTTGAACGGATTTCGATTAAAATGCATCACGCTATTGACAACCACTGAAAAATTTGCGTGATGCATTTTCATCCAATTCCGTTCAACGGTTCTAAAAAACGGTGCTCTAGAAATTTTGAGCTATGTACTCCAAATACCTTGTCCTTAAGCTTTGGCATCGAAGATATGGTCACCTGGGTGAAGCGCAAATTTGCAAAAGCTGTGAAAGAATTGAATGGTAAGTACGAAAGCGACGTTATCGGCAGGAGTCAAACAAAAACCGCGCGAAGTGTGTCTGAGTGGAAAACAAGCTCGTCAAATAGTTGGTGAAGGACAACGATCGTTGAGGATACTGGAGCTGGTACATAGCGACGTTAGTGGACCCTATACGCCAGGAATCTATGACCACAAGAGATTCTTCGTTACGTTCATCGATGACTTAAGTCATATTACCGTAGTTTATTTACTGAAAAGCAAGGACGAAGTTTTGAAATGTTTTCAAGAATACAATGCGAGGGTTACAGCTCATTTTGACGAGGATACGATGTGACAATGGTGGTGAATATACGAGCAAGGCATTTCGAACATTTTGTCGTGGAGAAGGAATGTCCATGAAATTCGCGGCTCCGTATACCCTCCAACAAAATGGAGTTGCGGAACGTATGAACAGAACCCTACTGGACAAAGCCCGTTCGATGATGTTTGATGCTGGATTACTGCAGCGTATTAGTCAAACCGTAGTCCATCAAGTACACTAGATGTCCAAAAAAACCACCTACGAAGCATGGTACAACAGGAAGCAGGACATAGACAACCTGAGAGTATTTGGAGCATTTGCGCACACGCACGTACCGAAGCAATGCAGAGGAAAGCTGGATCCCAAGTCCGAGAAGAATTATAAATATGGTAGGATATGCCTCCAATGGCTACAGAATATGGGATCCGCGGAGAAGGAAAGTTTTTGTGAGTAGAGATGTTATCTTCGATGGGAACAGCAGGAAACTAATGACAAGCTCAACCTATTTTGACGATGGATCGGAAGAAGAATCGTTTGAACTAGAGAAGGAGGTGGAACCGCAGCCTGAAGTAGAACCAAACTACAACGAGTAAAACGACGAAACTCAAACTCGGAATGAAAGCATCGAAAATGTTCATGGGACCGAAGTTGATGAATCCGTTGGAAATTCTGGTGATGTCATTCAAGATGCTGGTGAAGGCTCGAGTCGTAAAAGAATGCATGTAATGGACGAAACATTCAGCGACCATCCCGTGACGGAACGCATTGGAGATATCATTGCATTGTATATTTGTTGCTGTGGACGACATTTTGCTGATGACAAACTATATCGAAGAATGACGAATCAAAGCACAGCTATCGGAAAAATCCGAAATGATCGATATGGGAGAAATTAAGTAGTTTCTTGTCTTGTCCAGTCCAGCAGACGCAGATTGAGGCAATGATGGCGTAGACAGACGATCCGTCTCAGGTTTCACTTTCCAAATCTATGGATCAACCATTTCATGGACCACCAGGAAACAGAACACCGTGGCGCTCTTATCAACAGAGGCAGAATATGTTTCATTTATGTTTCATTAAATCAGGCAGCTTGTGAATGTATTACAAGAATTTGGAGTCAATATTATAGAACCAACCCAAATATTTGAAGACAACCAGTCATGTATAAGGATTGCTGAGAAACCTCGAGATCATAGAAGAATGAAGCATGTGGATATCAGGTTTCACTTGATTCGAGTACTTGCGATCTTTTTACAATTCTTTCAGGAGTTCCCTGAGGATTTTTTTAACATTGTGGTGGGTTGCGTACTTTTTTCTTGAATAGGAGGCAATCAGTGTAGTACTAGATTGAAAGTAGTGAGCTGGATTTTTGTATGGTGAGATGATCGATTCTCCATTTCTGCAATAAAATGGTGCAAACAGCGTGGGTTATATGATATCTTGCCTAATTTGATGCTGGTTGAGCAAAAGTTTGGGTAACTGTGCTGTTGTATTATTTATTTCTTGCAAATTCAACCACACAGTTACCCAAACTTTTGCTCAAACAGCATTAAATTAGGCAAGAAATCATATAACCCACGCTGTTTGCACCATTTCATTGCAGAAATCGAGAATCGATCATCTCACCATACAAAAATCCAGCTCACTACTTTCAATCTAGTACTTCACTGATTGCCTCCTATTCTATCCTCAGCCTACTTGATAAACGCTTAACTGCCAGTGGTCACTTCACATCTTGAAATATCTTCGGAACGTCTGCGTTCCGATCGATACCCGAAGCTTGCAATCCCATGATCATATGGTTTTAGGACTCCAGTAACCTCTTCAATAAAAGTGATGCAAACCACTGGTCGCTTGTCTCGAATCCAATTTCACTCAGATTTTGTGCTATCGTCACCAGTTCGTCAACGTAGTCTTCGGCGGATCCAATCTCTACGAGCTTCATGGACGTCAGTTTGTCAAACAAACCAAACCGACGAATTAACTCGTTTATTTATTTACTTATTCGTTTATTTGGAAGGCTCGGGCGCCACATGAGCATAACTGAGCCGAAATCTTTTGTTTTTTACAATGCTTTTACATTTTACAATTTATTACTGCCTTAAGCTATGTTAGTTTGGGAAGCCGAAGTACTCGCGGCTGTTTCGAGGTTAAGGATTGAGAAAAAACATAAAATTGGGAAGGAGGGATTTATGGGTTTAAAACTAAATTATTTGCTAACTTATACTAAAACATTGATGGGACAAATTGTCCATATCTGTAACGGAACCATAAAGAAAGGACTTTATCGATGGAAAACGACAAGAAGAGGACAAACGGAAGGGGGTGACGACAGACAGGGGCGAACAACAAAACCAAAAGGCGGACAACGAAAACAAGGAACGTACTACATCAAACTCTGACATCAACACGTTTCAAAAACTGGTAAATCAGGTTCATGTATTCCAAATCAAGTCCTGCCAACACTTCTCTAACGGGTTTCTGTTGTTTTCCTCGGACCCGGAGAATTTCATGCAGCTCAGATCTGACCTCACGATACTCATTGCATCCCCACACGACATGTTCGATATCCTGGTAAGCTACGCCACAGACACAGAGATTGCTTTCTGAGAGCCCAATACGGAAGGTATGTGCATTCAACAAATAGTGGTTAGACATCAGCCGACACATTACACGAATGAAATCTCGGCCTAAATCCAACCCATTGAACCATGGCTTCTTCGAAACCTGTGGAATGATGGAGTGCAACCATCTACCCATCTCTCCATCTCTCCATTTGTGTTGCCAGCTGATCAAGGTCTCCTGACGGGCCAATGCAAAAAATTCGTCGAAGGCGATTTGACGCTCGTAAATATCGCCTCCGCTAGCGCCCACCTTAGCCAGAGAGTCCGCTTTCTCATTGCCCGGAATTGAGCAATGTGAAGGGACCCAAGCCATGGTGATGATGTATGAGCGTTTGGACAAAGCACTCAAGACTTGGCGTATTCCATTCAGGAAGTACGCTGAGTGCTTCATCGGTTTCATTGACCGAACAGCCTCCAGAGAGCTTAGACTGTCGGTAAAAATGAAGTAGTGCTCAGGTGGGAGAGTGCGAATGTACTCTAAGGTGTAGTATATAGCCGCTAGCTCAGAAATGTATACCGAACATGGCTTTTGAAGCATGTAGGTGGCGCTATGAAATTCGTTGTAGACACCGAAACCACTCGAATCATCGGTTTTCGAACCGTCTGTGAAGAACTGTCTATCCCCGCTAACATGCCCGAACTTACTTGCAAAAATTTGTGGAATACACACGGAACGAAAAGATTCTGGTATTCCGGTGATCTCATCCTTCATGGACAGATCAAGATCTACAGAGCAACTGTCGAAGTTTGAGAAGTTGTCACGATTGGTGTTAACCGGAGATGGGCTTACCTCCAGCGTCATGTATCAGTAGTACACACTCATAAAACGAGTTTGAGGGTTCTGTTCGAGCAGCTTTTCGAAATTTTCTATGACCAATGGATTCACAACCTCGCATCGGATGAGGAACCGGAACGATAACTCCGCGAAGCGGTCTCTCAAAGGCTGTACACCAGCGAGTACCTCTAAACTCATAGTGTGAGTTGAGTTCATGCAACCTAACGCGATCCGAAGACAACGGTACTGAACCCGTTGAAGCTTCAGCAAGTGTGTTTTCGCCGCGGAAATTAACTCGTTATCCTGGAATGCCTTCTGGAGCTTCTTTCGTGTATTCCTTTCTTGCGGTTTCAAAGTTCTTCACCAGGCTATAATTGTTCTTCTCCAAACTCAAGCAGAAGGCCGCTAATGCTCGTTCACTCCTTTCCTACCTCCTGTCCTTTTAACGGGTTTTCACCGCTCGTCAGGTACCTTCTCTTCTCTAATCCCATGATGCATAATTTGTGGAGAGCGATGATTACCCTCCGCTACATCCGCGCACCCCTTGAACATCGCAGCATAAACGGCAACCCTGCCGACCAACGAACATCAGTTCGCGCCAATAACTCGCCGAGAGCAAACGTGTACTTTTTCGCTATTCTTTTATTAAATCGTTTATACCGTAAAGTTTCCGCGTGTTTATTATTCCGCCGGTCTCAATCCGATTCCCCTTCGCTGTGTGTCCACTCGTCGTGACTCTGCTATCGGTCCCCGCCATCAGGTGATGGTCCCAGGAAGTGATCAATTGAGACGGAATCGGTGGTGAAAATAATCCGGTCGCTGGCGTCGGTCGGAGTATCGCGAAGAACAAAAGTGTTTGCCTGTGGTAGTGTGAAGTCGCCGTAGTGTCGCCTTGCGAGCGGCAGGCGGAGAAAAAGCTCTGTGAAAAAGCTCCCCTGTGAAGGGCGATTACGATTGCAAACGCTTTCTGCTAGTGCCGTGTGCGAAGAAGAAGAAGAACCATGTCGGATGCCAAGTTTGCCATAACAAAACTGAACGGCACCAATTGGCAGACATGGAAGGTGCGAATTGAAATGTTGCTACAGCGGGAGGACCTGTGGCACGTAGTGGAAGAACCCGTCCCGGCAGATTACCTCCTGGACGATGAGTGGGTCAAAGCTGACCGAAGAGCGAAGGCAACGATCATTTTGTCGATTGATGACAATCAGTTGCCCATCGTGAAAAACAGTGTTCTTGCGCGTGACGTGTTCGCTTCTCTGAAATCGTACCATCAGAAATCAACGCGATCGGTACGGGTTTCGCTGCTTAAAAAGCTGTGTGCGTCGAATCTGTCGGAACGCGGTAATCTCGAAGAACACTTGCGGGAACTCGATGAACTTTTCGATCGGTTAGATGCCGCGGGTACCGAACTCGATAAAGACACCAAAATCTGTATGATTTTGCGTAGTCTGCCACCCTCCTTCGACGGGATTGTGACCGCTTTAGACAATCGGGCTGATGACGATATTTCGGTTGACATCGTCAAATCGAAATTGATGGACGAGTTCCATCGTCGCTTGGAACGCGAAAGTGCCGGCTCGAAAACGGAAAAAGCGATGCGTTCGGTGGAAAAGTCGAAAGAGAGTCGCGTGTGCCATTTTTGTAAGAAGCCGGGTCACCTGCGCCGTGATTGCCGGAAATATAGGGCCTCAGTGAAAGAAGAAAACGGCTCTAGAAGTGAAAAAGAAAACCCGAAGGCAAAGGCAGTGCACAGTGAGGGACGAAATGTGGCATTTACCGGTGGTGACGAAATGAGCTCGCGCGCGTGGATTGTGGACAGTGGGGCGAGCGCCCACATGACCAATGACCGTGGATTCTTTGACTCGTTGAAAAACTTTGCTGGTGGGTGGATCACGCTCGCCGATGGGAAGAAGACGGAAATCCTTGGAGAAGGTAGTGGGGTGCTTCGCGGAGTGAACGATCGTGGTGAGCCGGTCAGAATCGGAGTGAGTGACATGAAATACGTGCCTGGTCTCGCGACCAGCTTGATTTCGGTGGCGAAGCTAGCCGAGAAGAAACTTGAAGTGAACTTTAACAGTGACGGTTGCCGAATCATGGATGCAGGAGGAGCTGTCGTTGCGACTGGCTGTCGTTACGGTGGCCTGTACTACTTGCGGACGATCGAGGAATCCAACAAGGCGTCGACGGGTGAGCACAACGTAAACTGCCAGCATCAATGGCACCGGCGGTTGGGCCACAGAGATTGGGCCGCCGCTGAACGAGTCGTCAAGGAAGGCCTTGCTACGGGCATTAAGGTAAGCGACTGTGGTTTACGTCTTGTATGTGAATGTTGTATGGAAGGAAAGTCGGCAAGGCTGCCGTTCCCTCCAGTTACCGAGCGGAAGGCAGATCGGGTCCTCGACATCGTCCACACGGACCTATGCGGCCCGATGAAAACGACAACGCCCAGTGGAAATCGCTACGTAATGCATCTCATCGACGACTATAGTCGCTTCACGGTTACCTATCTACTGAAGCAGAAATCGGAAGCGACGGATCTCATCAAGGAATACGTGAGATGGACGGAGACCCTGTTTGGAAGGAAGGTTCGCGTGATCCGCTCCGACGGCGGCGGGGAGTTCAACAACAACGAGTTGAAGGCTTTCTATCGTTCTGAAGGGATCAAGCCGCAGTTCACCGCGCCGTACTCGCCTCAGCAGAACGGCGTGGCTGAGCGGAAGAACCGCTCGATAACAGAGATGGCTACCTGCATGCTACTCGATGCCGGTATGGACAAGCGTTACTGGGGTGAAGCTGTGCTCACGGCAACATACCTGCAGAACCGCTTACCGTCGAGGTCGCTCCAGCAAACACCGTTCGAGCTCTGGTGGGGGCGTAAGCTGGACTTGGCACATCTCCGGGTATTTGGTGCCGAAGCCTTCGTGCACGTTCCGAACCAGAAGCGCAGCAAGCTAGACAGCAAATCCCGCAAATTGAAGTTTGTGGGGTATTCGATGGAGCATAAGGCTTATCGGTTCGTCGACTGCGAAACCGATTTGATTACCGTTAGTCGCGACGCTCGTTTTCTCGAGTTGGAAAATGGAACATCAACAGTAGAAATCTCAACGTCGACACCGGAGAAACGCTCTGGCGAACGGGATCGGCCTTCTTCTAGCGAGGAGGAGAACCAGAGGAAGGAGGAGCTCAACGACGCGTCCGATGCGGAAGATTTTGAAGACGCCGAGGATGAAGCTCCAGTAGGTGTGGAACACGTGCGCCGCCCGCAGCGGGCCACTCGTGGTGTAGCACCGCGACGTCTGGAGGACTACGTGCTGGATTATGCGGTAGGCACAGCAGCGTGCGCTACTCAGGAACCCGTGAACTACAAAGAAGCCTTGGAGAGTGCTGATTGGCGAGCCGCGATGGAAGATGAGCTGGAATCGCATCGCCGGAACCACACTTGGGAGCTTGTACCGTTACCAAAAGGCAAGAAGTTGGTAGGCTCCAAGTGGGTATTCAAGCTGAAACGTGACGAAGAAGGAAAGATCGTGAAGCACAAAGCCAGAGTTGTGGCTCAAGGTTACACACAGCGGTTCGGAGAAGACTTCGAGGAAGTGTACGCTCCAGTCACAAGGCATGCGACGTTCAGGACGTTTCTGACGGTTGCGGCCAAGCGTGGTATGGCAGTGAAGCATTTGGATATAAAGACTGCCTACCTGAACGGAGTCCTGGAGGAAGAAGTTTTCATGCGCCAGCCGCCCGGCTGCGCGGCACAAGGGCAGGAGAATCTCGTCTGTAAATTGCAGAAAAGCATCTACGGGCTGCGCCAATCGGCGCGCTGTTGGAACAAGCACCTGCACGATACGCTAACGAAACTGGGATTCAAACAATCAAGTTCCGATCCGTGTATGTACGTGAGGAAGAGTGGTGCAACCAGCGTGTTCCTGCTGGTATACGTAGACGATATGCTCGTGGCTTCGTCCGATGAAGAGGAGTTGCAGAAGGTGATCCGGAGTCTCGGTGAAGAATTTGAACTGACCTGTCTAGGAGATGTCCGCCACTTCCTTGGCATGGAAGTCCGTCGGGATGAACAAGGGTACAGAATCCGTCTACAAAACCATATCGAGGAACTGCTGAAGACTACAGGAATGAATGACGCGAAACCGGCCAAATCCCCCATGGATCCGGGGTATTTGAAGACCGAAGATCAAAGTGAACCGTTGAAAGATCCTGAAAAGTTCAGAAGCGTCGTGGGAAGCCTGCTGTACTTGTCCGTAGTGGCCAGACCAGACATCGCCAACAGTGCGGCCATTCTCGGGCGGAAGTTCGCTGCTCCTACAGAGTCGGACTGGACAGCCGCCAAGCGTGTCCTGCGCTATCTACAGAAAACGAAGAGCTGCAGCCTGCGCTTAGGCGGTGCATTTGAAGAACCGTTGTCGGGATATTCGGACGCCGACTGGGCCGGCGATTTGCGAAGTCGACGATCAACATCTGGGTTCGCGTTTCAGTTCGGAGGAGCTACCATTTCGTGGGCCAGCCGTGGACAGACAAGCGTCACACTGTCGTCCATGGAGGCCGAATACGTGGCGCTCAGTGAGGCCTGCCAGGAGGCTATCTGGCTACGACAGCTGCTCGCTGACTTCGGAGAGCGCCAAACGGAACCAACAACTATCAAGGAGGACAATCAAGGATGCCTCGCGTTCGTCCGGACAGAGAGATCTAGTCGTAGGTCCAAGCATATTGATACGCGGGAGAAATTCGTCCAGGAACTTTGCCAAAAGAACCAAGTTGCGCTGGAATACTGTCCGACTGAGCTGATGACCGCAGATATTTTGACCAAACCGTTGGGACCGACGAAGCACGACCGCTTCTGTGGTCTCCTTGGATTAGAGTAACTTCGATTGCGGAGGCTGCACATCGAGGAGGAGTGTGGAGAGCGATGATTACCCTCCGCTACATCCGCGCACCCCTTGAACATCGCAGCATAAACGGCAACCCTGCCGACCAACGAACATCAGTTCGCGCCAATAACTCGCCGAGAGCAAACGTGTACTTTTTCGCTATTCTTTTATTAAATCGTTTATACCGTAAAGTTTCCGCGTGTTTATTATTCCGCCGGTCTCAATCCGATTCCCCTTCGCTGTGTGTCCACTCGTCGTGACTCTGCTATCGGTCCCCGCCATCATAATTTGCACGTCCCCGTAGCTTCTCCATGTTCGCCGTAGTTTCTCCAACCGTCGGGCCCTAAGGCATCACCACAAGCTGCTAATCCTCTACCAGTGTTTGCAACTTGTCACTTTTGTTGTAGATGGGGCAAATGGCCCCTTCCTTCCATTCCTCTGGTAGCTATTCGGTCTACTAGAACCGGACTATCAGCAGCTGCACGTGCACGAGACGGCCAAAGTTTCCAGACCCATCTTCATGAGTTTAGCTCCGATACCATGCTCTCCAGCTGATTTATTGTTCTTGAGCTGCTGAACAGCATCCAAAACTTCTCTCAACGTGGAAGCTGGCTCGTTGTCGTTTCCTACTGTACTGACGTATTCATTTCTCCCGTTGCCTTGGTCTTCCATGCCTGCGCTCCCCGCACCATTCAGGTGTTCGTCGTAGTGCTGCTTCCACCTTTCGATCACCTCACGTCCGTCCGCCATTTAAATACAGATTTTTAAACTTTCTAGACTCTTAGTTGGTCCTGATAAATTCTAATTATGTTTCTTTCAGATTTATATTTTTTTTTAAATAATAGACCATACATAAATTCACATGTGTCAACTTTTCAATTAAGCCTTTCTCACCTTATAGTGATCCTACCGTGTACAATTCACGCTCACCATTTAGGTGAGAAAATTTCCACCCCACAGAGTGAGAAAAACCGGGGGGAGACACCAACATGTCCCTCATAAAACACATAATTTCTCAACGGCTGCTGTCGCTCGCGGTCTCGCCTTTCCTCGGGGACCAAAAATTGTCGCAGAACGTCGCTCGATCGGAAAAGACGTCCATCGTCGCGCGCGCGGTCCGTGTCGTGTGTGGTGTAGGTAATCGCGCGCGCATCTTCTCCTCTTAGCTCTTAGTTTAGTTACTCATATACTAGGTGTAGTGGTCGGTCGGTCCAACGAAATATAGCGCCGCGCACCATATTTTTAGTTATTTAAGGAAATTTTTCGCTCGGCTTAGAAAATTTTCACAAACGGTGGCATTTTTCCGCGCGCGTAATTCGATATTTATCTGATTGCATCCTACCTACCTGGAGCTGCATTTGTTTTGTGTTCCCGAATTTTTTAGTGGATTAGTGATAGTGTAGTCTACGGCGATCGAAGAAGCGATATGATTTAAGCCGATCAAAGCAGGCCAGGTGGAAAAGATCGGAATTTGATCAAAGATGGCCGTGTGCTTTCGGTTGTGGTTCCTGCTGGCGGTCGTTGCCTTGGTGATTGGGTGTCTGGTGACGAGTGGCGATGGATTCCGGTTACGTGACTCCGACGTGGATGATAACCAGAGGGCAATGGTTGCGTATGCCAAGAGGAAGATTCAAGGCAGACGCGGGGTCGTAGAGGAGGTGAAGAAACGTGTGGTGGTTGATCAGGACGACGACGACGATGATGATGAGGATGATGAGGAGGGGATCGAGGATGACGACGACGATGATGAGGAAGAGAGAGCTGCTGAGAGCAAGTACAAGTTTGAGAAAGTGCGTAAGAGCTACAGGTTGTCTCCAGTGCAGAAGAAGAAGGCAGCGGGTAGGAAGTATAGTTATGACGAGGAAGTGAAATCACAGAAGATCAAGGTGAGATCGGTGAGAGATGTTATTGATACGGATGACGACGACGATGATGAAGATGATGACGATGAAGAAGACGAAGAAGAGAAATCGATTTTCAACCTTTTTGGATTGCTCGGATCTAAGAAGAATAAGGAAGACGAGGATGATAAGGAGAAGGATCAAGTGGAAGACAAGAATGATGATGGCGACGATGACGACGACGAAGAAGATGAAAAGGAAAGTGGGGGACTGTTTGGGTGGTTGAAGGATCTTACAAGTAAGGATTCCGGAAAAGAAGAAGGAGATGAGAAACAAAGCGAAGTTGATGAAGATGACGACGAAGATGATGATGAGGGAGACAAAGATGGAGGTGGTATGTTTGGGTGGTTGAAGAAGCTATCTGACATTGTGGACAATGATGACGACGATCGTGATAAAGACGGTGATAATGATGATGATGACGACGATGATCACGATAAGGAAAAGGAAAACCCATTGATCAATTTTGTCAGTAGTCTTTTGCAATCGGATAAAGAAGATACAAGTGAAGAGATAAAGTTTCCTCCAGTAGGCGATGAAGACGATGAAGATGAAGACGATTCAACGGAGAAACCGAAGCAAAAGAAATCCAAGGATTCCAAAATTGTTCAACTGCTCAACGCAAGCCCATTAAACACGTTGTTCAAATCCGGCGACCTCCCATCGGAGACTCCAATCGATACTGACCCTAAGAAGATCAAGAAGCTGCAACACACTCCATCCAAGGTGGTCAAGCAGCGTATCGAGATCTCTCCCGAAGACTTTGAGTCGCTACTGCTCCGCATCCCCTCCTTCGTTCCGGACTACTCCCGCCTAAAGAATAACGAATGCCGTCGTCAGGGACAGATCTTTCAGCGTCAACTACGCGGTAAGCGTCTTTGGGCACTGCAGATGATCGACGCCAGCGCCAAGGTGACTTCCGGTCTGCTTCGAGGCAATGCCAATCAGTTGGGAGACTATGATCTATGCACCGGCATCGCTACCAAGGTTAAGGTGAAGGAGGATGAACAGGTCCGCATGAGAGGCAAGTACTGCTTGGCACACATCGATGTGGTTGCTGAGGACGATGACCTGAAGTTGCCGGTACATCTGTTGCAAGGTCGCGGTTTCATCAAGAGTACTCTGAACGACGTAAGTATCCCATGTTTACCGAAGACTTCGGCTTAATCCATTTGAAGCGTTGTTTTACAGCCAGATCATTTCCTTCCGCGCTTCACGACCATCAATTGGGGTATCTGCCTTCCGGCGGCATGCAGCTACGAGGATGCCGGCAGTATCGTGAAGAACTTTGTGAAGCCGTACAACACTACCGGGATCAAGCTTTTCCTGGAGATCGAAGAAGGCAATTGTCACGTACGCCAGACATCTACGTGGACCAAGCTGTTCAAGGAGAACTGGCGATTAGTTGCTTCACTGTGAGTTATTCTTTAGTAGTTAGGACCCGAATATCTTAATGACCTTCCCTGAAATCTTGTAGTGGCTTCTACACCTTCATTGTAGTCGTGACCGTAGTGGCTTCCATGAACGACTTTGGCATAATCCAGATTGAACCCCATCCAAAGGTTCCCACCGCGCAGAAATCTACCAACGAAAACGCTGAAGAGTGTACCACCCCTAACGAAGAACCCAACCTGCTTCATCAGACCCTAATGTCCTTCTCGGTTAAGCGAACCTTCCGTCAACTGATGGGAGGTGAGGACGAAACTCTCGCCGGCAAGGACGTCGTAGGATGCCTCTCGGGGCTACGTGCCCTTGCAACGATCGCCCTATTCTGTGCCCTCCGGCTGATCCCCATGGGGTTCCAACCGTTCACCAATCGAAACGAATTCACCGAGAGTTTCAACACTCCCTGGAGCGTAGCTCTACGGGTGTTGATGCTCTACGCCGACGTCTACCTGGTGGTCAGCGGTTTCCTGGCTGCGTACCATATGGTTGGCGAGTATCAGCAGAAGCAGAAGGTTGCCTGGTTCCGCCGAATCGTCGGACGTTATCTGAGGTTTGTGCACCAGCTAGACTACTTGGTCCGAAGTTCTCCTTAATCCGATCCTCATTTCCAGACTGACTCTACCACTAATCCCGGTGCTGATCTTCTATTCTGTCGTATGGGAACACCTTGGTAATGGCCCCCAGTGGGGAGACGTCGTCGTCAAGAACGCCGATCTGTGCAAACACAACTTCTGGAACAACATCCTGTTCGTCCAGAATTGGTACCCCGTAGAAGAAAGCGTAAGTTCTGAACCATGGCCCCAAGTGGATCCCCTTCGCATAATCATCTCATCTTTTCCAGTGTGCTCCTCATACCTTCCAACTTGCCGTTGAAATGCAGCTAGCCATCCTAGCACCACTGCTCTTAATCATCCTGACTGCAAACCCATTCTACGGCATCGGTGCGTTTGTCCTGCTTCACGGTCTTTCCACGGCCATGCGCTTCACCTCAACCACGGAGGATCGCCTCTCGCCATACATCTACCACGGCATCCGCCTAACCCAGATCTACCGCACCGTCAACTTGAGCTTCTCGGAAACTCTGCACCGTGCCACCCCCTACCTCGCAGGCTTCGGTCTGGGCTATCTCCTGCGAGAAGGCGACATCCGCAAACAGGTTGATCGGGGCATCCGCATGAGCGGTTGGATCGGCATGGCGATCGCCCTCGGATGGTGCTTCGTGTTCCCGCTGAGCACCGCGGAGAAGGAGTTCCAGTACGACATCAACGATGCGGCCCAGTACGCAGCCTTGGCGCCGCTCTCCTGGGCGCTTTCCATCTGCTGGGTGATCTACTTCTGCGAGACCCACCAGGCCAGCTTGCTGAATCGTCTGCTCAGCGGCCGCATGATGACATTCCTGAGCAAGATCTCCTACTCGGTATCGTTGATTCAGTTCCTGGTGTTCTTCTACTTTGCCGGATCGACCCGAGGCAGCGAGGTGTTTAGCTGGTCCGGGTACCTGAATCGCACGGAGATTTGTCTGCTCGTCTTCGGAGGCACCCTATTGACGGTGCTGTACGATCTACCAATTCAGAACATAAAGGCGATGCTCGATCGTTCGGGAGTGTTCGACCGGATGGAGAAGAAGGACAATTCGGTGGTGGTGCTGACACCTCCGAAGGAAGAAGGACAAGAAGAGGTCACTCAGAACGGAACCGAGAAGCCAGTGGAAAATGGAAGCGCTGCCAGTCACGACGAGAAGAAGGAGGAATCGAAGAAGGCTGAGGACGACTTCGTAAGTCCGTTCGATGACCGTGACGATGATTTTGTGCCGCGGCAGGTTTGGAAGCGAAAGACACCGGAGCCGGAACAGAAACCTGCTAGCCCTACCAAAGGTTTCTGGGATGATCATGAAGAAAGGTATATCATTGAATGTCATTTCTTCTTCAAATGACTATCCTAATCTATGTATTCTTTCCAGTGATGCCCCAAGATCCGCCTTCAAAGCCCCGTCTCCGACGAAAACCACCATGGAGCAGGTAAGCGAAGAGGAGGAAGAGGAGATCGAAGAAATCGAAGTCGAGGAAGTCGAAGAGGAGGTGGAAGAAGAAGAAGAAGACGAAGAAGAGGAGGAAATCGACGAGGAGAAGGAGGTGCTTCACAGACCAACGGGAGCGCAATCGACAGAAGTAGAGGTAAAACCGGAACCGGAGAAGCCGGAACCCAAGACGACCGCGACCACGACTAGCAGCTACAGTAGAAGTTCCTCGTACAGTCCGCCCTACGTGAGGCGTCAGTGGCGGCGTACGTGGGATGATTAGATGGGATTCACTTGCCAACGGGGAACAACGATTTTATCACGAAATTTGGAACAATGCAGAAAAGACATATGAAGGTAGGTACGATTCGACGAAGTTTTACTCTAAAAGCTTTTAAGGCATCTGAATTTGACAAATGCATACAATTACTGTGACCAAAGAATGAGGTTGCTCTTTGCAGTAGGGGATATCACTTCCTACACACGACATTTGAAAAACTCTTTACATTATCCAGGTGGCGTAACACCAGCTAAAATGTCACTTAAAGAGCTGAGTCTCGCGGACTGACTCAATATGCTCTCTCAGCGGGAGCCAAACATCGGGAGCCAAACATTGAAGATGAAGGTTATGTTAAACCTTGTTGAACCTGTGTGATTGATTGAAGAGTAGGGTGCCTGTACCAGTTACCGCACTACCTAAGGAAAACTATTTCTACAAAAATAAGAAGAAGACCGACGAATGTCATCGATATGTCAAATGATTGATTAGTTTTCATACTTTGCAGGAAAAATACAGTAACGGAGCCAAAACTACTTTAAGTATTTATTACGGCTTGTGCCAATGATAGGAACCCTGTACGAGTTATGGACACATTTGATAATTTGGGTTCCACTTCGCACTATTAACATGCATTCCTTATGGGATTTGCCATAACTGGTACACTATGGCGAAATAAGGTGCAAAGAGGCCGAAAAGTTAAGGAAAATGATTTATTTCTATTATAATTTGAGCAAATTGTGAAGTTTGAATGATTGCAATCAACTTTTGTGAACGTGATTTGTTGTTCACGAAATGTTTCTTGTGGATTTGCATCTTTAAAGGTTGAAAATCAACTATGACGAATTTGAGGTACTATAGCCATAACTGGTACACTGAGCCTATTGTTATCTAGGTGCTGCGGATATAATCAAAATTGTTGTCACGATATCTCCATTTGCCGCTGTCAAGCCGTTGAAAAGCAAGGAGAATGATAAACATTGTTTTGAGCCTATTTTAGTCAATTTTGTAACAACTACCCATCAAAATTTCCATCGCGAATGGAAAATAATAAACTTTGAACACCGGAACAAAATTAGAATAATGGTGGATTGATCATGTTTACTAAAGTGTCTCGAGTATACCAAAGTGGCGAATCCTGGTCGTTTTGACAGGTCTCCTGCTCGATTGGAACTATGGGGATGACAGCAAATCGGCTGTTCCAATTTTGACGTTTCTCCTCTTTGTTATTCCAGACTCGTTAATGTTTACCATTTCCAAACATTTCGTGCGTGTTTACAAGCTGTATGCCGGGAGTGTGTACGTGTGTGTTGGCTAGCTTGAAAAATAAAACCGTTTCTATTCGCAGCACTCAGTTAAAGAGTGGCCTTCAAGAATACCGCTAAACAAAAATTCTGCACCAAATTCGACGTTTTTTTTTAAATGGGCTATTAATCATTAAATTCTTCTAACAAAACATATTTTGGGCATTTGCAATCACTTTTCTGGGGAAAACAACGTGGAAGTGTGATTCACGTGGCTGACGATTTGAAAACGCAGCCACTCGGGCGCACATGCTACTGCAATTTTTGTCCAGCGATCGAAGTAACTCCACAGACAAACAGACATATTACTTAGAAGAAAATTGCTTCAAAAACATCGTTTGGCATCTCACTAGCACCCTCTATAATGCTCAATCCGAATCATTCATTAGCAGGTGTTGTTTCCCTTGGCTCGATGTAACATTTTTGCAGGTGACGACTCCCCCGTGGCGTCATCCATTCATAAAACATGAATGAAGGTTCATGATTGAGTCATTTTATGGCGTCGCGTTCATTTCTCTTCAAAATTGTAGGCACAGCAGCGCCACCATGACACATGCGAGCATAGTTCGAACCACACTTTATTTTCAAAATGACGGTTAAATTGTGCGATGATTTCGATTTGAGTAGTATGTCTGTTTGTCTGTGGTAACTCGATGACTACTTCAATTTTTGAGTGTATTCTACTAAACAACAGAAATCAATCAAAGCAATCTCGTAAATTAAAATGTATGCATAAATCTTCTTCAGTCTACGTTTAACCAAACCAATCGGTTTTTGTTTCCACTGCAACCTTTTACTATTCCGGAAAGAACTGTGGCGTTACGTGACACCAGATGAGAAACCTGAAACGGAGCCGCATGCTATTTGATCCGCTCTGGAGACGCCAAGGCCAGGACGACCATCGGGTTTCTGATCGAGGACACTCAACTCCCGTTGAATCGGTCGTCGAAAACCGCGAAGGAAGTATGACTGGACCTCCAGGACCACCATCAGAAGGTCAGTCTCACGTTGAAGGTCTCCCTGTTGAAGTGAATCTGCAACAAACGTTTTCCCGAAAGAAAAGGATATGGCAACGGAACAACGAGAAAGTAGGCTGTTCAGGAAGACCGGAGAAGCCTACACCGAGACAGGACAGAACCGTGTCATTTGTGTTTCTGGCCTGCGGAAGCAAAACAGAATACTAAATCAAGTCTAAATCAAACACGTGACGTTGGCCGACGGAAAGAAAGCGAGTGTGGAGGGATAAGTGCTATCCATCGTGGGGATATACTCCAGCTTCACGTTGTTCTGTTCAAGGCACTCATGAACAAAATGGTAACGAATGCTCTGCGAATGCGGACTGATAATCGCAGTAGATGGGCATGAGCATCGCTTCAACTTCCGTGAACTCCGATCACAGGTTCTTCCACCACATCGCCTCTTAAATTGCCCGCGAGAACGACATGTATTCCGCCTCGCACGACGAAAGAGCTACTGTTGACTGCTTCTTGACACTCCAGGATATCGCCAGACGTTGATCTTCGATCATCAGGATCTTTTCCCCGAACGGCATCGCTGTATCCTTGTAATCCAGATTCGTCCTTCTTGTATACCAGCTTTTTCTTCGACGTCCCCTTCACATACCGGATGATACGCTTGACTGCATCCCAGTGCTGTCGACCAGGATTGGCAGAAAATTGACTAATGGCGTTTACTGCATACGCTATGCCTGGACTTGTACTACAATTTGTAGTTTGCACCACGAAAGATAAACAGCTGACTGCTTCCTAGAAAGGTAAGCGGTGAACTATCCTCTCAATATAGGCTTCTTGATCCAATGAAAGTCGTCCTTCTGTCCAATCTCTGGCACACCTTCCCATTCGCTTGATCGAATCCTTCCGGTTGAACCATGAACAATTCGTCATCGCTAAGTTCGCTCTGCAGGAAGGCAGTTACGACGTCCATCTGCTCCACATCGAGGTCAAACTTAATCGCCAATGCCATTAGATAACGAATCGTTGCGTATCGTACCACAGGAGAATACAACACCTCTTTGTAATCAACGCTGGGTTTCTGCGAACAGCCTTTGACCACCAGTCTTGCCTTGTACCGCTGTGCGGTTCCATCGGAACCTCGCTTGATCGTGAATATCCACTTGTTACGAATTACCTTACGTCCTTCGGTAAGATCGATCAACGTCTATGTTCGATTCTTGCCCAATGAAGCGATTTCTTCCTTCACCGCTTGTGGACCAGAGGCTCCGATCAGGTCACCGCATGACCTCGTCATACGTATGTGGGTTGTCCTTCATAGCATCACTATACTCCAATGCAATCACTATATGTACTTGCCTGGACAAGTGCGCTCCCGACCGCTGCGCCTCAACCCTTGTTGACTTACTACAACTGGTTTTCTTAGTTGCGAACAGAGCGCGTCGTTGCAATCATCTTCGAAAGAATCACTGGACGTCTCTAATATATTGTTTCTGGCTTCTTCTGGATCGTCGGAGTTGGTTGAGGATCTTGACCGGTTTGACGCTTCGCCTTCGCTTGAAAAGATTTGAACGCTTCAAACACCTGGTTTTCGTCCGCAGGAAATACATGACGACACGCTTACCCGTTTCATCCACGAATGTGGCAAAATAACGGCTGCCACCCAACGGCGGCACCTCTATCGGTCCGGTCACAGGTCGGAATGCACCAGCCTCTGTACTTCCGACGCCCTAGACGCCCTTGACTGGAATGGTAGACGGGCTTGCTTGTCTTCCAAACACGTCACGCAATCAGCCAACCGCTCATTTGGGAACTCGTCACCTTCGGAAGCTTTCATCAGTTGTTTGAAACTTGCCTCGTTCAGGTGACCCAACCGGCGATGCCACAGCTCGATTCCGTTGGTCAGAAATGTTCTTTCTGGCTGAACCAGGCCATTTAGTCCACCTTCCACAACTCCAAAAACTAACAGTTGGCGTCCTCGTCTAAAACTGTGCACTTATCTGCCGAGAAAACAATGGTATGGGCTCGTTTGCACATGGTACTCACTGAGAACAGGTTAGTTGCTAATTCTGGGAACTTCAACACGCCGTGGACATTATTCAAACCATCTTCACTACGCAGGCCAAGGGTACCTCTCGCCACAGCTTTCATGCTGCCGTTGCGTTGTTGGCTGTTCCTACGTTATGCTCCAAAGTATTCTCGTCGGTGAATCCTTGATTTGCATGCAGCATGTGGCGCATTGCTCCCGAGTCAAAATATCCTGCGTCGTTTTTAACGTCTCCCATCGCGTGAAGATGCTGCACAACCCTTTTGGTCTCGACTTGACGCGCTCCGGGCATTTTTGGTAGCGAAATGGCCTTGCTTTTTGCATTTGAAACACTGCCTTCGGCTTCGATTTACCCGGCTCTGGCCTTTTCGATTTACCCGGATACGACGTCGCTACATTTCTCCGGACCTCTTTCCATCTTGACATCTTGTAAGATCTTCGCTTTGGCGCATCCGACGTTAGTTTCGCTCCAGATGTCTCCAAGCCCACACAGAAAAAAATATTCATATAAAATTCAGCGAGAAATCATGCACATAAAGGGAATGCTAGAGTTAGTGTATATTTACATGGGATATCATGTAAAATTACGTCACAATCGTGTAAATTTCCGCTAAAAGTCGCGTAATCGATTGGAGCCCATGATGGTTTACGCGATGGTTGGCGGAAATTTACACGATGGTAATGTAATTTTACATTATATCTCATGTAAAAGTGCACTAACTCTAGCATTCCCTTTATGTGCATGATTTCTCGCTGAATTTCAATTACATATTTTTTTCTGTGCATGGTCATGGGCTCATAGTATTCCAGCAGTTCCATCATTAATAGCTCCACCAACCAGGTCATCTAGCTTGAATTCAATCGTCGTTAGCTTGTGGCTGGTACTCATCATCTCGTTCACGTAATCTTCAACGCTTGAATAGTTCACGAGCCGGATTGAAGTTAGTTTGCGCAGGAAACCAATCTTCCGGGTAATAGAAATACACTAGAACTCCAATGGCGCTGTAGTCAGTTTTCCTATTTAATTAAATTTATAATTTTTATTGTAATTATTGATTGTTTTTAAGAGTCCAGCTTGAAGAGAATCTTTTGTTTTGGTAAACAAAATTTATTTGACACTTCTAGTACCGCTACTGACGCTGTAAGGGCGTGGCAAACTAGATGCACAGAGAACGGACATCCAAGTCCAGTTCCGAAACTGTGTAAGGAATTTAACGGCCATTTGAAATCGGCAACACAAGTGGCAACAGCGTGGCGCTGCAATCGGTTAATTTCCCATACAAATTTAATTCACCACTTGAAATGTTTCAATGCACCACTGACTGTGGCAATATGGTGTTTGGTGGCGTTAGGGTTGTCATCGTGTATTGGTTTGCAACCTTACTCAAGTAAAGATTCAAATCCTGTTACATTTGTCAATGTCCCATTAAAATAAAATAAAAATTAAATGTATTGTAATTTGTTTGCATGTTAGGAGCTAGAAATTTTGCATTATAATTAAATTGTTTTTGGAATTTAAACCGCCCATTGGCACGCCGTCCGCTACCAATGCCGCTGATGTACACCGGCTACCACTGAAAATGCAGTTGGCATGCATGGTGGGCAGGAAACGGGTCGAATGTGAGAGACTGGGAGAGAAAGTCCTCCAACTTGGGGCTTGGCGAAGCTAGAGCGCCACTGCTGAGGCGAGTCAGTTTTGAGCTAGCGAAGCGTGCGGTTGTGATACAGGCGAATCGATCAAGTGAGGTCCATCGTGGGCCATATTAAGAATTTGGTGCCTGGAGACCCATAGCCAGATTTCAGTGTAGTGTGGCCTACAATAGGGTAGTGAGTCGAAACCCTAGGAAGAATTCGAATTGGAACTGTGATTGTATGTGCCATCCGGTGGTTTGAAGCCAGAGATGCTGCAAGTTCACCGAGCAGCGAACATACTCTGGAAAAACGTTATTCCCTCGATTTCTCTAACACGTGCGTGAAAGCCTAAACGAAGTCCGAACAGTTTCTTGCAATGAGATACCCTTAAGAAGCCGCGAGTGACCAATATCATAGGGACGCAGATTCCCGCCAATTCCGTCGCGACGCGTGTGCTCTTCCCCGTGTGCTCAGACGCCGATTCCTTGTGTCGGTACCTCCGATGTCCATACTTCCATCGGCGGCGGTGTGATCGCTGAGAGCGGAGCGGCGCGGGCCCATCATAAATTACACTCTTGAACGGCAGAGTAGGCAGCCCCTGAGGCAAGGTAAGTTGCATGCGAACCCCTAAGTTATAATCCTTACACAACTTTCCGAATGAAATTTGTTCTAGCCTGGATGTCTGTTCTCTGTGCTAGATGTCACACGAACAGTCGCGACATTGGACTTCTGTGGCTAGTTATTCTACTTTCCGGGTCAAGCCAACTGCTAGAAACGCTTCAGCTGCATCAATCGCATCATGAACCAGCTTTCCAAGCTGAGGCAAATGGTTGCCAGCGCTCGCATCTTGATTTCTCCTTCAGCAGGTTCCACGGCCCAGCCGCCATGGCAATGGTTCCCGTCGTAACACGAACGCTTCCTGCTTCTGTTCGGCTTCCATTGCAGACAGCAGATGTCGTCTTGAATTCCGGAACTTCATTCGAATTCATCTTGAATCTTCTACTTCCTTCCGGTTACGGACTGGGCCAATAACCGTTTGTATTGATGATGAGAAACGCGGGCTGTTCAGTTGAACGTATAGCAGTGGAATGATTTATTGAACGGCTATACACTATTATTAATGGTCCACTGCACGAATTTATTCTGGCCTGCTTACTCTCACACGAAATTTGACGTTTCATCGGTGTCGGCACCTCTCAAACGTCAAATTTCGTGTGAGAGTAAGCAGGCCAGAATATATTCGTGCAGTGGACCATTTCTAATGGGAGGTATGCACTTCAAACGGAATCGCTCAAGCAATTTTCGTTCAGTGCATTATTTTTCTGTGTCTGGAATGGTCAAGAAATTTAACACAGCAAGCCCCATTTGATTTGACGTATCGTTTCAGCTCCGTACTAGGATCCGGAATAAAGCGACGCTTGCTCATTTCTTGAGCGATTCCTTGTCTGAATTTTCCACGCATCGAGATAGGCCAAGAAATTTCTGGCGATCTGCGTACTACCCATTATGGGTGCAACGCGAACTACTATACACATTCAATATGAATCTTCCCATATAAACTTAATACCAGCAAAGTGGAGCGGACCTGGCGTGATGGTTAAAGCATGTGACTATCACGCCGAGGACCTGGGATCGAATCCCACTCCCGACAAACTCACAAAATGTAAAGTAAAGCGTGATTCCCGAGATGAACTAGCCTAGGGCTAAAAATCTCATTAATACAGATAAAAAAAAATAATAATAATACCAGCAAAATATGTAAGTATTACAAATATGTTGTTTGAAACAATAAAAGCAATTTAAATTTTAAAATATGTTTGGTGTCTTCTCACTTAGAGAAACCTATGAAAAACAAATAAAAGTAATGTAGACTTATATTATATTTCCAAGTAGTAATATTGAGGCGTGGGCCATATCAAGACAAACGCTTGACAGTCTCCAATTGTCGCCATCAGGAGGCAGCACGCACGTTCTTTCGGTGTGTTATCATTATGGTCTTACTGTTAAGCGACAACGACGGCAACAACGCTTACTTGGTTAAGTTCGCAACAATCGAACACGTGCTTGGTGTGGTCGCAGGTTGCTGTTTATTTTATCAAATGTTTGCATCCAAATCGATTTGAGCCAACTTATTGCATCCACTTGGTATTTTTCTCATTTTTCTATTATTTTTTTTGCAAGCCAATCCAGTACTACGGCAAGCCAACACCGCCCAAACGTCAAATTTCGTGTGAGAGTAAGCAAGCCAGCATAAATTCGTGCAGTAATCCATAGCTTATCTGTGTTCTTTGTGCACTTTAACTCAGATCTTTCTGTAGTGTCTACCTAAAGACACTGTATGCATATAGTGTCTTTAGTGTCTACCTAAAGAGCGTTACACGCTTTGTCTATAGGAAGCTTTTCTCCAGGAATGCTAGGATATTACACGGTGCCCCCCAGACCGTTATTATAAAAAAATCTCCATCCAATCGGTGCCCACCATTCGTTTTCTATGACTATCCTGCATGTCTGGGCAAAATTTGGAAAAAATCGTAGGGCCTATTTTTGAGTTACGCCCTTTTAAAGGGCGTAAAGCCCAATATTCATAGAAAAAATCGAAAAATTTAGTACTCAACAATTTTTAAATGATTTTGATGAAATATTTTCATGAAAAATTGTATTGCATTGAGTATTAGATTTGTTTAGCATAGTTTTTGTTGAAATAATGGATAAAATATGACGTTTTCGTGAGTTGACATAAATAACAGTGTATTTATATGAAAATATTTGTAACTTCTCAGGTTGAAATACGTTGAGAAAAAACGTGAATGTATATAAACAAAAAAAAAATAAATAAAGTAAATGAAGGGAAAGCTCATAAAAAGAGAAACCTAGCATAACATGTGAAAAAGGCCTAAGTGCTTTTATAAACAAACATGTTTCGATCACTGTAGGACCCAACTGTATCCACCAACGAATATCCGCATCATTAACCGATAGCCCGAAGATTTCTCTATCTGAAAAGGGTGTTGGTGTGCGTGGGTGTATCGAGATGGCGGCTACAGCGATCAAAACATGTTTGTTTGCAAAAAGCACTTAGATCCTTTTCACATGTTATGCTATAAATGATATTATGTGTGTTTGAATGAATGGAAGAAGAAATTGAATTGTTTTAAGCCCTTATGTTTAGGATAGAGACGAACCAGCCAAGGGCTGAAAGTCTCTTTAATAAAGACAAATCAATCAATAATTGTTTTATTTGCACAAGAATGAAAACGAATCGATTCTGTATGAAATCATTAACACCAATATGTGTTGATTTATAAATTTTGAATGGCAATTACATATAATCAGATATGTATTGTATTTGAAAACGTAATATTTTGAATAAGAATGTAATAGTGTATTATAAATAATAATACCCACACTGAAAGCCGCTTTACGGTGATAAAGACCACACACATGTGTTTAAATTTACTATTGGAAAACATGATTATCACACCACAAACGCCTCCTGGCAGCGTGTTGTCCTCATTTTATAGAAACTATGTGGATATGTGATGCAAATGAAAAGACTTAAAAAACGCTAATGCCGAAGCAAGTCTGTTAATAACCCATTTTTTTTAAAAGAAATATCTATATATTTGCGCGGCTCATTGCAACTTAGGCGCTGTCGATAATCTACGTAAGGTATCAGTTCTCTTAATGCTCTCTTTTTCATTGTACTCAAAACAAGGGATTTGAAACGCTGTTTAGTTTCTTATATTTATTTATTTTTTGGTAAGGAGTACGCACAAATGTTAACAAAAAAAAAACGGAATCAATCGGTGGCCATGTCAACCACCCCCCCCCCCCCCCCGACCCCCAGGGTCCACGCAATATTTACGAAATTTATAGGTGCATAAAACATTGATCAAGCCCTCCCCCTTTCCCTCCAAGTCTACGTTATTTAAAGGCGGTACATTCTTTTGGCTGTAACATTGTAGAAATTGTACATGCCAGCACCATATTTTGAAATTATCTTCTGAGTAACTGTAAATCATTATTTTTGCATAAATACCAACATAGAAAACAAGCGGAATTTACACTATGTGTACGAGCATTTCCAATAGTAAATTTAAACACATTTTGGTGGTCTTTATCACCGTAAAGCGGCTTTCAGTGTAGGTATTATTATTTATAATACATTACATTCTTATTCAAAATATTACGTTTTCAAATACAATACATATCTGGTTAAATGTAATTGCCATTCAAAATTTCTAAATCATCACATATTTGTGTTTATGATTTCATACAGAATTGATTGGTTTTTTTTCTTGTGCAAATTAAAGAACTATGTAAAGGGCTTAAAACAATTCAAACTCTTTTCCATTTATTCAAACACACATAATATCGTTATGCTAACGATGTGAAAAGATCCTAAGTGTTTTTTTGCAAACAAACATGTTTCGATCGCTGTAGCCCCATCTCGATACACCCATGCACACCAACACCCTTAGGGGCTGTCCATTAATTACGTAAGGGTTTATGGAGGGAGGGGGGGTTTGAAAAATCTTACGCGTCATACAAAAATTTTTGGGTTTTCATACAAAAAATCTTACAAGGGGGGGAGAGGGTGTCGAAAAATCAAAAAATCCCTTACGTAATAAATGGACAGCCCCTTATCAGATAAAGCAATCTTGAGGCTATCGGTAAGGGTGCGGATATTCGTGGGTGGATATAGTTGGGCCCTACAGCGATCGAAACATGTTTGTTTACAAAAGGCACTTAGGACTTTTTCACATGTTATGCTAGGTTTCTCTTTTTATGAGCTTCCTCACTTCACTTTATTTATTTATTTTTTGTTTATATACATTCACGTTCTCCTTAGCGTACTTCAACCTGAGAAGTTACAAATATTTTCATATAAATACACTTTTATTTATATCAACTCACAAAAGCGTCATATTTTCTTCAATTATTTCAACAAAAACTATGCTAAACAAATCTATTACGCAATGCAATACAATTTTTCATGAAAATATTTCATCAAAATCATTCAAAAATGATTGAGTACTAAATATTTCGATTTTTTCTTTGAATATTGGGGTTTACGCCCTTGAAAAGGGCGTAACTCGAAAATGGGCCCTACGATTCTTTTCCAAATTTTGCCCAGACATGCAGGATAGTCATAGAAAACGAATGGTGGGCACCGATTGGATGGAGAATTTTTTTTTATAATAACGGTCTGGGGAGCACCGTGATATTATTATTATTGAGTTTTTGGCATTGGCCCTTCTTAACAAAAAATGCTGGAAACTTTCACCTACCTCGGGCAATCGGAATACCAACGGGATCAGACTGTGTGGATCTTATATTAGCCGGTTTGCTAATATCCTAATGAGTCTGCTTCGGAAGTACTGTCAATTGTGATGATTTAGGAACCGCATAACTATACTACAGGTTCCAAGAATCACCGCTTTCAGAATGCTGTTCAGGTCCTTCCTTGGGTCCTTCTTCAATTTCTGCTCGTCTAGGGACTTCAGGAGAGATTTAGGGTTGCCGAGAGTACAACCGGAACTATACGGACGTCCTCCAGGTACCACATCTGCTTCAACTCCTTCGCTAGGTCGTGGTACTTGCTTATCTTGCCGGAGACCGTTGGTTGGGCATTATGGTCCAGCGACGTCGATAAGGGTTACCCACTTCATCCTTTTGTCGTAAACCACAATGTCGGACCGGTTGTCACGAATGAGGACGTTCGTAATCATTTCGCGATCCCAGTACAGCTTTATGCAACTATTTTCCAGAACCGGGTCCGGCTTGTACTTGTAATAAGGTACAATCGTACAACTCTGTTGACCAAGTTATGCTTTAAAGAGAAACTCCAACGAATACAAATATGGCTGCCACAATGGCCGAGTTGGTCCCCTACTCACGTTTTCGAGAGCACCAATCTTGAAAATTCGTAAACAAATGCTCTCGATTTGGAAAAACTGCCTCTTTTTGCATGTGAGCAAAGCCAGGATAAACAAGTATGGCTTGGTTCGATGTTTCGTTCGTCAGATTTATGCCTCTAAAGTTTACACTGGGATTTCTTGATGTTTCACCTTAAAGTAAGCACAATCTTGGCAACTTCGTTGTGGCGATCGAGGTAAGCTGCAACGGCATGCTTGATCGTTTCTCTTACTGAATTGCACTTCTTACAGCGGTCCTCCACGTCTTCGTGTAATATGTACCGCCGGTAATTCTTCGTCGCAATTATCCGGTCCTGGATGGTTACCATGAAACCTTCTGTTTCGGAGAAAAGGTCGCCCCGAAGCAGCCACGCGTTCGACGCCGCTACATTGATGTGCTCGAGCTCCAGTTGATGGGGGTGCGTCCCATGTAACTCCTTCTGCTTCTACGTTACGATCATCTCGTCGGCGGTCTTGATGTCGCAATTGCACCAGATGCAGGGCGCTGTAACCGTGGTCAGCTTCACATACAGTACGGTACATTTCATGACGGTTCTGGTTTTCTACGAAATATGCCCTCAGCTGCTGCATTTGGGAGACACATAGTGCCTGGATATTGGTGACGCCTCTTCCTCCTACTGCGCGTGGTAGGGTGACTCTCTCGATGGACGACTTTGGATGGCGCATGCGATGCTTGGTGAACGCCACTCGTACTGCTCGTTCTAACGCCTCGAAGTCAGTCTTGGTCCACTTTACCACCCCAAAGCTGTAGGTCAACTGGGGCAAAACGAACGTTTTGATCGCCTTCACTTTGTTGTCGGCTGACGACAGAAAACACCTCAGAACACTGTTGACAGGATGCAAGAACTAGTCGTGTAGTTCCTTCTTGATCGTTGTGTGACGAATGCCTCTAAGTTGCAGAAAGCTGAGGTATTTGTACGCCTCGCCTTCAATCATATCTCGATTCTTCTCCTGTTCTTTAATGCGGAAACAGCTGGCGTTCACTACCCGGCGAAGTTGGACTGACCGACATTTGTCAATTCCCAAACTCCATCCGGACGGGCAGCACCCTCCCCCCCCTCGCTTGCGAGTCAGCCGCGTAGTCCCCGGCTAAGAATAGGACTACTAACCCCAATTCAAGGTGTCAAGTGACCCGTGCTGAGGAATGAGTGATCGAGGGGGCGAAAAAGATGCTCGATCTTTAACGGAGCCTGTGGGGTACCTGGGCACCCCCCACAGTAAGCTGTCCCTTACCGCGTTAATGCAGGGCTCTGGCGTGGTGGACATTCTTTCCCGTGCTACTCGTGGGATTTAATCATGAAGTCAAATAAACAAAATCAATATATCTAGGTGGAAGTAGTGGTGGGATCAACCCCTTCGCAAGAAGCGGGTTGATGAGATCTCCGACAAGGAGAAGTGAGGAGATAGGCGCTGGGAGTTGCGTACGCAGCTCAAGCGTGGGTGCTCCAGTCCACTTCCCGGTAAGCCAGCCGGTGGAGGTTATGGACGGAGCGTGGTTGTTGAGGGCCGTCAACCGAGAATCAAAAGGACGGTCCGCAATAGAGGTGGCTGAGCAGCAGCTTGGCAAAATCATCGACTTTGCGTCCACTAAGTCGAACATAAGCAAGGACCTAAAAACGGCCTTGCTTCGACTTAGGGCGTCGATCGACGATGCCAAGCAGGAGCACGCGGCACTCGCGTTGCTGACTGTTGCAGCAGCGGAGCCTGCAAATGAGAAAGTGCCGAAGTTTACCCAAACGGAGGCCTTCTCCTTCGCAGGTAGTCCGAAGAGAGTGGGAGCGAATGCTCGTGACAAACGTGACAAGCATTCGCAGAAGCGGGCGAGGCAGCCGTCAGATGAGGAGCTGTCTGGCGGCGCCCGCAAGGCCAGGCGTATAATAACCCCAAAAGTCGGTAATAATGCCGGAAAGTCGGATCCCAGCCAGGGTTCCCGGAAAGCTGGGAAGGGTGGGCCTGAAAAGGCTGGCCCGTCCCGGAACGACGGGAACAAGGGGTTGCGACCATTGGTGGGCCCTCAGCAGCCACAGAGCAGGGCGATCCAAGGAGAGGACCCTCCTTGGACAAAGGTAGAGCGGAAGAAGAAGAAGAGGAATCCGCAGGTAGAAGAGCAGGGCGCCAAGCCAGGGCGCAGGAGGGTACGTGCCAAGCGCGAGAAAGGTGACGCGCTCGTCATCAAGACTGAACAGTCGAAATACTCGGACGTCTTGAAGGCGATGAGGTGCGACGCCAAGCTTGAGGGTCTTGGAGCCGACGTACGCAGTATCAGACGTACTCGTACGGGCGAAATGATCCTGGAGCTTAAGCGCGAGAAGGATCACAAGGGCGCCGCCTACAAGAGGCTGGCAGAAGAGGTCCTTGGTGATGGAGTGGAGGTGAGGGCTCTTACGCATGAGGCGACTCTGAAGGTCAAAGACCTAGACGAGATCACCGAAGCGGGAGAGCTCGTCACGGCACTGCGGCAACAGTGTGATGTTCAGGTGGCCGCCACAGCCGTCAGGCTGCGGAAGGGGCCAGCAGGGACACAGATAGCTCTGGTTCAGCTACCTGTGGCGGACGTTAAAAAGTACGTTAAAGTAGGGCGGATAAAGGTGGGCTGGTGCGTATGTCCTCTGACATTCCACGAGCCACCAGAGGTTTGCTTTAGGTGTCTGGAACCAGGACACAAGTCGTGGGACTGCAAAGGCCCCGACAGGCGCAAACTGTGCAGGCGATGCGGCGCTGAAGGTCATAAAGCCCAAAGCTGCACGAGTCCGCCCATCTGCATGAGCTGTACCGGGAAAACCTCGAAAAACAGACATCCGATGGGTGGTCCAAGGTGCCCGGCCTTCAAGAAAGCCGCAGTGAACAACAAATCACAGTGCAGGTAACGCAGCTGAACCTGAACCACTGTGATGCGGCTCAGCAACTGCTTTGTCAGGCGGTTTCTGAGTGGGAGACGGATATCGCCATCATATCGGACCCATACCGAGTACCCGCCGGCAACGGCAACTGGGTCGCGGATGGGACCAGAAAAATGGCGGCGATATGGACGACGGGTAAATACCCCGTGCAGGAGTTGGTGTCTACTACCTATGAGGGCTTCGTGGTCGCCAAAGTAAACGGGGTCTTCTTCTGTAGCTGTTATGCGCCTCCGCGGTGGCCGATCGAGCAGTTCACGCAAATGCTGGACCGCTTAACGACCGTGCTAACAGGGCGAAGGCCGGTGGTAATAGCGGGCGACTTTAATGCCTGGGCCGTGGAATGGGGAAGCCGTTTCACGAACCAGCGGGGTCAGATCCTGCTAGAAACACTGGCCATCTTAGATGTCGACTTGGCTAATGTCGGTACCAAGAGTACCTTTAGTCGAAACGGAGCGGAGTCAATTATTGACGTGACCTTTTGTAGTCCTGGCCTAACAAGTAGTTCGAACTGGAGAGTAGATGATGGCTACACTCACAGCGACCACCTGGCGGTTCGCTACAGTATCGACTACAACAACAGCAGACAGCGGATAGAAGAAGAGGCGGCTAGGCCAAGACCAAGCCCTCGCAGGTGGAAGACATCATACTTCGACGAAGGGGTAGTTAGGGAGGCGCTCCGCCGTGAGCGAAACTTAATCGGTTTAGACGGCGACGAGCTGGTAGCGGTGCTCTCACGTGCGTGTGATGCGACCATGCCTAGGCGAGTCCACCCTAGAAATGGGAGGCCACCAGCTTACTGGTGGACCGTCGCGATTGCGGACCTGCGCCGCGCCTGCCTACGAGCTAGGCGGCGGATGCAGCGAGCACGATCAGAGGAAGAGCGAAACGAACGGCGGGTGGTGTTCGGCGCTGCAAAAGCCGCGCTCAAGACCGAGATAAGGGCAAGCAAAAAGGCCTGCTTTGAGGGTCTCTGTCAGAGTGCCAATACGAACCCGTGGGGTGACGCCTACAGGATCGTTATGGCCAAGACGAGAGGTGTGATGGCTCCTACAGAGCAATCTCCAGAGATGTTGGAGGGGATCATTGGAGGACTTTTTCCGTGTCATGATCCTAGTCCTTGGCCTCCTTTCGTAGGACAGCCGGGGACTGGGGCTGGCGATGAGGAAAGGGTCACCGATGTGGAACTTGCGGGGATAGCTAAGTCCCTTAGCGTAGGTAAGGCCCCAGGTCCGGACGGAGTTCCGAACCTGGCCTTAAAAGTAGCTATTGCAGAGGCTCCCGAGATGTTCAGGTCTGCTATGCAGAAATGCCTGGACGAGGGAGTTTTCCCAGAAGCTTGGAAGAGGCAGAGCCTGGTACTATTGCCAAAGGCGGGGAAACCACCCGGAGACCCGTCGGCATATAGACCAATATGCTTGATTGACACGGCGGGGAAGGTGCTCGAAAAGATCATCCTCAATAGAATGTTGCGGTTCACCGAGGGCGAAAATGGTCTTTCGAGTAACCAGTACGGCTTCCGGAAGGGGAGGTCCACCGTAGACGCTATCTTGTCGGTTACAAAAACCGCTGAGAAAGCACTCGAGCCTAAGAGGAGGGGAATTCGCTTTTGCGCGGTAGTGACTCTGGATGTAAGGAATGCGTTTAATAGCGCCAGCTGGTCTACTATTGCCGATGCGCTCTTGCGTCTGGGGATACCGGAGTACCTGTACAAGATTCTCGGATGTTACTTTCAGAATCGTGTACTAGTCTACGACACGGAGGTGGGTCGGAAGTGCGTTCACATAACCTCAGGAGTCCCGCAAGGTTCCATCCTGGGTCCGGTGTTATGGAATGTCATGTACGACGAGGTGTTGAGGTTAGAGTATCCAGTGGGAGTGGTGATTGTCGGATTTGCCGACGACATTACGCTCGAAGTCTACGGTGAAACGATCGAGGAGGTAAAGTTGACTACCAACCACTCGATCAAGGTTGTGGAGGCGTGGATGCGGTCCAGGAAACTGGAGCTGTCTCACCACAAGACAGAGGTGACGGTTGTTAACAACCTGAAGTCGGAGCAGCAGACGGAGATCAGTGTAGGAGAGTGTACTATCCTGTCAAAGTGCTCCGTCAAACACTTGGGCGTGATGATCGACGATAAGCTTACCTTCGGTAGCCACGTCGATTATGCCTGTAAAAGAGCCTCCACAGCTATTGCGGCAGTGTCCCGGATGATGTCCAATAGCTCTGCGGTGTACGCCAGTAAGCGCAAGCTTCTGGCTAGTGTTGCTACGTCCATACTTAGGTATGGCGGCCCGGCGTGGGGCACCGCGCTAAGTACTAAATGCTACCGACGGAAACTGGATAGTACTTACAGGCTTATATGCCTGAGGGTTGCGAGTGCGTACCGTACCGTGTCACACGACGCTCTCTGCGTCATTACTGGTATGGTGCCTATCAGCATTCTTATCAGTGAGGACATGGAGTGCTTCGAAATGCGCGGCACAAGAGGCATACGCAGGACTGCCAGGATGGCCTCTATGGTCAAATGGCAGCGCGCGTGGGACAGTTCCACCAAAGGAAGGTGGACCCATAGGTTGATACCGAGGGTAGATAGTTGGATTAATAGGCGCCATGGGGAAGTTACATTCCACCTGACACAGGTCCTTACAGGTCATGGTTGCTTCCGACAGTATCTACACCGTTTCGGGCATGCGGATTCTCCCGAATGCCCAGTGTGCAATGGTTTAGAGGAAACGGCGGAACACGTTTTGTTCGTGTGCCCGCGTTTTCGCACAATGCGTGACCGCATGCTTGCCACATGCGGAGAGGACACAACTCCGGACAACTTGGTCCAGAGGATGTGTAGGGATGAGTTTGGCTGGAACGCCGTTTCAACGGCTATTACCCACATCTTCTGGGAGCTACAGAGGAGGTGGCGCGTGGACTCGGAGAATGGCTAGTCCAGATGCAGTACAAGAGGTGGTCCAGGGGTTCGAAGTCGGCTTCGTAGGTCATACCGGTGCCCTGCGGTCGAGATCGACCCTTACAGCGATTAAGTGGCCGCGGAGAGGAAGTCCCGGTAGCGGCGCTGTCGTGGCGTCAGTCTACTGGGTTGGACCTGAGCCCGCGGTTGGAAAGGGGTCCCCGGCAAGGGTCGGGGTAGGTGAGACCCTGCTGTCTGCAACCTACGGATGCATCTGATAGGGCCTGAAGGGTAGTAATACCCTTCCTTTGCGGGCAGGTCAGATCGGGTTGCATGTGGGCATCAGTTCTTGATGTCCGCTCAGCAGTAGGGCGCGGGCGGGGTTGACTCTGCCCGCCTTCCGAGGACAAAGGGAGTGGCGAGGACCACTCGGGAAACTGGCTAAGCGCCAGCATGCTACCGTGATGGACTCTCCAAAGCGAGTCATCGATGTTCGTTGCTGCAGGCTACGCAGCTAACCTTGTGGGTACGATGTGCACTAGCCCCTCTCTGAAGCAATACCTTCTTGGTGGTTCCGGAGAGACGTAGGGTTTGGCGACCATAGGAATGGTTTAGTGGGTACGAGGAGAGAGTAGTCCTGGATTTTACTTTTGTTGTAGAAGACGGCCTGTCAGACCTACACTACCCTAACCTTCTGTTAGGGTGTCTGTTGAGCAGATTATCCCCCTATGGTTTAGAAGAAAAAAAAAAACTCCATCCGGATGTCTTTGCTGAACGCCGTCACAAGCTGCAGCAGTTGATGCAGCCTCTGCAGTGACTCCGCAAACAGCTTCAGGTCGTCCATAAAGAAGGTGTGGGTTATTCTTGTACTCCTTCCCCCACTTTTCAATTGGTAGCCATAGTTGCATTGGTTGAGTGCTCTGCTGAGGGGGTTCATCGCAAGGCAGAACCATAGCTAATGGCACCGCCTTGGAATATCCCTCTCCTAATGATGAGAGTTCTGGACCGCCATGCTCAGGTTCCTCTGCTTTTCGGTGACTTGACCCACAATAACTGCATCTATGATGACCTGATCTTTGCAGCCTTGCGTGTTTTTGCGACACCCTTTTAGTTCCTCGGTCATCACGCTGTTGGCATCGCAGTGGTTTCGGATCCTCCTCCCCAAGTAACAATGGTAGCTGAACAGTGAGAGTCAAAGCTGAACAATGGTTGGTTAATGGTGCCAATAGCTGAATAAGCCGTAAGCTGAAAATCTAGTTGAAAAGTAGCTTGTTGAGTTTACAAAATATCTTTTGTTCAGCTTATCATCGTATGCTGAATATGATACTCGATAGAAGATTATCCAACTTCTCTATATCCATTTATCCAGCCTTTCTACAATATTTAAAGTTATGCGCCAGGACTCTTTTATTCAGCCTTTAATAACAAACTATCAGTGGGAAAGTTGTGTGGATCATAATAATTTACAAAAATGGAATGTAAATCTAAAATAACTTTCAAAAGGAATGGTACTTTTTACCGCAATTAAAAAAAAAGACGTGAGAAATGTGAAAAAGTGTTGAAGACCATATTTTCTGAAAATAAAGAAAGTTGGGTTTGCTCGAATTGCAGGGTCTGCACGCTGTGCGTCTCTTCTGAGGGTGATTGAGCATGATCATGACTCGGTGGCTCTGTTGAAAGTAATTATTGCTGTATTGTATTTTATTTGGAAATGATCGTAAGTTTATCATCATTTCATTGAAGTTGGTTTCCAAGATTTGTTTCGCAGCTCCTTTGGTTCGGAACATTTTTACAGGGAGTGGTTGCGTGGAGTCCGAATCAGTGTGACAGACATTTCCGCCGCCTCAGCGAACCGCCTACGAACGTCTTGAAGGACTTTCGTTTCAGTGTGCAGGGAATTTTGTACCATTTTGAGGATGGGGCTGACGACCGGTCTTTGATGAGCGCTGCGGCATTTTTGTCTGCCCAATCAACCAGTGATCGTATAAGATGATGAATAAGATGTTAAAGTAGTGGCGATATGCGTGCATTTTACATAAGGCAATCTAACGATTATCACCCTTCTCTCCCAAGCAGCAGCAGAAGATAGCAATTTTTTGGTTAATATTTTCATACGGAAACGTTTCCGTATGAAAACAAACCAATCCTTTTCGGGAGCCAAAAAGAGAAGGGTGATCAAACGTCAGATAGCCTTATGCGCCTAAATGGAGGCATGCACGCATATGGCTTCCACTTTATCATCTTATGCAACAACTTATACGTTTGCTGGTTGTCTGGGTGGCCACATCAAGACACTTCCGTTGACCCAACGTTGAGGCACGATAGAGATGAGGGTTTTTTCGCGGTCTATCGTTCCGACAACGGCGAAACAAGCAGCGTTCTCTAAAAATAGATAGCAGACTCTTGTTATCCACACCGTGGAATATTAATTATGAATATTTACCTGTATATCTGTTCATTTTCTCTGACTGCAGCGGTGTTTTATGATAACCGAACCGAGCACTGAACTGTAAACAAATCAATGATGTTTTGACAGCTAATCCATTCGTAACAAAGCACTTCCATCGCTTATTCAACCTCAACACAGCCTTTGTTCATAATTGTTCAACCTTTATTCAGACACGACGGTATGTAGCTTGTTCTTTCACAAATCACTAAGCCCGTACCATTTCAGGTGGAGCAGATGCTAAGGTAAGTGACTATGAATCAATGCACCGAAGTTCGATTCTCAATTATAATCATCATTTATATATTTCAATTTCTGCAACTATGAACTACTATTCTACATCTAGACCAAGAGTCCTGGCAATTCTGGCTTAAATTTTCGGGACTAATTTTGATTTTTTTGGTAGTGCTGCATAAGTGATGATTAATTGCTGAACTAAAGATGATTAAGTGACTCTAAAGCTTCGCCTGATCCTTGTCTGTTCTATAAATAAAATCATAAATCATTCCCATTTGCTGAATAATTGCTGGATAAAGGCTGAAAAGCGTTCTTCGCTCGGATATAAGCGCTTCTTCAACCTTAATCTAGCTTCATGGAGAGCTCAAATCAACTTATGGCTGGATAAAATCACCAAAATTGGGTGTATAAGAGCTGAACAAATGTTTACAGTTCTTTTGCACAGCTTTTGTTCAAATTAAGGCTGATTAGCATAAGTTAGAGAAGCGCTTAATCAACATCAAATTGTTACCTGGGTCGCTATTACCGATGACAGCACTTTTTATACATAGTATGTACGTATAGGTTCCGGTCGGGAAGGTTTTCTCGACTCCCTGGGCATAGAGTATCTTTGCACTTGCCTCACAATATACTAATTAATGCAATGGCAGGCAAAGAAAGCCCTTCAATTAATAACTGTGGAAGTGCTCAAAGAACACTAAGTTGAAGCGAGACAGGCCAAGTCCCAGTGCGCATGTAGAGTCATAAAAGAAGAAGAAGAAGACCATATCAAACATGCGCTACATGCAGCTTATATTTCTCTCATTATCAAAATATAAAATTTTAGCTTAGCACCAAAAGCGGAAATTCTAAACAAAACAAACAATCGAGAGCCGGGCCTCCATCGTCGTTGAATCATTCCACGACAAACACCGGTGGTATCCAAGCGTGCCAAGAATCTTCAAATCGTCCACGCAGGCCCACCAACTGACTGACTTGGCAAAACCGGCAAAACAAAACGTGGAGACGCGTCCAAACGCGACAACCGCCGACGACGCGCAGTTGATGCCCAATCGTTCTAATGCATTCATATTGACTAATTTTGCAAGTCGTGTGTGAATTCTCTAAAATTGTTTGCATTGGGGAAACAAAGTTATGGATCCACACTCCACGTCCACTGCGTTCGCCACAATGCGCATCAGTAGGCCATTCGCGGCGATTATTTGAGCTGAAAGCATAATCAGCGCCTACTGCGCAGGTCAGATTCATCGTGAAAGTCGTTGTACAAATGAGTTGACTACCTATTAGCTCTAAGAACTTATGGGTAAAGGTTGTCAGAATCTCAGTTTGTACAAGTCATGTAGGCGGGTAAATTTGTTAATTGATACTGTTGGGTGTCATTTGTTTACATTGCATACGCTTTTTTAACAAGACAGCATGGCGCCTAGTTTTGCTCGGTATTGTTGAAGATGACATATAACATCAAATTCCAGATAAAACTGAAGTAACAATATTACGCCATTGGCTCTGACGGCAGCAAAAATGCACTCCCTCCAATGTGTTTTGTCTCGTTTTTTTCACACGTTTGCCATACGACTATGAGGTCTCAGGGACATTTCCGGGGAGCTTCGTGGAGGTCTCAGGTGCGTTCCAGAGGGTATCAGGAGGTTTTTAAGAAATCTCAGGGGCGTTTCAAGAGTCATAGGGGGTTTCAAGGGCGTTTCAGCGGTCTCAGTGGTTTCCAGAGGGTTTTAAATCTCAAGAGGTCTCTGGGAGATTTCAGGGGGTATCTAGAACGTTTATGGAGGCCCCAATGGGCTACGTGATCTCAAGGGTGCTGCAGAGGTTTCTGTTGGGGTTTCAGGAGTCTCAGAGGTGTTCCAGAGGGTCTCAGTAGGGTTTTAGGGAGTCTCAGAAGCGTGTAGAATGAGGAAATCTTTTGGTTGGAAACACCGTAGAAAAACCTCATTCTGCCCCTACCTTACCTTGCCACCGCGGTACGCCCGTTAGGGATGACTTCGTGAAGCGGGGGGGGGGGGGGCGTTCTTACGGACTCTCCTTGTTAAACGTCAGCTACCACGTATAGCTGTCCTTTTGGAGGCCAACTCGACTGCCAACTGTTGGTAGGCCCGCCATTTCCTCTGGAGATGAAGCACGATTGTGGATACCGTGGCCGATACGGCGTCCCACTTCCGTACACATCCGTTCAACTGTGTTGTCGGGAATAGTATCCCTACCGCATACCTCCTACATGCTCGACCTATGCTCCGGGTTTAGGGGATTTCAGGGGATCGAGCCTCTGGTGCGCTTCAATGGGTCTCAGAGCCTGTTCAGGGGACCTCATGGGGCTTTCATGGGGTTCCCGGGTGTCTCAGAGGCGTTTCAGGCGATCCCTGGGAGTTTCATGGAGGTTTCCTGAGGCGTTCCAGAGGGGGTCTCAGGGTGTTAAAGTCTCAACTGTTAGGGAGTCTAAGTTGCGTTTCAACGTGTACTAGGAGGACTCGAAGACGTGTCAGGAAGTCTCAGTGGTTTCCACGGTGTTTAAAATCCCATGAGCTATTTAGGGCGCTTCAGGGGGTCTCAAGGGCTTGTCAGGGGGCCTTCGGGGGTTTTCAGGTTGTTCCGGGGGTATCAGAGGCGTTTAGAGGGCCCAAGAGGGTATCTACGGGGTATCAGGAGCATTCTCGAAGAGGGGAGGTTCCGGGTGCTTCCAGAGGTTCTCAGGAGCGTTCCAGAGGGTCTCAGGAGGGTTTTAGGGAATGTTAGAAGCGTTTCAGGGGTCTCAGGCAATACCAAGACACCTCAAGGGTGTGTCAAAGGTCTCAGGTAATCCCAGAGGGTTTCAAATTTCAAGGGGTCTGTGGGATATTCCAGGGGGTCTCTAAGGCGTTCAGAGGGCCTCAATGGGCTTTCATGGGGTTCCAGGGGGCCTCATCGTTTCAGGCGGCCACAGGGACATTTCAGAGGGTCCCAGGGGTTTCATGGAGACACTTCGTGAAGTCAGTGGAATATCAGGGGTTCAGCAGGTTTGAAATCTCAAGGAATCTCTGGGGGAGGCCAGGGTGTGTCTAGGGCGCTTCAGGGGGTTTCAGGGTCGTTAAGGGGGTCGCCGGGGGCTTAAAGGGAGTTTCAGGGCATTTCAGGTGGTTCCTGGGGGGTTCCATGAGGAGCACTATGAGGTCTCAGGGGCACGAAGGTTCCGGGGGTCTTCCAGAGATCTCAGGGTTCTAGAAAGTCTCAGGAGTATTTCAGGGATACTACGTGGTCTCATGAGCGTGTCAGGAAGTCTCAGGGGGTTCCAGGGTGGCTAAAATCTCAAGGGGCATCTGGGGGAGTCCATGAGTTCTCTAGCGCGCTTCAGGGGGTTTCAGGGTCGTTTAAGGGGTCGCAGGGGGCTTCCATAGGGTTCTCGGGGTCTCAGAGCGTATTAAAGGGAGTTTCATGATATTTCAGGTGATCCCTGGGAGGTTTCATGGGGAGCACTACAAGATCTCAGGGGCACGAGGGTTCCAGGGGCCTTCCAGAGATCTCAGGGTTTTAGGAAGTCACAGGGGTATTTCAAGGGTACTAGGAGGTCTCATGAGCGTGTCAGGAAGTCTCAGGGGGTTCCAGGGTGGCTTAAGTCCCAAGGGGCATCTGAGGGAGTCCAAGAGTTCTATAGCGCGCTTCAGGGGTTCTCAGGGATGTTTCCGGGGCTCTAAGAGGGTTTTCAGGATGTTCCTGGGGGACTCAAGGCCGATTTAAGGGGTCTCGAAGGCATTTCAGGGGGTCCAGGAGGGGGTTCCATGAGGGTTCCGGTGGCTCTCAGGATCGTTCCAGAGGGTCGTAGTAGGGTTTTGGAGGGCCTCAAGGGGTTTCTGGGGTATGCCTGTGCATCTCTAGGGCGTTTCAGAGGCCTCAGGGGACTTTCATGGAATTCCTGGGGGTCTTAACGGCGTTTTAGGCAGTCTCAGACGCTTTTTAGGAGTCCAGTGGGATTTTAGGAGAGTACTACGAAGTCTTGGGGGCATTTACGGGCATTCCGGGTTGATTGCAGGGGGTTTCAGTGGCGTTTCAAAGAGTCTTAGAAGGTATCAGTAGGTCGGCTCCAGAGGCACGGTCTCCTCCATTTGGGAAATTTATGCCATAAAGTCTTAGAGGGTATCAGGAGGTTTCAGGGTGGTAAAACTCAAGAGGTCTCTGGAGGATTCCAGTGGGTCTCTGGGGGTCTCCGAGGAGTATTTAGAGGCCTCAGGGGCTTCCAGGGTTATTCATGGGGGTCTCGGAGGAGTTTTACGGGGTCTCAGAAGAGTTTCAGGGGGTCTTGGGTAGGGTATACAAAGGCGTTTCAAAGAGTCCCAGGAGGTATCAGGAGGTCCAAAATCTTAAGAGTTTTCGGAAGGATTCCATGAGGTCTCTAGGGCGCTTCAGGGGGTCTCCGATGCATTTTTGAAGGCCTCGAAGAGCTTCCATGGGGATCATGAGGTCTCAGAGACGTTTTAGGGGTCTTGGGGGTTGGTTGAACTACGAGGTCTCAGGGGCGTTACAGGGGACCCCAAGGGGCTTCGGAGGGTTTCATCGGCGCTTCAGAAGCCTTAGGGACGTTTCAGAGTGTCACAGGGAGTTCCAGCAGGCCAACGGGAAATTCTTTCAATATCTATTGAGCTTAAACACCCTGACGAATTCTAATACACTGGACAAAGTCGAACTCTTATATTTAGCATATCACCATCATTAAGTCTACTTAACCTCAATTGCTCAAGTTGTACAATCATCACTTTCACATCAGCTATCTCAGAAGCCAGAGTTTACTTAAGCGCTACTTCCTACCTACCTATCTACCTACATATCATTCACAAATCTACGCACTGGAGTCATCCGAGGTGCTCTGGGTGGACGCCGTTCCGCTACTGTTATTGTTGGCCACAATCGCACCGCCTTTGTCATCAGTCGCTGTACGCTGCTGTCCGCCACTACTGTTGGTGGCCCTTCCGCTAGCGGGTCGTGACTGCCGCAAGAATATCTTCTCGATCCCATGGATGGGCGATTCAAACACCAAACATAGGCATAGGGCCGTCAGGAATGTGAGGATTACGTGCGATAGGGTGACTGCCGTCTGTTGGAGAATAGGGATTCAAGGTTAATATGAAGCTTCCACGGAACTTGCAAGCTGGTTAGGAAGTTGAAGAATTGACGTTCAGCGTGAAGTTCCCAAAAGCACTGTGTGAACTTCATAAGCAGCTTCAAAGTGCCTCACTAGTTTTGCGTATGCTTTTTAAGCAGCTTCGAAATTCTTGGAAGCTGGAAATTCTACTTACCATGTTGATGACACCTCCGTACAGCGGAACTCGCTGTGACGCACTGAAGTACAACTCCACCAGTCCATTCGTAAGATAAGCGCAGTACGTCAACCGACTGATGGGCACCAACAGCCGTGAGGAAAGGAACTTCTTAAGCGGTCCAGCATGTCCCGTAACGCAGGCCAGCACTAGCCATCCGTTGGACAGGCTCCAACCGAGTCGATGCAGTGCCGCGTACGAAGCGTTGAACAGGTAGTTGTCCGTTCCGGTCGAGTTGTAGAACGTGGTGATGCTCAACATCGATACCGTCCCGATCACGGTAGATGCCGTCCAGAAGAAGAACAGCTTCCACTTACCGATCGTTATGCTGCGGAAGAGTGACAAACGTGAGATCAAAGAGATGTCGAAGGGTTCCGCAAGTCGACGAATCATACTTCTTCTGCTGCATGATGTGCACCAGGTATCCGGCGACCAGTCCGAAAATGTATGCCGTCGCTCGCATGTGAGTCTTCACGTAGACGTTGGCGAAGTACGAGTTGGACTGCAGGTCGGTCACCTCACTGAAATGTCCAGAATATTACATTCCTAAGAATTCAATCCCCCAGAACCCCGAACTCACTCTGCGAAGATCAACAGCGAAGGATCCAGTTTGCCGTAGTACGTCACCAGGAAAGGAATCGCCACGGACACGGCAGCGACCGTTCCCAACAAAACCGCCCCAGTCCGCCTTCCGTACCGCCACAGCGGATACAGCAGCAGTGGTGCCAGCACGAATAGCTGCGAATCCGCCGCCAGATACCACGACTGGAACATACAGATGCTGTCCGTCCCCAGGTAGTTGTTGATGTACAGGGCGTTGCGCCACCAGCTCTCGCGGCACCGTGCCTGCTCCAGAAGCATCCGTTGGTTCCACAGGGGACCGCTGCCCAGCCGAGGAAGCCACGTGGCGTACAGGGCGATAATGGCACCGTAGGCGGGAGTCAGCCGGATGTAGCGGAAGAGATAGAGAAGACCGAAGTTGATCTTGCCGCGACGTTTTTCCAGCTCGATGAGCAGCAAGCGGGCAAAGAGGAAGCCGCTTAGCAGCAGGAAAGTGTCCACCAGGAGAGGTGAGTTGAGCAGGAAGGCATTCCGGATGTATTTCGATTGCTGGAGGTGAGATTGAGAGTGTTGGAAGGTCATATTGGAGACTGAATTGTCATTGCTGTAAGTGATCAGATATTTATATATGTCCATTTGGCTTGCATGCAGAGTGACACAAGACCTCACATGTGAAGAGGGGTATGGAGATGATTACCCGAGTAGGGCCAAGGGTATTACATAAGGAAGAGTGGACTATAGATGGTAAAGTAGAGCAGAATAGAGGGTTGGGATAGAGAGTAGGGTAGATGGTAGGATAGAAGATAGAGTGGGATAGAGGGCAGGATAGTGTGTTAGGGTATATTATAGAACCGAGAGCTCTACCCTTGAGTGTATGATGCTATAGGGTAGAGTATAGGATTAGGAGAAATGAAAGTGTACATATTAGGATAGATCATAGAATAAAAGACGAAGATACGTTTAATGCTTTCAGTGAGCAGTTCGTTCTTTGACCTCACCGCTTCTGAAGGAATGGTAGAAGGTATGACGATGGGTTAACATAGATTCTAGAGTAGATGATAGGGTAGAAAACAGGGTGGTCAGAGGGCAGGATGGAGTTTTAGGGTACATGGTAGAGCAGAGAGTAGAGTAGAGCTTAGAATAAATGGGAGGGGTAAATGGCAGAGTAAAGGCTATAGTAAAAGACAATGACACTCTTTGACGGAAGCACCTCTTCCGAAGCATATTCTGCTCCCTGGTCCTGGTAAAACCTTGACAGCCCTATGGATACATTCATCATCTGTCTATCAAGTTATTAAGTACTAGGCTCGGATGCAACATTTCCGACTTACGCTGATCTGGATGTTCAACCCTTGCCTCTGCCTCCCTGTTTATCTATAGACAATCAAGGGATCACGAAACCGGGGGACCCCCAATGCTCTATTTTACTAGGCCTCTCGCCTTCAAGCAATTCAGTCGTAGTTGGAGAGAACGCAGACGCGTTCTGAAGAAGTGAGATGATCACCAGTTACACCGCTGGATACCGCTGCGAGAAACAGTACTATATAGCACGATACGGAGCGAACCTCAAGAAAACCAAAGACATTTAGCTCTGATGATCCCGCTTCAGTTGTGGAACGCGTGCAGAAGACGCTCAAATTGAGAGCGGAAACAGCCGAAAAGCCTCTGACAGAAGAGCTACATCTGAACATCCGGGGATTCCGAAGAGGACTACTCGCTCAGAGACATGGGCACACAGAGAGGACGGATGGCGCAATGTGGAAAGTCAACAAGCGGAGAAGAAAAAGTGAACGATGAAGAAATGGAAGAAGACATCGACCTCAGAGGGAGAGAAAATGGGCGATACGCTGCACACCTCGAGAATGGGAGGAAGGATCGGGAACTGAGAAAGTTGAGCAATAGTTGAGATCGAGGATCTGGACGAAATCACGTCCTAAGGAAGAGTTAAGGAATGCATCAACCGAACAGTGCAGCCTGCAAGTAACGTTCACAATCCGGTTTAGGAAATCGCATGGAAGCACCCAGACAGGGGCAATACGACAGCTAGTTTATGCGACTAACAAGCTAGCGAAAACAGGAAAGATCAAAGTGAGATGTTCGATGTGTTGCTACGGCTGGTTCCCCCAGTCACAAATCAAGTGGAGAGGTGTTTCCGGTACATGGTGGCGAAAATACGCACGTTGCACGAAACTTCATGATGCAAATCGGGGATGGAAGCGACCACACGACAGGAGGATAACAACCAGACTTCCAACGATTGCAGAGTTGGGTGGCGGATGTAGCAGGAATGGCAGGAATACAAGTCATAGGCAGATTCCCTATTCAAGAAGTGGTTGTTAACTCATACGAATGATGCGTGATCGCAGGTGATCGCCAAATTTAACGGTGGTTGAAATGGTTCTGTAGTCCATCGTTGGTGGAAGACATAAGCTGAAGGGTGAGTGAAAAGAATTCCCTCAACGGTCACCAGGCGATCCTCTATAGTATAGGTCATAGAGCTTCCATGGTAAGTGATGATACAGAGAACGAGGACTTTTGAGCGGAAGTGGTAGACGAAGGACTTCGACAAGGAGACTTTTATCGAGGAACTTTGGCGAAACAGCCAGCGATGCGGCAAACCTTGTCGCAGGGCAGTTGATGGAAGCGTTAGCCACGGCATGAGATTCAGCAATTCCAAAGAAGGTGAAAGCAAGGAACAGTAGACGTCCAGCGTACTGCCTATGATCGCATATCAGTCCCATATTAGCAAGATTTCCTATACATATGGGACAGTTATGCGATCATGGGCAGCGTACTGGTGGAATGCGATGCGCAGTACTCTCCGTGCTACTTGCCTCAGAGCTAGAGGACGAATTCAGAGTACACGAACTGATTAAAGGCAGCGATACTGGCGTAACTAGATATGTTCCGGTCAGTACCATGCAAATGCCTGGAGAAAGGTATGTTTTTGAATATATGGGCTACTGGTGCTAACGACAAAACCAAGGAAACAGCCGCGAGACCCAGCATTGTTTAGGCCGATCTGTCTCTTGGATACGCTTTTAAAATATCTGGATCTATCTGACCAAATGTGCCGAAAGAAAGAGGGAGCTGTCCACGATACAGTTTGGCTTACACAAAGGAAAAATCAACGGTGGATGTTATTCGGATGGTCATTGAGAAGGCTGACAAGGTGTACAATCAGAAGCCTAGAGGAAATCGGTTCTGTGCCATGGTAACGATAGACGTTGGAAACGCGTTTCACAGCCCCAGTTGAGAAACATAGCACGCGGGTTTCTGAGTACCTGTCAAAGGCCAAAGCAGGGCAGAGGTCGTTTAGAACAACGGCAGATGTGCCACCACAGGCTACCATACTTGGCTCATCGCGCTACGGTGGAACGCGATGTACATACAACGGTGTACTAACATGGAAGCTTCCGGATGGAGTCAGACGAAACGAACTTTGAACTTTGAACTTCATCGTGTACGTTGACTGCATCTGCAAAGAGGCGACGAAGGCAGTCAATACGATAGCAGGAATCATGCTAAACGTGAGCGGTCGTAAAGTCAAGTGTTGCTACATGCCGAACTGGGCGGCGTTGCTGAAATCAAGGCGAAACTATGGGAGCAGTGTGTTCCAACTCATGGTCAGACGAATCAGCACTTAAGTACTGAACAAGCTCATGGGAAGTTTGCTTTCGCTGGGATGATGTTCATTTGTATTACAATAGCAGAGGATTTCAAATGCTACCGACAGAGGAGCGTGGTAGCAAGAGTGAGATAATGCGGCGAATGGAAAGTGGACTTGTTGAAGTAGATTCTTCTGAAGGTACATCACGCATCTGAATGGAGCTATGTAGGTATGAAACTGTTGGTGGTGAACTTATGATGTTATGATGTTTGTACCTGGATTGAAGAAAGGGAGGCACTGAGCTGGTAATGATATCAGTCAGTTTCCGCGGAGTGGACAGGAGCCTCCCTGTATTATTTATTGTTTTTGAACAGGTTATGGGCCCAGGGTCGTCCTGGATGAGGAAACCAAGATGCGGTACAATCCAAGAGATGATGAGGTATCCAAAGACGATGCGCCTGGGTGTCAATAGTTACTGGTGTACCAAGAGGCGGTAAGAGAACCAACATTTGTTGCGGATTTAGTATCTTGAGGGACCTGCGCTAAAAACTGAAGTGATCGAGGTATTGTGGTGCTGGCTGATCGATGGATGTAGGAACTGAGTGACAGAAGGTAATTGGTATCGGAAGAAGTTTGGTGCCGTGTGAAGCTTCGAAACGGAAGCAGCTCAGTAGCGCGAAGGAGCTGGGTGTTACGAGGAGCTCGGTAGGCAATAGATTGCGAAGATGCGGAGGAATATGTGTGGCGTGACAGTCGACAATGTTGTCACAGAGATGTGCTGCGAAGAGTACACAAGGAACGCTGTCGATAGAGCAATAACGGGGATAGTGTCCGTGCTGCAGAGAAAGTGGTGTAAAGACCAGAGGGCATATGGACGCGATCGAGATAGGCTTGTTCCACCGCCGAGGACCGAGTACATCGCGAAGAAGTATCGAAGCTTGGTCGTTGGGGCACCTGCAATCCGGTTGCTACTCTTCAACCGAAATCGCAAGACAAACCACGGCACCTGTTCGGGAAGTAACGGGACTCTTTATCGTTGTAGGATACATTTACCACCAGGCACTGTCCAAGAAGTATGTAAAATGACGGAGTGTCAAAGGCACGCGTTCGAGATGACCTCCTTCAATGGAAAATTTTCCCATGGAAGTGGTTTAGAATAAGGGAGTATCCATCGATGAGGAGGGAAATTGATCACCGCATCTGCGCAGGTGATTGCAGTAACTGAGTTTAGGCTGTAGCCGAATGGTATTAACCAACTGAGAGTTGCTGAATGACGAACTTTGAAGTGATAACCAACTACTAACGGGATCCAAAGAATTCAGCATGTGTAATAAAATAAAATTAGGTAGAACACTACAAATACATCGTGCTCCACGTAAGACGACAGGCAAAGAATAACTAAGAATAAACCCCTACAAATGCGCTATTTTGTCCACGTTTGACATGGCTACGAAAATAAAATAGAACCCTACAAATGCACAAATAACGCATCAAAAACTTACAACATACAACAAAGGACATTGTGCCCTGTTATCCTAATGGATAACGAGCACCCAACACGTGTTCTTGGTCCATCAGTACAAGATTAACTGATTGTATTTTTTTTCTGGCTGGTTGCGTTTTGTTCGCATGGTCATTAGAGTAGGTCATCGTTTATATGGAAAAATGAAAAATTCAATGGTATCCCATCAGATCAAAGCTTTTTTGATCTCATTTCAAGACCCAAATAAGTGTGCAAAATTTGGGCAGGATCGGTTATGTCTACGTTTGAAGTTTGTATGGGGTTCTACATAGGAAAACATACTTTATGCAATTCTGTATCATAATTTATATTTTATTTAACTCATTTCGAAATAATAATGAGCATTTTTTCAGAACTGGTTTATTATGCAACTGAAATGAGTTGCATAATGAAAAGTAGTTGTATAATATTCATAATGCAACTCATTTGAGTTGCATTATGAACATTATGCAACTCAAATGAGTTGCATTATGAAAAAATCATTGCATAATAGTTATTTATGTAACGAGTTGCAAAATGATGATTTTTACAGCACGAGTTGTACATTTATCCAACGAGTCTTGCCGAGTTGGATAAATACGAAGAGTGCTGTAAAAATCGAGTTTTGCAACGAGATGCATACAAAATTTTTTGCAATGAGAGAAAAAAATCATTAGATTATGATCGTTTCCATCAATATCATCGTGCTTCGCGGTGGTTGAATGGGAACGGCCACGTGCTCTGTCGTGCTAGACACAAAATTTGGATCAAGCATGCCGTGCTATAACCGTCACAATTTTTCAAGCTCTAGCCGTGGAAACTGAGGTCAAACTGAGGTTGTCAATCAAACAATTGCATTATGATTTATAATGCAATCGAAATGAGTTGCATTATGAACCATAATGCAATTGTTTGGTATCGTACGGAAAAGTAGGCCGTTACCTTACCCAAACGGCAGGTATAAATGAAAATATTTTAGTGCCGAGTTGCAAAAAATTTTGTATGGAACTCGTTGCAAAACTCGATTTTTTCAGCACTCTTCGTATTTATCCAACTCGGCAAGCCTCGTTGGATAAATGTACGACTCGTGCTGAAAAAATCAACTTTTTGCAACTCGTTACATAAATAACTATTATTGCATTTCTGTCATAACAAGCTCGAATTTTTCTTGAACCATGTAACCGATAAAGTGAAAACATAGCCAAGGGTGTCCTGAAAAACTTTGTTGAAGACCGCGAAGTGATCTGATGCTTACGAAAAAAGCTATAGCGTTGGCATTGCTTGGCGAAACAGCATGATTTTGTTGCTATTGTTATTCCTTTACATGTTAAAACATAAACACATGCATGCGGTTCGTTGCTTATAACTTTTTTCACAAGTATCGGATCGCTTTGCGGTCTTCAACAAAGTTTTTCAGAATATCCTAGGCTACCATTTTACAGTATCGTTTAAAAAGTTTCAGACAAACTTTTTCAACTTATGACAAAAATGCAAAAAAGTATGTTTTCCCATACAAAATCCCATACAAATTTCAATTGCAATGCGCAAAGTGTAGACGCAACCGATCGTGCTCAAATTTTGCACAGATATAGGGTGTCCCAGAAAGTATGGGCACAACTTTGTATAACGAAATACAATACATTTTCTTAACAAACAACAATTTTTATATTTTTGTATTTTTATTCAAAGTATTTTCATTGATTCCTGTAAAGAGTTTATACATTAAAAAGGGTTTTTGTATGCAGCATATTTAAAATGAAAAAAACAACTTCGAAAACTTCTGCACAAACTACTTTTTTACGGTTTTGCCTAAAATTCTAATTCGAAACAATTTTTTCGATTATTTTTGGCATGATATATTCGAAAACATGATTCCTTAGATGGTTGATAAAAATTTTTTATAAAAATATGTTCTGCCTGTGCGTATGAGTACTTCAAAATTTTGAGAAAACTGAAAAAATCGCCTTTTCCATTTCAAGATAAGACATGCCCACAGACATTCGAGTTTTAAAGGATGTTTGAACGAGAATTAAAATAATTCAATCTACACTTTATAAAGCTGGAGCATTTATATAACTTATAGGGAAATTTAATTGTAGCTTTCTGCATGCTGTGATATTAATTCAGAAGCTTGTTTTCATCTATTCGAAAATCGGGTTTTCAAAAATATCGATTTTGGTGTTTAAATTAATTTTTCAGGTTCAAAAGTATATGTTTTCAATTCAAACTAAGGGCTGTATAATAGATACGCTTGTAGAAATATACGGATATATTTTTTTGAATTTTTATTGAGCTTAATTTCATGCGTAGAAAACAATTTGTTGAACGACGCCATTGAAAAATATAGCAATTTGTGCAGAAGCTTTGAAAGGTCTTTTAGGGAATGTTCTGCCGCATTCAAACGATGTGTAAAATGCAAATTCTAATGATTGTCATTTGATGTTAATACATTGAGGTAGGATATGTGTGAAAATAAAGTTTGTTTGTGCATCCATTCCCAAATGGTAGAGCTGCAAAGTTGTGCCCATACTTTCTGGGACACCCTATACTCAGGACCCGAAACGGAACCAAAAAAGCTTTGATCTGAGAAAACGGTTCTGATGACCCACGCTAATGGTCATTTGCTTACATAGCTTGAATTTAACTTTGCCCGAATTGACCAGAGAGCTACAAATGCATAATTAGCGAACAGAAACATACAAGCGACGGTATAACACACAATATAAAATAAAGAAACGTTTACGACTAATCACAATCGCAACACATGTTAAGGAACTACTGAATTATCAACGGGAGCCGAAGGGCTCAGCACGAGATGGGTTGCTGAATGGCGAATTTCCTAGTAGCCTAAGGGCTCAGCTCGTTTTAGAATAACCAATTGGAAGTGATTCAGTAGAGTAGAGTAGAGTAGAGTAGAGTAGAGTAGAGTAGAGTAGAGTAGAGTAGAGTAGAGTAGAGTAGAGTAGAGTAGAGTAGAGTAGAGTAGAGTAGAGTAGAGTAGAGTAGAGTAGAGTAGAGTAGAGTAGAGTAGAGTAGAGTAGAGTAGAGTAGAGTAGAGTAGAGTAGAGTAGAGTAGAGTAGAGTAGAGTAGAGTAGAGTAGAGTAGAGTAGAGTAGAGTAGAGTAGAGTAGAGTAGAGTAGAGTAGAGTAGAGTAGAGTAGAGTAGAGTAGAGTAGAGTAGAGTAGAGTAGAGTAGAGTAGAGTAGAGTAGAGTAGAGTAGAGTAGAGTAGAGTAGAGTAGAGTAGAGTAGAGTAGAGTAGAGTAGAGTAGAGTAGAGTAGAGTAGAGTAGAGTAGAGTAGAGTAGAGTAGAGTAGAGTAGAGTAGAGTAGAGTAGAGTAGAGTAGAGTAGAGTAGAGTAGAGTAGAGTAGAGTAGAGTAGAGTAGAGTAGAGTAGAGTAGAGTAGAGTAGAGTAGAGTAGAGTAGAGTAGAGTAGAGTAGAGTAGAGTAGAGTAGAGTAGAGTAGAGTAGAGTAGAGTAGAGTAGAGTAGAGTAGAGTAGAGTAGAGTAGAGTAGAGTAGAGTAGAGTAGAGTAGAGTAGAGTAGAGTAGAGTAGAGTAGAGTAGAGTAGAGTAGAGTAGAGTAGAGTAGAGTAGAGTAGAGTAGAGTAGAGTAGAGTAGAGTAGAGTAGAGTAGAGTAGAGTAGAGTAGAGTAGAGTAGAGTAGAGTAGAGTAGAGTAGAGTAGAGTAGAGTAGAGTAGAGTAGAGTAGAGTAGAGTAGAGTAGAGTAGAGTAGAGTAGAGTAGAGTAGAGTAGAGTAGAGTAGAGTAGAGTAGAGTAGAGTAGAGTAGAGTAGAGTAGAGTAGAGTAGAGTAGAGTAGAGTAGAGTAGAGTAGAGTAGAGTAGAGTAGAGTAGAGTAGAGTAGAGTAGAGTAGAGTAGAGTAGAGTAGAGTAGAGTAGAGTAGAGTAGAGTAGAGTAGAGTAGAGTAGAGTAGAGTAGAGTAGAGTAGAGTAGAGTAGAGTAGAGTAGAGTAGAGTAGAGTAGAGTAGAGTAGAGTAGAGTAGAGTAGAGTAGAGTAGAGTAGAGTAGAGTAGAGTAGAGTAGAGTAGAGTAGAGTAGAGTAGAGTAGAGTAGAGTAGAGTAGAGTAGAGTAGAGTAGAGTAGAGTAGAGTAGAGTAGAGTAGAGTAGAGTAGAGTAGAGTAGAGTAGAGTAGAGTAGAGTAGAGTAGAGTAGAGTAGAGTAGAGTAGAGTAGAGTAGAGTAGAGTAGAGTAGAGTAGAGTAGAGTAGAGTAGAGTAGAGTAGAGTAGAGTAGAGTAGAGTAGAGTAAAGTAGAGTAGAGTAGAGTAGAGTAGAGTAGAGTAGAGTAGAGTAGATAGACCTGTGCGCCGACTATATTTTGTTCGGCGGCGGCGTGGGGGCCATTTTTGACCGGCGGCGGCGGCGTCATCGGCGTCACGCCGGTGGCAGCTATCGGCGGCGGCGGCGGCGGCGTGAATCGGCGTGACTAAAATAAGATCATAATGTCAACATTGGCAAAGCAAAGAAGTTGTTATTACGATCTAGAATTTGTAGTCTGAGCTTTTTCATGACCATTGATGACATAAACTATTATGTTAGAATGAATATAGCGCATTTAGTTCACCACTGGACTATCGCACTAGTTTTCACGAGTGCGAAAACGCTAATAAAAGTGCGCGATTGCATCAAATCAACTCGGTGTCTTCACAGCACTTGTTCACCATAGATTGAAGAAATAGTGCGCCGAAAACATCAACCTGGTTTGATGCAATCGCGCACTTTTATTTACGTTTTCGCACTTATGAAGTCGCAGTTCGCAGTCCAGTGGTGAACTAAATGAGGTACATATACCTTTTTTATTTTTGTTCGGGTCCGTCACTACCACCAGTGATTTTGAGACATTACCTGTATCCTTGTTGCATTACTCCATTGCAAATGAAGGGCTATAAAATATCGGTTTTGCTATAGTTTTCGTTTAGTTTTCCTTCGGAAGCTATCAAACTTGATAATAAGGTCACAAAAATTCTGAACTCATCTCTGCAGGAATTGCTGTTTGAAACCCTGAAGAAACTTCTGCAGGAACCTCTGGTGGTCCTTTTGGCAGGAACCTCTGAGAATCTCTCTATGAGTGATCCCTGCAGAATCTTCTGAAGAAATTGCTGATTGGAGTTTTCGAGGAATTTCAGAAGGAAATCCATGACATTTATTCGAAAGAAATTGCAGGAGGATTCACCAAATGAATATAAGCAGGAATCCCAAGGGAATTACACCAGGAATTCCAGGAGGAATCTCCGAAGGAATTCTAGCGGGAATTCCAAAAGAAATTCGAGAAGGAATCCACTAAGGATTTCTAGGAGGAATCAACGAAAAATATCTAGGAGAAATCTCCGAAGGAATTCCAGGAGAAATCCCTGAGAGAATACTAGGAGGAATTTCCTCGTGGATCCTCGAAAGAATTTCAGAAGGAATCCCTTATGGAATTCCAGCATGAATCAAACAAGGAATGCCAGGACTAATCTTCGAAGAAATTCGAAGAGGAATCCCCAAAGAACTTCCAAGAGAAATCCCGAAAAAAATCCTAAAGGAATCCTCGACGAAATATCAGCAGAAACACCCGAAGGAATTCTAGAAGGAATCCCCGAAGGAACTCTGGGAGGAATCTCCGAAGGAATTCCAAGATGAATCCTCGATAAAACTCCAAGAGAGATTCTCGAAAGAAATCTAGGAAGAATCGCCCCGCAGGAATTCTAGGAGGACTCCTAAAGGAATTCCAGCAGGAATCTCCGAAGAAATTTGAAGATAAACCACCAAGAGGGAATCCCGAAGAAAGTCCAGAAGGAATCCTCGGCGAAACATCAGGAGAAATCCCCGTAGGAATAGGAGTAGGAATCCTCGAAGAAAGTCTAGAAAGAATCCCCGAAGAAACGACAACAGAAATCCCTGCAGGAATCCCAGGGGGCACTACCGAAGAGATTCCGGGAGGAATCTCCGAAGGAATTCCAAGCAGAACATCAAAGGTTTTTCAAGATGAAACCCTATAGGAAGTCCAAGAGGAATCCCCAACGGAATTCCAGAAAGAATTTTTAAAGAAATTCAAGTAGAAATCTTCAAAGTATTTCTAGTAAGAACCATCGAAAAATCCAGGAGGAATCCTCGTAGGAGTTCCATGAGGAACCCCTGAAATAATTCCAAGAGGAGTTCCCGCAGGAATTTCAAGAGGAAACCCCGAAAGAATTCCAGCACGAATCTCAAAAAAAAAAAAAAGCAGGAATCCCCAAAAACACCCAGAGGGAATTTCCAGGCGAGTTCGAGAAAGAATCTCCGAAGGGTTTCTAGGAGATATCAACGAAAAATATCCAGAAGAAATCTCTGACTGATTTCCAGGAGAAATTTCTGAGGAAATTCTAGTAGGTATCACAGAAGGAATTCCAAGAGGAATCCCCGAAAGAATTCCTGATGAAATTTCTTGAGAAATTCTAGGGGAAATCCGCGGAGGAATTCCATGAGGGATCCCCGAATAAATTGCGGAAGAAATATCCGAATAAATTCGAAGAGGAATTTCCGTTGAAATTTCAGGAGGAATCCCATATGGAATGGCAGGAGAAATCACCGAAGAAATTTCAGGAGGAATCATCGAAGGAAGTCCAGGAGGGATCCCCGAAAGAATTCTCCAAATGAACTCTAGATGGATTCCTTGGAGGAATTCTAGGAGGAATCTTCGAATTAATTCCAGGAGGAATCCCCAAAAGAAATCCAGGAGGAATCCCTGAGGAACTCCAGAAGGAATACCCGACGAAATAAATGGGAGAATTCCTGAAGGAATTCCTGGATAAATCCCCCAAAAAAAATACAGAAGAAATCCCTGCAGGAATCCCACGTGGAACTTAGGAAGGAATTCTAGGAGGAGTCTCCGAAGGATTTCCAAGCGGTAAATACGAAGGATTTTCGAGAGAAATCCCCATGGAAAGTCCATGAGGAACCCCCGAAGCAAATTCAGGAGGAATTTCCTAAGGAATTCTAAGAGAAATCATCAAAGAAATTCCAGGTGGAAACCCCGAAGAGATTTCAGGAGAAATCCATGTGAGAATATTAGAAGAAATCCCCGAAAGAATTTTAGGAGGAATCCATGAAGGATGTCCAGGAGGAATACCCGCAGGAATTCCATGCGAAATTTCAGAATTAATTCTAGGCGGAATTTCCGAAAAAAATCCAGAAGGAATCCCCGAAAAATTGCAGGAGGAATCTCCGAAAGGAAGTCCAGGAGGAATCCTTAAATAAAGCCCAAGAGAAATGCCTGGAGGAATTATATAATAAATCCTCGAAGTAATTCCAGTAGTAATCTCCGAAGGGTTTCCAAGAGAAATCACCAAAGACAGTGCTTCCCAAACTGTGCGCCGCGGCGCCCTGGTGCGCCGCGAACCTTTCCCAGGTGCGCCGCAGGTTTTTGAGTTGTGACGAAACAAACAAAAACAAACTCTTTATTTGTATTGCGGAACACCTTTAATTTTGTTTTGTTTAAAAAAACTAGTGTCGCTTCATATTTTTTTAAATCTTTCCCTGAGTCTTCAATTGTTCCATAGGATTTGTGGTATCCTTTTTAAACATGTCATTTGCCACCAAATTTTAAAATGTTTCAATTTTAAGTTATTAAAATTGTTTTTGGACCTTATAAGCTTCAGCTTAGCATTTGATTTAACTATAACTAGACCATAGTTTTTATTTCTAGAACCTTATTTGCGTTCTTTTAAGAATAATTACAAGGTCTTCGGGACAGCTAGCGGCATGCAGGTTTGCCGTTGTGACATTGTGAAGAGCTAGCTTCAACCTTTTTGAACCGGACTGTTGCATCAGTACTGCCGCAACCTCACTGAACTTTGAATAAGTTTGCCATGCTCGGTTTCATCACTGGGGTTATATATGGCCACTCCAGCCGAAATTTAAGTCGAAATTTATGAAAATAAAATGTTCAATCAAAGCCCACCTGACAGGTTCTTTACAATCTCTTCATGTGCCGAAATTTTCCAAAACAAATAAAAGTGTTTAAAAGTGTTGCTTTGCAATTTTCGTAAAAAAAAAATCAATTGGTCAAGTTCTGTGAAGTCATTTTATTTCAATTGGAATTCTTTAATTATTGCAAACATTAAAGAATTCCAATTGAAATAAAATTCAGCTTTAGAATGTTTGGCTGAATTTTTAAAAAGCTGCAGTTTGTACATCTGAGTTTTTTGCTCTTTTATAAAGCTTCTATGATGAAATCAACATGATATTTGAAATTTTATAAACATATTGAAATTATCTTTGAGAAAATTATTTAAAAAAAATAGTTTTACAAATTTTCTCTGAATTTTGAGAAAACATGATATAAGAAGTGTTTCTCGATTTTGCCTTCGACATTTTAAAGCGAAAGCTGTTTGTAATTTAAAAAAAAAAAACCTTTTTAAAATCTTTGGTGCGCCACGACATTTTTGGAAATTTCAAAGGGCGCCGCGATAGCAAAAAGTTTGGGAACCTCTGACCAAAGAAATTCCAGGAAAAATTCACGAAGGAATTTTAGAAGGAATCTACGAAGAAATTCCAGGAGGAATTCCCGAAGAAATTCCAGGAGGAATCTTCGAAGGAAGTCCAAGGGAACCCCTGAAGAAAGTCTAGGAGGAATCCCTGAAGAAATTACAAGAGATATCCCTGCAGGGATTGCAGGGAAATGCACGAAGGTATTCCGGTAGGTAGTGTAGAATTAGCATAAGTTAAAATAAACAGCAATAAAAATTTAAAAAAATATATTCCGGTAGGAAAATCCAAAGGATTTTCAGGCGGAATCCTCGAAGAATTTTCAGCGGATATTTCCGGATAGGGGGAAGGATTTGCAGGAGGTATTCTCTAAAAAAAATCATGGAAGAATTCCAGAAGGAAATCCTTGATGAATTCTTCTTTCAAAATTTTAAGTTAAAATAAACAATAACAATAAGAAAGATCCCTCAAGTATATCCTGGAGATATGGCTGATTATAATCCTAAAAAAATATTGAAGGAACTCCTTCAAGATTCCCTGAAGGAATTCCTGAATGAGCTTCTGGAGAAATTTCTGATATAACTCCTGAAGGCATCCGTGAGTTTTCCTGGAAACATCTCGATCTCCATCTACAATCTGAGAGAACCCCAGGAGCTATCTCTGGATTAACTTCTGGAAGAATCCCTAAAGGAACTTCTCGAGGAATCCTCACCTAAGGATATCCTGAAGGAATCTTGGAAGGAACTCTTATTGGGTAAAAGTACTAGACTTCGCCTCTGCTCTAGTCTTCGCCCCTTCCATACAAACTTCATATTTAATGTATAAAGTGGCGAAGATTAGAGCAGACTTTTGGGGGTAAACAAAGTCGAGAGCTTTTACTCTATAAAAATCCTTGAATAAACTTCTGGGGGGAATCCCTAAATTCTCCTGGAGGTATCCTTGGAGCTTCTAATAAGATTATCTGAAGGAACTTCTGTACAGGTTTCTGAAGGAACTTTATGTAGGAATCCCTGAAGAAATTCAGGAAAAATCTCTGAAGAAACATCTGCAAGAATCCCTGCAACTCCTGGAGAAATCTCTGATGGAACTCCTGGACTAATTTCTGTGTAAGAACTCCTGTAGGAATATCTATAGACCTCCTGCAGGAACTCCTGAAAAAAAAAAACTTCTCATGGGATTCTTGACGGATCTCCAGGCAGCCCCGGGCAGAGTTCAAGTACTGACGATCAAAATGTGATATTGGTTTGTTTGAGATAAGAGGTAAAAGTTCCTAAAATAATAGCAAAAATTTGTTCTTGAACCATCTAACCAATAGCAAAATATGATATTTGAATATCAATCAAATAGCTCACTGCTATTGGGTAGATCTTACCAAGAGCTAAATGTGCTATGATGATGATGTTCCAGGAGTAAAATTGAAATATTATTTTCAGTACTTTTACCTCTTATCTCAAACAAACAAATATCACTTTTTGTTCTCCATATCAAAATATGCTATTATTGAGCTTTTTTCCTCTGCTCGGGGCATTTATGAATCCTCCGGAAGATTCTTTAAAAGGGCTTCTGAAAGGATTCCTGAAAAAACCTCCTGTTAAAATAGCTTAGGGAACTTCTGAAGGAACTCCTAATGAACACCCGGAGGCATCCCTGAATCTTAGTGGAGCTATTGGGAAAATCCCTTAGCGAACTCCTGAAGAGATCACCAAAGAAATTTCTGGAGCAACCCTTGAAAGAACTCCTGAAAGAATCTCTGAAAAAAAAATTATTAGGGATCCCGAAGTAATTCCAAGAGGAATCCCCGAAAGAATTTCAGGAGGGATTCTTGAACATATTCTAGAAGGGATACTAGAAGGAATTCCTGCAACCCTTGATGAAACTCCCGGAGTGATCTCTGAAGGATCTTCTTGAGCAATACCTACAGAACGTCAAGAGAAATACCCTGAATTCTAGAGGAATTTTTGAAAGATACCCTGGAGAAATCTCTGAGGTTACTCCTAGACTAGTTCCTGAAGAAACTCCTGTATGAATTTTTGGAGGAACTTAATCCATAAAGAAACTCTCAGATTAATCTCTGAAGGACCTCCTATAAGAATCCCTGAAGGATTTTTTTGGATGAATCTCTGATGTATCTCTAGGAGGCATTCCTGAACTCTCCCGAAAGAATTTCTGAAGGAACTCCTGACCTTTTCCCTGTTGAGATCTTTCTGAGAGATCTACTGAAAAAATGGATGATAAAACTCCTGGAAGCGTCCCTGAAGATTTTTTCTGGAGAGATGTGAATGAGGAATAACTAATACAATCTTATCAAAAATGAAAACAAAAGATCCAAGAGTTGAGAAATCAATTATTGTAGTCAATCATTTATGATAGTGATCGTGAGATTTTTTTTACCTCGACTATATGTAAACTTAATTTTGTTTGTGCACTGATCACCGGCGCGAAAAATGAAAACCGGCGGCGTGACAGCGGCGTACGGCGCGCCGCCGATACCTTGGTCGGCGTCGGCGTGGGACAAACAGTGTCGGCGGCGGCGGCGTGGCGCGGCGGCGCACAGGTCTAGAGTAGAGTAGAGTAGAGTAGAGTAGAGTAGAGTAGAGTAGAGTAGAGTAGAGTAGAGTAGAGTAGAGTAGAGTAGAGTAGAGTAGAGTAGAGTAGAGTAGAGTAGAGTAGAGTAGAGTAGAGTAGAGTAGAGTAGAGTAGAGTAGAGTAGAGTAGAGTAGAGTAGAGTAGAGTAGAGTAGAGTAGAGTAGAGTAGAGTAGAGTAGAGTAGAGTAGAGTAGAGTAGAGTAGAGTAGAGTAGAGTAGAGTAGAGTAGAGTAGAGTAGAGTAGAGTAGAGTAGAGTAGAGTAGAGTAGAGTAGAGTAGAGTAGAGTAGAGTAGAGTAGAGTAGAGTAGAGTAGAGTAGAGTAGAGTAGAGTAGAGTAGAGTAGAGTAGAGTAGAGTAGAGTAGAGTAGAGTAGAGTAGAGTAGAGTAGAGTAGAGTAGAGTAGAGTAGAGTAGAGTAGAGTAGAGTAGAGTAGAGTAGAGTAGAGTAGAGTAGAGTAGAGTAGAGTAGATAGACCTGTGCGCCGACTATATTTTGTTCGGCGGCGGCGTGGGGGCCATTTTTGACCGGCGGCGGCGGCGTCATCGGCGTCACGCCGGTGGCAGCTATCGGCGGCGGCGGCGGCGGCGTGAATCGGCGTGACTAAAATAAGATCATAATGTCAACATTGGCAAAGCAAAGAAGTTGTTATTACGATCTAGAATTTGTAGTCTGAGCTTTTTCATGACCATTGATGACATAAACTATTATGTTAGAATGAATATAGCGCATTTAGTTCACCACTGGACTATCGCACTAGTTTTCACGAGTGCGAAAACGCTAATAAAAGTGCGCGATTGCATCAAATCAACTCGGTGTCTTCACAGCACTTGTTCACCATAGATTGAAGAAATAGTGCGCCGAAAACATCAACCTGGTTTGATGCAATCGCGCACTTTTATTTACGTTTTCGCACTTATGAAGTCGCAGTTCGCAGTCCAGTGGTGAACTAAATGAGGTACATATACCTTTTTTATTTTTGTTCGGGTCCGTCACTACCACCAGTGATTTTGAGACATTACCTGTATCCTTGTTGCATTACTCCATTGCAAATGAAGGGCTATAAAATATCGGTTTTGCTATAGTTTTCGTTTAGTTTTCCTTCGGAAGCTATCAAACTTGATAATAAGGTCACAAAAATTCTGAACTCATCTCTGCAGGAATTGCTGTTTGAAACCCTGAAGAAACTTCTGCAGGAACCTCTGGTGGTCCTTTTGGCAGGAACCTCTGAGAATCTCTCTATGAGTGATCCCTGCAGAATCTTCTGAAGAAATTGCTGATTGGAGTTTTCGAGGAATTTCAGAAGGAAATCCATGACATTTATTCGAAAGAAATTGCAGGAGGATTCACCAAATGAATATAAGCAGGAATCCCAAGGGAATTACACCAGGAATTCCAGGAGGAATCTCCGAAGGAATTCTAGCGGGAATTCCAAAAGAAATTCGAGAAGGAATCCACTAAGGATTTCTAGGAGGAATCAACGAAAAATATCTAGGAGAAATCTCCGAAGGAATTCCAGGAGAAATCCCTGAGAGAATACTAGGAGGAATTTCCTCGTGGATCCTCGAAAGAATTTCAGAAGGAATCCCTTATGGAATTCCAGCATGAATCAAACAAGGAATGCCAGGACTAATCTTCGAAGAAATTCGAAGAGGAATCCCCAAAGAACTTCCAAGAGAAATCCCGAAAAAAATCCTAAAGGAATCCTCGACGAAATATCAGCAGAAACACCCGAAGGAATTCTAGAAGGAATCCCCGAAGGAACTCTGGGAGGAATCTCCGAAGGAATTCCAAGATGAATCCTCGATAAAACTCCAAGAGAGATTCTCGAAAGAAATCTAGGAAGAATCGCCCCGCAGGAATTCTAGGAGGACTCCTAAAGGAATTCCAGCAGGAATCTCCGAAGAAATTTGAAGATAAACCACCAAGAGGGAATCCCGAAGAAAGTCCAGAAGGAATCCTCGGCGAAACATCAGGAGAAATCCCCGTAGGAATAGGAGTAGGAATCCTCGAAGAAAGTCTAGAAAGAATCCCCGAAGAAACGACAACAGAAATCCCTGCAGGAATCCCAGGGGGCACTACCGAAGAGATTCCGGGAGGAATCTCCGAAGGAATTCCAAGCAGAACATCAAAGGTTTTTCAAGATGAAACCCTATAGGAAGTCCAAGAGGAATCCCCAACGGAATTCCAGAAAGAATTTTTAAAGAAATTCAAGTAGAAATCTTCAAAGTATTTCTAGTAAGAACCATCGAAAAATCCAGGAGGAATCCTCGTAGGAGTTCCATGAGGAACCCCTGAAATAATTCCAAGAGGAGTTCCCGCAGGAATTTCAAGAGGAAACCCCGAAAGAATTCCAGCACGAATCTCAAAAAAAAAAAAAAGCAGGAATCCCCAAAAACACCCAGAGGGAATTTCCAGGCGAGTTCGAGAAAGAATCTCCGAAGGGTTTCTAGGAGATATCAACGAAAAATATCCAGAAGAAATCTCTGACTGATTTCCAGGAGAAATTTCTGAGGAAATTCTAGTAGGTATCACAGAAGGAATTCCAAGAGGAATCCCCGAAAGAATTCCTGATGAAATTTCTTGAGAAATTCTAGGGGAAATCCGCGGAGGAATTCCATGAGGGATCCCCGAATAAATTGCGGAAGAAATATCCGAATAAATTCGAAGAGGAATTTCCGTTGAAATTTCAGGAGGAATCCCATATGGAATGGCAGGAGAAATCACCGAAGAAATTTCAGGAGGAATCATCGAAGGAAGTCCAGGAGGGATCCCCGAAAGAATTCTCCAAATGAACTCTAGATGGATTCCTTGGAGGAATTCTAGGAGGAATCTTCGAATTAATTCCAGGAGGAATCCCCAAAAGAAATCCAGGAGGAATCCCTGAGGAACTCCAGAAGGAATACCCGACGAAATAAATGGGAGAATTCCTGAAGGAATTCCTGGATAAATCCCCCAAAAAAAATACAGAAGAAATCCCTGCAGGAATCCCACGTGGAACTTAGGAAGGAATTCTAGGAGGAGTCTCCGAAGGATTTCCAAGCGGTAAATACGAAGGATTTTCGAGAGAAATCCCCATGGAAAGTCCATGAGGAACCCCCGAAGCAAATTCAGGAGGAATTTCCTAAGGAATTCTAAGAGAAATCATCAAAGAAATTCCAGGTGGAAACCCCGAAGAGATTTCAGGAGAAATCCATGTGAGAATATTAGAAGAAATCCCCGAAAGAATTTTAGGAGGAATCCATGAAGGATGTCCAGGAGGAATACCCGCAGGAATTCCATGCGAAATTTCAGAATTAATTCTAGGCGGAATTTCCGAAAAAAATCCAGAAGGAATCCCCGAAAAATTGCAGGAGGAATCTCCGAAAGGAAGTCCAGGAGGAATCCTTAAATAAAGCCCAAGAGAAATGCCTGGAGGAATTATATAATAAATCCTCGAAGTAATTCCAGTAGTAATCTCCGAAGGGTTTCCAAGAGAAATCACCAAAGACAGTGCTTCCCAAACTGTGCGCCGCGGCGCCCTGGTGCGCCGCGAACCTTTCCCAGGTGCGCCGCAGGTTTTTGAGTTGTGACGAAACAAACAAAAACAAACTCTTTATTTGTATTGCGGAACACCTTTAATTTTGTTTTGTTTAAAAAAACTAGTGTCGCTTCATATTTTTTTAAATCTTTCCCTGAGTCTTCAATTGTTCCATAGGATTTGTGGTATCCTTTTTAAACATGTCATTTGCCACCAAATTTTAAAATGTTTCAATTTTAAGTTATTAAAATTGTTTTTGGACCTTATAAGCTTCAGCTTAGCATTTGATTTAACTATAACTAGACCATAGTTTTTATTTCTAGAACCTTATTTGCGTTCTTTTAAGAATAATTACAAGGTCTTCGGGACAGCTAGCGGCATGCAGGTTTGCCGTTGTGACATTGTGAAGAGCTAGCTTCAACCTTTTTGAACCGGACTGTTGCATCAGTACTGCCGCAACCTCACTGAACTTTGAATAAGTTTGCCATGCTCGGTTTCATCACTGGGGTTATATATGGCCACTCCAGCCGAAATTTAAGTCGAAATTTATGAAAATAAAATGTTCAATCAAAGCCCACCTGACAGGTTCTTTACAATCTCTTCATGTGCCGAAATTTTCCAAAACAAATAAAAGTGTTTAAAAGTGTTGCTTTGCAATTTTCGTAAAAAAAAAATCAATTGGTCAAGTTCTGTGAAGTCATTTTATTTCAATTGGAATTCTTTAATTATTGCAAACATTAAAGAATTCCAATTGAAATAAAATTCAGCTTTAGAATGTTTGGCTGAATTTTTAAAAAGCTGCAGTTTGTACATCTGAGTTTTTTGCTCTTTTATAAAGCTTCTATGATGAAATCAACATGATATTTGAAATTTTATAAACATATTGAAATTATCTTTGAGAAAATTATTTAAAAAAAATAGTTTTACAAATTTTCTCTGAATTTTGAGAAAACATGATATAAGAAGTGTTTCTCGATTTTGCCTTCGACATTTTAAAGCGAAAGCTGTTTGTAATTTAAAAAAAAAAAACCTTTTTAAAATCTTTGGTGCGCCACGACATTTTTGGAAATTTCAAAGGGCGCCGCGATAGCAAAAAGTTTGGGAACCTCTGACCAAAGAAATTCCAGGAAAAATTCACGAAGGAATTTTAGAAGGAATCTACGAAGAAATTCCAGGAGGAATTCCCGAAGAAATTCCAGGAGGAATCTTCGAAGGAAGTCCAAGGGAACCCCTGAAGAAAGTCTAGGAGGAATCCCTGAAGAAATTACAAGAGATATCCCTGCAGGGATTGCAGGGAAATGCACGAAGGTATTCCGGTAGGTAGTGTAGAATTAGCATAAGTTAAAATAAACAGCAATAAAAATTTAAAAAAATATATTCCGGTAGGAAAATCCAAAGGATTTTCAGGCGGAATCCTCGAAGAATTTTCAGCGGATATTTCCGGATAGGGGGAAGGATTTGCAGGAGGTATTCTCTAAAAAAAATCATGGAAGAATTCCAGAAGGAAATCCTTGATGAATTCTTCTTTCAAAATTTTAAGTTAAAATAAACAATAACAATAAGAAAGATCCCTCAAGTATATCCTGGAGATATGGCTGATTATAATCCTAAAAAAATATTGAAGGAACTCCTTCAAGATTCCCTGAAGGAATTCCTGAATGAGCTTCTGGAGAAATTTCTGATATAACTCCTGAAGGCATCCGTGAGTTTTCCTGGAAACATCTCGATCTCCATCTACAATCTGAGAGAACCCCAGGAGCTATCTCTGGATTAACTTCTGGAAGAATCCCTAAAGGAACTTCTCGAGGAATCCTCACCTAAGGATATCCTGAAGGAATCTTGGAAGGAACTCTTATTGGGTAAAAGTACTAGACTTCGCCTCTGCTCTAGTCTTCGCCCCTTCCATACAAACTTCATATTTAATGTATAAAGTGGCGAAGATTAGAGCAGACTTTTGGGGGTAAACAAAGTCGAGAGCTTTTACTCTATAAAAATCCTTGAATAAACTTCTGGGGGGAATCCCTAAATTCTCCTGGAGGTATCCTTGGAGCTTCTAATAAGATTATCTGAAGGAACTTCTGTACAGGTTTCTGAAGGAACTTTATGTAGGAATCCCTGAAGAAATTCAGGAAAAATCTCTGAAGAAACATCTGCAAGAATCCCTGCAACTCCTGGAGAAATCTCTGATGGAACTCCTGGACTAATTTCTGTGTAAGAACTCCTGTAGGAATATCTATAGACCTCCTGCAGGAACTCCTGAAAAAAAAAAACTTCTCATGGGATTCTTGACGGATCTCCAGGCAGCCCCGGGCAGAGTTCAAGTACTGACGATCAAAATGTGATATTGGTTTGTTTGAGATAAGAGGTAAAAGTTCCTAAAATAATAGCAAAAATTTGTTCTTGAACCATCTAACCAATAGCAAAATATGATATTTGAATATCAATCAAATAGCTCACTGCTATTGGGTAGATCTTACCAAGAGCTAAATGTGCTATGATGATGATGTTCCAGGAGTAAAATTGAAATATTATTTTCAGTACTTTTACCTCTTATCTCAAACAAACAAATATCACTTTTTGTTCTCCATATCAAAATATGCTATTATTGAGCTTTTTTCCTCTGCTCGGGGCATTTATGAATCCTCCGGAAGATTCTTTAAAAGGGCTTCTGAAAGGATTCCTGAAAAAACCTCCTGTTAAAATAGCTTAGGGAACTTCTGAAGGAACTCCTAATGAACACCCGGAGGCATCCCTGAATCTTAGTGGAGCTATTGGGAAAATCCCTTAGCGAACTCCTGAAGAGATCACCAAAGAAATTTCTGGAGCAACCCTTGAAAGAACTCCTGAAAGAATCTCTGAAAAAAAAATTATTAGGGATCCCGAAGTAATTCCAAGAGGAATCCCCGAAAGAATTTCAGGAGGGATTCTTGAACATATTCTAGAAGGGATACTAGAAGGAATTCCTGCAACCCTTGATGAAACTCCCGGAGTGATCTCTGAAGGATCTTCTTGAGCAATACCTACAGAACGTCAAGAGAAATACCCTGAATTCTAGAGGAATTTTTGAAAGATACCCTGGAGAAATCTCTGAGGTTACTCCTAGACTAGTTCCTGAAGAAACTCCTGTATGAATTTTTGGAGGAACTTAATCCATAAAGAAACTCTCAGATTAATCTCTGAAGGACCTCCTATAAGAATCCCTGAAGGATTTTTTTGGATGAATCTCTGATGTATCTCTAGGAGGCATTCCTGAACTCTCCCGAAAGAATTTCTGAAGGAACTCCTGACCTTTTCCCTGTTGAGATCTTTCTGAGAGATCTACTGAAAAAATGGATGATAAAACTCCTGGAAGCGTCCCTGAAGATTTTTTCTGGAGAGATGTGAATGAGGAATAACTAATACAATCTTATCAAAAATGAAAACAAAAGATCCAAGAGTTGAGAAATCAATTATTGTAGTCAATCATTTATGATAGTGATCGTGAGATTTTTTTTACCTCGACTATATGTAAACTTAATTTTGTTTGTGCACTGATCACCGGCGCGAAAAATGAAAACCGGCGGCGTGACAGCGGCGTACGGCGCGCCGCCGATACCTTGGTCGGCGTCGGCGTGGGACAAACAGTGTCGGCGGCGGCGGCGTGGCGCGGCGGCGCACAGGTCTAGAGTAGAGTAGAGTAGAGTAGAGTAGAGTAGAGTAGAGTAGAGTAGAGTAGAGTAGAGTAGAGTAGAGTAGAGTAGAGTAGAGTAGAGTAGAGTAGAGTAGAGTAGAGTAGAGTAGAGTAGAGTAGAGTAGAGTAGAGTAGAGTAGAGTAGAGTAGAGTAGAGTAGAGTAGAGTAGAGTAGAGTAGAGTAGAGTAGAGTAGAGTAGAGTAGAGTAGAGTAGAGTAGAGTAGAGTAGAGTAGAGTAGAGTAGAGTAGAGTAGAGTAGAGTAGAGTAGAGTAGAGTAGAGTAGAGTAGAGTAGAGTAGAGTAGAGTAGAGTAGAGTAGAGTAGAGTAGAGTAGAGTAGAGTAGAGTAGAGTAGAGTAGAGTAGAGTAGAGTAGAGTAGAGTAGAGTAGAGTAGAGTAGAGTAGAGTAGAGTAGAGTAGAGTAGAGTAGAGTAGAGTAGAGTAGAGTAGAGTAGAGTAGAGTAGAGTAGAGTAGAGTAGAGTAGAGTAGAGTAGAGTAGAGTAGAGTAGAGTAGAGTAGAGTAGAGTAGAGTAGAGTAGAGTAGAGTAGAGTAGAGTAGAGTAGAGTAGAGTAGAGTAGAGTAGAGTAGAGTAGAGTAGAGTAGAGTAGAGTAGAGTAGAGTAGAGTAGAGTAGAGTAGAGTAGAGTAGAGTAGAGTAGAGTAGAGTAGAGTAGAGTAGAGTAGAGTAGAGTAGAGTAGAGTAGAGTAGAGTAGAGTAGAGTAGAGTAGAGTAGAGTAGAGTAGAGTAGAGTAGAGTAGAGTAGAGTAGAGTAGAGTAGAGTAGAGTAGAGTAGAGTAGAGTAGAGTAGAGTAGAGTAGAGTAGAGTAGAGTAGAGTAGAGTAGAGTAGAGTAGAGTAGAGTAGAGTAGAGTAGAGTAGAGTAGAGTAGAGTAGAGTAGAGTAGAGTAGAGTAGAGTAGAGTAGAGTAGAGTAGAGTAGAGTAGAGTAGAGTAGAGTAGAGTAGAGTAGAGTAGAGTAGAGTAGAGTAGAGTAGAGTAGAGTAGAGTAGAGTAGAGTAGAGTAGAGTAGAGTAGAGTAGAGTAGAGTAGAGTAGAGTAGAGTAGAGTAGAGTAGAGTAGAGTAGAGTAGAGTAGAGTAGAGTAGAGTAGAGTAGAGTAGAGTAGAGTAGAGTAGAGTAGAGTAGAGTAGAGTAGAGTAGAGTAGAGTAGAGTAGAGTAGAGTAGAGTAGAGTAGAGTAGAGTAGAGTAGAGTAGAGTAGAGTAGAGTAGAGTAGAGTAGAGTAGAGTAGAGTAGAGTAGAGTAGAGTAGAGTAGAGTAGAGTAGAGTAGAGTAGAGTAGAGTAGAGTAGAGTAGAGTAGAGTAGAGTAGAGTAGAGTAGAGTAGAGTAGAGTAGAGTAGAGTAGAGTAGAGTAGAGTAGAGTAGAGTAGAGTAGAGTAGAGTAGAGTAGAGTAGAGTAGAGTAGAGTAGAGTAGAGTAGAGTAGAGTAGAGTAGAGTAGAGTAGAGTAGAGTAGAGTAGAGTAGAGTAGAGTAGAGTAGAGTAGAGTAGAGTAGAGTAGAGTAGATGGCTATTTTTGCATTTCTTGGCATCGACGAAAAAGCGTCAGTGATCTTAATTATTTCTAGGGTATGTGTGCCATCAGTAATCTCACGCTCCCATATTCATCCTATTCGAAAACAAGCGATTACGGCACCGATTGATTCCGTTCTTTGTGTTTACATGGGTGCTCACTTCTAACAAAAAATACAAAAATAAGAAACAAAACAAACAGCGCTCCAATCCCTTGTTTTTCGTAGGATGAAAATGGGAGCCGTCGGCGTCGGTGGTGTAGTGGTAAGCGTGGTTGCCTCTCACCCCAGTCGGTCGGGGTTCAATTCCCGTCGACGCCAATGGGATTTTCTGAGACATAAAATCCGTGATCACGTCTTCCCTCGGATAGGAAGTTAAGCCGTAGGTCCCGGCCCATGTGTTGATGGGTTCGATATGTAGGGTCCTCAGGTGTGGTGGCTGTCTCCCTGGGGCGTTGGAATTTAAGGCTTAGCTCCTAGACCCAGCCGACGTAAAACACAACTGGCGCCGAACGGTGCTAGTTGGCTAGAAAAAAGAAGAAGATGAAAATGAGAGCCACATGCTTAATAAGGGAACCAATACCCTAGTTATTTCCAGTTAAAAACTGTCAAAATAGGTCAAAAAGTTGTGCCGTGAAATTCTACTAACAATTTATGAATCATAATTCAAGTACATACAATGATGCAACCAACAGAACGTATCAATGAGCATGAGCATAGCATAGCATGAGCATAGATGACCGTACTATTCGTAGTTGCTACTCCGTGATTGACCAGAACAATCGAAGTTGCACAAGGAACCAACAGACGGAGCTTGGGAGTAGCTTACCGTCCTCAATGTGCATCTTCGAGAATTCCAAACTTTATTAGGTCAATAACGGCGCCGGCCACGTCCTTACGGTCATCGAGGAAGGAAAGGAATGTTATTATGACGTGCGTTGCTTACTAAAGACCGAGATCACCTCTGCGTCTCCACGTCTGTCATGGGAAGGACTTTTTGTTAGTGGGGAGGGGAAAGGGCGCATGATATGAGTTCACTTTGGTAAGTGGAGTGATTCATGCAACCCTATTAATATCAAACCACTTATTTTCATTTGGACTAAAACAAAACACATGCCGACATCGAAAATGACGAACCATTCAGATTGTTTTCGAAGTGCGAAAATTAACGAAAGAGAAAATAAAGTGATTTGAACCAACGTGGCTTTGGAACTTGGGCCGACACTTGACGTGACGAACATTTCAATGTCTGTTGACTAAAATCGCAAAAAATGTTGATGTTGCATTTATCGTATCATAAATCGCCCCGTACGAAGATGAGCAGTCAAATAGACGACGACGACGACGACGACCGAATGAAAACGCGGCCTGTACACTTTTCAAAGCCAGCGCGCGATGCTTTGCTGCTGCCGAACTAGAACTACCGCACACTACTCACAACCAACAGAACGTATCAATGTCAACAAACACAGTAACCATATCAACAGTTCTTTGATTATTATGCAAATTCAGCGAAACATCCCCGTCGCCATACGCCAAAGATTATTTTTCTGGGGTTCACCATCCAGTTCGTAAGCGATTACCGAGGCCAGAGTCAAATCAGCGATCGCTTCAATTACATTCGAAAGCATTAGAATTTCACCGATCCCACTCTGCCATGGAACAGGGTGCTTTCTGATGTGTTGACCATACAATCATTTCCTCTGTGTGCATATCAGCAAATTGACTGACCGATGTCTCGATCGCCGCTAGGCAGTCTGACCGCTCGCTGACCAGTTTCAGTTCAATCGCAGCAAGCGCAAAATGCAGAGCACGCGTGTAATTTCAGTTTTAATGGTGGCCATTTTGGCCTCGGTAGTGGCGATCCCAGTAGACGTCGACATCGACATATCCGACCAAATCTCGGCCTCGATCGAAGCGGTCAAGAACGTGGGAGTTTTTCAAGCCGGGTCTCAGAATGCGGCGCCGAATCGCCTTCCCGGTCAGGATGGCAAAGTGGGTCAACAGCTAATCTACACCCTTGGACAACGGGTTGCAGGTGATTGATATGAGTGGTACCGAACGAAGTCAAAACAAGGATCAGTGATCGTTTCTGGTTGGTTACAGGTGATCGCCTTGTGTCGACCAAGACGGATAGCAAACAATGGCCTACGCTACAGGACGTAACGCTGAGCTTGGCCTATCCACAGTCCGGTGTAGGGGCGGTTGTGACGTACGTGCAGGTGATCGTAAAGCAGAGTAGCAACCTCGGCAAGGGTTACGTCGTTTCCGGTGGAATCGGTCAGCGTTTCATTCACCTGATGATCGAGGCCTACAGTACCACCTACTTCAACTACAGTGTTCAAATCTTTGGTTTGTAATCTAGTTAGCGATAAGTACTTACCTCGTAATAAAATCCCGGATTATAGCTAGCGCCTCCGAACAGAAACAGCAATGCGTGACCACTCAGTATGGTGAACATGGCAACCGCCTTGATCCCATTGATGCACCCTAATCCGTGATCGTCTTTGCTGTCCTGTCCGAGCTTCTTCAAATTCTCAATGATCGAGAACGATCGCAGAATGTACACCATCGTCGTTTTCTTCTCGTTCCTTCGGCTGCAGATCGACTGCACGTGGTACAGCGTACTCAGCGCCACCATCAGTACAAAGAACATTATGATCGACACATATACGATATCCAGCGTGGAAGGTTCCGCGTTCACTTCCCTGTGACAGGCATCCTTCGGTATCGTAACGTCTCGCGATCCACTGATCGCTTCCACCACTCGAGCGACATCCCCGTCCTTGCAACTGACCGGCACGCAAACGCCCCAGTGCACCACGGAACTCTCATTCGATCGTACCCTTCGGGACACCTGCATTCGCTCCTGGTATGCGTCCAGGCGGACATCGGCCAGGCAGTACTGCGAGAGAATTCCTTTCTGCAGGCCGGAGTCCCGATCCCGGTTGATCGCCATGCACTGGTCAAAGTGGCCAAAGTGGTACATTTGACCGTACTCGATGCCCGCCGTGGACTTGGCCGATGCGTCCAGCACTGTCGGATAGAGAAAGAAGAAGGTAGATAAGAAACAATCGTTTGTAGGCACGTGCTGGATCAGTGTAGGAATTTGTATGGGAAGTCATACCACGATTATGATTAGCATTCAAAGCTTGCCTCGATTCAGCCACTATGCACCGTCGCGTTGCTCGCTGGTCAACTAGACGACGCCAGACGGGCATATTGATTATCTCTATTTTAGTAGGTAAATATGGCGCATGGCAAGGTTAATTAAATATGTGCGATGGAAGATCGGTTTCGGTGGTTCTGATGCGTGTAAACAATGGTCTAGATTTGCCCGTTATGATAATCTCGGAACCCGGAAAAGGCAATATGTTCTAGCTTTCATTGCGAATGGCGTAGGAAATAACAGGAATCGTTGTTCAAATTGAGGAAATTTGTTTTAATATTCTACGGAGGAAGAGATGTCGCTTTTATGGTGACAATAGAAAGATCAAGGTCAACTGTGTGAGTTAGTTTCTTTTGAAGTTTTGGCTTTATCAACTGTATTGGCACATTGAGAGGTCTATTTTTTATTAGTTTCCTTCAGAGTTTTCTCCAAAATTTTCTAAAGATTACCCCATAATTAAATCTATGAACTTTTTTCCCTGAAATTCTTCCAGAGATTCTTTTAAAAACAATTCTAGAGCTTCCTTCAGATATTTCCTGATGAATTTCTCATGATTTTTTTTTCCAAGAATCCTTTGAACCCTTTGAAGTTGGAATTTTTCTGGATATCCAAGGTCATCCAAACTGTTCTTGAGCTCAGATCCTAGAAGTCTACGGGTGTAATAGTAACTTCATTCATTTTACAAAGCTACGAATAAGTCTTCTGAAAGTTCAAAAGACAGTAGGCCATCCAAATTGTACTTGAGTTCAGATCCTAAAAGTCTAAGGGTGTAACGGTAGCTTCTTTCATTTTATAAAGCTACGATTTGTGATCTATCACGTCTAGTAAGTTTTCTGAAAGTTCAAAAAACAATATCAGAACAGTCTAGATATCCTAGTTCATCCAAATTGTTCTTGAGTTCAGGTCCTAAACTCTACGGATGTAACGGTAACTTCTTTAATTATACAAAGCTACGATTTGTAATCCATCATGCCCAGTAAGTCTACTGAAAGTTCAAAAGACAGTATCAGATCACTCGGAATATACTAGGTCATCCAAACTGTTCTTGAGCTCAAATCCTAAAAGTCTACGGGTGTAACGGTAACTTCTTTCATTATACAAAGCTACGATGTGTAATCTACCACGTCCAGTAAGTCTTATGAAAGTTCAAAAGACAGTATCAGAACAGTCGGGATATCCTAGGTCATCCAAATTGTTCTTAAGTTCAGATCCCAAAGTCTACGGGTGTAGCGGTAACTTCTTTCATTATACAATGCTACGATTTGTAATCTGTCACGTCCAGTAAGTCTTCTGAAAGTTCAAAAGACAGTATCAGATCAGTCGGGATATCCTAGGTCATTCAAACTGTTCTTGAGTTCTGATCCTGAAGTCTACGGGTGTAACGGTAACTTCTTTTACTATACAAAGCTACGATTTGTAATCTATAATGTCCAGTAAGTCTTCTGAAAAATCAAAAGATAGTATCAGATCAGTCGGGATATCCTAAATCATCCAAATTGTTCTTGAGTTTAGATCCTGTACTCCGGGTTCAATGGTAACTTCTTTCATTATACAAAGCTACGATTGGTAATCTATCACGTCCAGTAAGCCTTCTGAAAATTCAATAGACAGTATCAGTGAGTCATCCAAACTGTTCTTGAGATAAGATCCTAAAGTCTACGGTATAACGGTAACTTCTTTCATTATACAAAGCTACGATTTGTAATCTGTCACGTCCAGTAAGTCTTCTGAAAGTTCAAAAGACAGTATCAGATCAGTCGGGATATCCTAGGTCATTCAAACTGTTCTTGAGTTCTGATCCTGAAGTCTACGGGTGTAACGGTAACTTCTTTTACTATACAAAGCTACGATTTGTAATCTATAATGTCCAGTAAGTCTTCTGAAAAATCAAAAGATAGTATCAGATCAGTCGGGATATCCTAAATCATCCAAATTGTTCTTGAGTTTAGATCCTGTACTCCGGGTTCAATGGTAACTTCTTTCATTATACAAAGCTACGATTGGTAATCTATCACGTCCAGTAAGCCTTCTGAAAATTCAATAGACAGTATCAGTGAGTCATCCAAACTGTTCTTGAGATAAGATCCTAAAGTCTACGGTATAACGGTTACTTCTTTCATTATACAAAGCTACGATTTATAACCTATCAGGTCCAGTAAGTATTCTGAAAGTACAGAATCCTAGGTCATCCAAATTGTTCATGAGTTTAGATCCTGTAGTCTAAGGGTTTAACGGTTACTTCTTCCATTATACAAAGCTACGATTTGCAATCTATCACGTCCAGTAAGTCTTCTGACAGTTTAAAAGACAGTATCAGAACAGTCGGAATATCTTTGGTCATCCAAACTGTTCTTGAGTTCAAATCCTGAAGTCTACTGATGTAACGGTAACTTTGTTCATTATAAAAGGCTACGATTTGTAATTCATCATGTCTTGAAAGCCTTCTGAAAGTTCAAAAGACAGTATCAGAACAGTCGAGATATCCTAGGTCATCCAAACTGTTCTTAGGCTCAGATCCTAAAAGTCTACGGGTGTAACGGAAAATTCTTTCATTATACAAAGTTTCGATTTGTAATCTATCACGTCTTCTGAAAGTTCAAAAAACAGTATCAGAACAGTCCGGATATCCTAGGCCCTCCACATTGTTCTTGAGATTAGATCCTCAAGTGTACGGATGTAACGGTAACTTATTTCATTACACAAAGCTACGATTTGGCTTCGTCATATCTTCACCTTAGCTAGAAGTTCTTAGTTGTAGAGAAGTTAAGTAATATTTCAAAGGTATTTTGGAATTGCTCTGAATCTCACAGTAGTTCACGAATCTGGGTCTATTAGAGTAGGTAACGTAACTTGACATAGCACATATACTGATGACAATGCAGATAATGACTAGAAAGCAGATTTAATAAAAATGAGATTCAAAAAGTTTGGGCAACCTTAAAAATGAATGTAACACTACTGAACGTACTGACCAAAACTAGGTTCCCGAAGTGGTTTGGTTGATCTGGAATAGTTCGAAACTATCTTGAAATGACTCATTAAATGCCAGAGAGTTCATTGCGAGAATTACTACTGTTACTGTCAAGAACTAAACTTCAGGACAGTTTGGACGACTCTCAATGTCCTGGAGGTTCGTAATAATATATGGTAGACTTTAGGTTGGTTCAGTATCCGCGATAGATTATACAATGTTACTCAGTAAATCAGATATGGCCGTTGTAGACCTGAAGTTCTAAACTCCAAGATAGTTTAGCTGACTTGGAATATTCCTATAGAGACTCTAAATGACATTTGAGATTTCAAGAGCTTCACGGATCCCAGCAGATTATAAAATGCTATTATTTATGTCAAAAACACGTAAAGTTGTTTTTGTAGATTTGAAGGACTTCATTATAGGACAGTTTGGACGACTCTGAATGTTTCAAAGGTTCATAATAATATGAAGTATACTTCGAATTGGTCCACTACCCGCGGTTGATTATGCAACGTTAATCGGTACAACAGATATGACTACTGTTACGAGTGTAGACCTGAAGTTCTGAACTCCAAGGTAGTTTGGCTGACCTGGAATATCCCTATAGTGTCTATAAATGACATTGTAGATTTCAAGAGCTTCACAGATCCCAGTAGATTATGTAATGTTGATATTTATGTGGAAAGCACATAAAATTACTCTTGTAGATTTGAAGGACATTACTACAGGACAGTTTTTAACACCTAGAACATCTCAGAATATAGAACAGCTTTTGATATCATTGACGAAGAATAAATGAATACATATGAACGTAACTCATATACAAATTCAGCTATTAGAACAACTGATATGTCAATTACTTCGTTTCTTCAAACTCCATGGTGTTCAGGATATTCTAGGTGTCAGTAAAGTCTCAAATACAAATAGTCCCATTTCAGTTGTCAGCTAGCACTCGACTGGTTCGGTCAGCTTGTTGCTGCAGAGCAATCTTTCGGTGTCGCTATTATCTGCAATGGCTACTATACGAAAAAAAAACAATAGTTATAGACTTCAGTATGCTTCCAGTACGGCCAAATGCAGGAATCGTTGAAAAGTTCCTGTGCAATGAACTTAAGGTTGAGATGGCTGCCATCAAAAATCTTCAACTGCATACAATTTGCAACTGTGCGTTCATCGCTTGTCTTTGCCAAAGACAGTATTCTGTTTTATTGAATGTGTGAATTTATACAGCCGTTTCTATGTTGGGGTCATATATGACCCCTCCGGCTCCAGAGGGTTAAGGTAGATTTCTTTATGTTCCTTGCGAAACTCCGTCAGGAATTACGTTAGAAATTCTTCTCAAGATTCGTTTATAAAATTCATCTCAAATTTCTCCAGGGATCCATAAGAATTTTCTACGGGGATTTCTTTAAACAAGCGATTTAAAGATTCTTCAATAAATTGTATTTATTGGAGGTTTCTTGAGAATTTTTTTCAGATATTCCTTCAGAATTCGTTCAGGTATTTCTGCAGTCCACCAGAGCTTTGAGTAGCAATTTCTCTATAGGGATTCCATTGCGAGTTCTCATATGAATGTGTCCATAAATTTCTTCAAAGATTCACTCAGAGAATCCTTCAGAGTTTTTTCCAGAGGTTGTTGCATTACTACGTTCAGTAATTTAGGTAGGAGTTACTCCAGAAATTCCTGCAAGAGTTCATACAGAGATTCCTTTAAGATTTTCTCCGAATATTCCTCTATGTATTACCCCAGAAATTTATCCGGTATTTCCTCTAAGGATAACTCCAATAATTTCTCCACGGATATTTTAAGATTTTTTTGTATATTTCTAAAGAATATCTACGGAAATCTTTTAGAAATATCTCAAACAAATGTTTTCAGGGATCTTTGCAGGCGTTTATCTATGCGTTTCTCCAGGTATTCCGGCAAGATTTTTTTTCAGAAATTCGTCATCAGATTTCTCAAGGAATACTTTCAGAAAATCCCCCAAGACTTTTATTTTCAGGAATTTCTCTAGGAATTTTCTTGCATATCCTTTAAAAAATATTTTTCTAGTAATTCCACGAAGGGTTTCCCGAGAAGTTTTTCCAGGAAATTCTTAAGAAATTCCTTCTAGGATTCCTTCAAGAATTTCCCTGATATTTCTTCTGAGGTCTTAATAGATATTCAGCCAGAAGGGCTTTCTAGGATTTCTACAGGGATTCTACTGAAAATTTCTTCAGAAATTTAATCAGGATTTCCTGCTGGGATTCCTTATGAAATCCGTTTGAGAAGATATGTTTTAGAGATTTCATCAAAATTTTAAGGATTTCTTTAGCCGTTTCTTTTCTAGTTCTTCCATTGAGTTTCTCAGAAATTGTTCCAAAAATTTCTTTACAAATACTACAGGAAATGCTTTGGAGATTCTTCTCAGGCTTTTTCCAAAAATTCTTTGAGAAGTTCCTTCAGTGATTGTTGCAGAAATTTCTACAACATTTTTATTTTGTAGAAATTTCTCTTGCAGTTCCATCAGAAATATATCCATATATCCTCTTTAGAGATTCCTGCAGAATTTGTTCAGATAATCTTCCTGGCATTTTGCAGAAGTTCTTCCAGAAATTGCACAAACATTACTGAATAATTCATTAAGGGTTTTCTAAGAAATTCCTGGAGGATTGTTGAAATCCTTCTGGAGATACCTTTGAAGGCTTCGAGATTTAATTCTTGATTTTTTTTTTCTTGGCCAAATTTCCTGAAGCAGTTTCTGTAGTTATCTCTTGATCAATTCCTGCATAAAAGCCTAGGATAAATGCCTAGGATAATGCCTAGGAGAATACCTGAAGAGAAGAAAATAAAAAAATCTTGAGAGACTTCTGGGGTGAATGTGAAAGTAATTTCAAGGAAATATACTAAAGAAATTTCTAGTGGGATTCCTAGAAAATTCGAGTAATTTCTGAAGGGATCTCTTACAGACAATTGTCTTCAGAAATCGCAGACAAAAAATCTGGTGGATTTTTTGAAGAAATTCCTTCACATATTTTTGAGGGATCTCTGGAGGGCTTTCTGCAGGAATCCTTGGAAGTGCTGGAGATACATCAAAAGAAATTCTCAGAAAAATCTTAAGCAATTTCTGAAGGGATATCGTGGAAGATTTCTAAAGAACCACAAAAGAAATTTAAAAAATGAATCCTAATTATATCCAAAGCAACGCTTGGAGGAATACCTAAAGGAACTAATGGAGGAACTTCTTGAAGAATCTTTTGAGAAATTCTAGAGGCATTTCTTAAAAAAATGCCGGAGGACTTCCTCCGGTGCCGACACCGCTCAAACATCAAATTTCGTGTGAGAGTAAGCAGGCCAGTATAAATTCGTGCAGTAATTAAAAGTAGAGGTTATGTCGTGAAAATTTGGAAGTTTGAAAGGGAAATACCAGTTCCCCATCAGTTTAATTATCAATTTTTTGGTATATTTATCGATAAAATGATTTTTTCTACCCCGATCCCACATTAAATTTTATCTGGAATGACTTAATCACTAAAATACGAAATGGGATTTCACAAAATTTAACCTTACTTTAGGAGGCCAATCCATAAATCCCGGTGGGGACGTAGAGCCATAAAGAAGAAGAAGAAGGCTATTGTTATATATAATCGGTTATGTGATTTAAGAAAAATAGTGCTGCACACGAGAAAAATGCAAAAAAAACTATGTTTTCCCATATAAATTTGCTTACATACTTCAAATGAGTTTAGCATCACCTAAATGTTAACGGATTGAGCTGAAAATTTGACCGGAGCATCGAGGCGTCATATAGAATGAAATAAGAAGGGTCCCATTGAACTTTTTGACATGTGGTATTTTGAGCCACGCTAATATACAAACACCAGAAAGTGGCCAAAGCAGAAAGCATACGATGCTTGGAGCATGTTACAAAAATTACAACAACCCTGCAAAATTGGTGTTTCCAACAGATCCGGATGGTTAAACAAGCAAAGTGTGCAGCGGACACAATTCTGGCGTTCGATTTGAATAGGTCGAATCTACATAGCAATCACAGCAAATATAGGACCTATACAAATCGAACACTTCCCGGATAAAAACTAACCATAGGGTGTTTGGTGAAAACTATTCCTGCACCATATAGTGTACCAGCTACAATAAAGTGTATTGTAATGGAATGGTTCGCTAAAAGCTTCGCACATTGTAGCTACTATACAGTTACATCCGATCTTTATGTAACAATATATTATACTTTTTTTTACGTTTGAACCATTCACTTTTCCGAAATATTATTTTTCCGGGAATTTTTGTATTATTTATTCAGTTTTAGTTTTTTTTCCGAGCTTTGTTTTGTTGATGTTCGATGCGCGATGAGAGGAATACAAATATAGGTTAACCCGGAAAGACAGGTCAGAGTTCCATAAATCAGTGAATGAGTTCAACACTATTCTTTCTGTATTTTCATTTAGGGGAGTTCTCTCCCCTACTCTTATATGAACTTGCCTTCGACCACAACCGAATTAAATGCGATTGACGAAATTTATGTTTTAAGTAGAGCCATCTTTAACATATAGAATGGACTGGACACTGAAGCGACTTCTAATATAGGTTCGTCTGCGGGTTCGCTTTTTAACCTAACTTATATTTGAATCGAACTTGACAGTTTTCTCATGAGTTGTTATGTATTTCAAACTTTTGTCAAACTGGAGCCTCAATATTGCAATAACGGTTTAGCACGCTATGTACCTCGTCACCCAATTCATGCAACTACATTAGTGGTATAATAACACTTAGCACGCTCGGCATAGTTCCATCATGCCGCTCAAAGTGTTGCCACAAATAATGCTTAGTTTGCAAAACCCAGTTATCTGGCTGGTGGGGCATGGGAGCCTAAGCTTCAACTGTTAATGCAATCAGAGACTAGGGTAACGGTTGAATTTTGGACCCCTAGAGGACATTGGTTTGAATTTAATTCAAAATCAAACAGATTCAGAGGGTATTTACACATAATGATGATGTTAGTATGTTCGTAAAAGCCTCCACTGTTCGTTAAAAATACCCACAAGGTCATTTCTGGTTGAAAATTTGATGAAAATAACTGATTTTTGAAGCATCACTTTTCACTGTTTTGGACACCCCAATATATTTTGGACCCTCTTCAGTATATATTTTGGACACCCGGTGTTTAAACTCGTTTGAAACTATTTTGGAAGAGTTTGCCGCTTGAATATGCTGGAACACATCCTAATTACTTGATTAACAAAGGCTGATTAGACGAACTTTGCGAAATTAATGCGCTAGAATGATAAACGTTTTTGTTTACAACTGCAAGTTTCCTCAGCACTGCAATCTCTTTTTGTAAACATGAGGCGGCACTCGCACGGCTGACGAGATTGGCAAAAAATAATTTCAAGGCAAATAAGGATATTTCCAGTGAGGAAATGATTGCTACTCGTGCAGAGCGATCCTATTTAGCGAATGATTCTAAAAATTTCCGTCATCTCATCATTAAACCTGTGTAAGTTGTGATAATAGGACACAGGGGGTCCAAAATATATGGGGGTCCAAATTATATTGGTTACCCTACTCAGACTTAGACGTGGGCGATCCTATATATGAAGGGTTATCCAAAACGCTCTGGAGAATTCCCAAAGCGCATTCTAATAAATCTAGTAAGTCTAAAATGCCATTAACAGGAGGAAAATGACAAGATAATATAACATTTATATGGTTTATGTAAGATAAAAGAATACAACATAACATAAGAGAACCATTTGATTAAATGTATTATCAGTAGTGAAATTACAATTAAAACAATATATTTACGGTACATTTTATTGTTTGAAACCATACATGTACCATACCATGTACGGTATATTTAAACCCACGTATCAGTATTTAGAACAGTTCATTTACAATAAAATGTATGGTTTTGCAAATATATATATATATATATATATATATATATAGAGTAATTTTTTTTTATATTGTTACGATACTTATTATAAAAATATTATTTACAATTCACTGTATGGTGTCTACATTACATCTTGTTGTTTTTAAATTTATATTTTTACAGTGGTGTCTATTGTAAAAATATGGTTCTAAATAGTACTGTTACAATACAACGTTCGGTTTTTCTACTGTATTTTTTATTCGGATTGAAATAAATGCAGGATCAAATAAAATATGATCTGGCGAAAACATCAAATTCTGATTAATTCACCCATTGAATGCACCAAATGCACTTGGCAAGTGTAAATTTATACACAGCCGATAAATTACCTACATCTAGATGGCTGCTGGTTGTGGGTCATATATGCTGTAAGCGATCAGCAGTTGAACTTCAATTTGCCGGCTGGACAAAACCCGTTTAAGAGAAGGGAGGGTGTGTTAAACTGGTCAACTATGTAAAGGCGTCTAAAGGCTGCCTACTAGGTCACTGCTAACGGAAGTCATCATGTTCATGCAACCCTTGAATCACATTTATGAAAACTGCCTCTTTTTTCGGAATATTGTATGGTATTGTATGATAAATTCACAATAATGCACAAAATAATACTTTAGGTGTACAAATTGATAGAAAATCAACGTTTTCAGCAACAAAAAAAATCGAACTAATCTCTCTTCTTGAAGAACAAGTGAAGAATTATATGAAATTTTCTGTCACTTACAGCAAGCTTATCATCAATCAAAAGGTGTCTCTGGCTTTCTGTCAATTGAACAAAGTAACACTCCAAATGATATTTGAATAGCAAATTGATGTAAATCGTGGGAAGTGCAAACTTCAGCTGGTCACATTTCATCTAGATAAATTCCCAGATACAAGCTATTGTTCGCACGCACGCGCTTACATTAACAAACTTTCCAGTAGATCACCCCTTGTAATCGTGGGACTCTGGAACACCATGCGGGAAATTACACTCGCATGCGTACTAACGCACTCCAGTCCAGAACATCCTACGACATAGCGATTTACAGCAACAACAACATCAAGTGTATCAGCCGGTTAATACAAAGGCCAACTACTTTCATCGTTCAGTAAACTGGAAAGTAAGTCAAGTTGCCCACCGGCCCACCGGTGTTTATCGGTAACCTTGACGACAACGGGTTTCCATTTTACTCGTCATCTTGCACATTCCTCCGGTCATCATCGATTCGCTGATGCGAGATCAAAAGAACCTGCTCAAGCGCCATTGATGCGATTCATGCGAACGTTATGTGACATTCGCGGTTGCTTCCAAGTAGCAGTGCTGTCACTACGCTGAAGAGAGTAATTAATTCGAATACTTAGCAAAGCTTAGCAATAGCGATCTCAGATCATAATGAGTTCCCAACTTGTCAACAATTAGTATCGTTTAAGAGTTTTACGTCAGTTTTGCTCCTAGTTGCTAAAATCGTGCTTGTTATCAACGTTGCCATAACAACGCAACGCTGGGACAATTAGCAATCTACCATCTGTTTGATAGTCGAACCTTAATTGGACGAATAAATTAATTATTCCATTTCCATACAATGATGCTGAGCTTCGTGAGGTACATCTTTATCCAGTTGTATCCATCGGCCCATGATTGAGTGCGATCACGTCAAAGATCGTTTGATCAATTACAATTGGCCACGTGTTACAGGAGCGTCTCGTTTTTTGTCTACCCTGAGGAATTCTTCAGTTATTTCATCTACCACCCGTAGTGAACCAACAACAAATCTGTTTTCGTGGAATCATTTAGGAAAAAGTTTGACAGTGTGTAATCTAAGTCGACAAAAATCGGTACTCATCTGTAGTGCCTTTGCCCCTACCTTAAGTTATTCGAAACGCGAGGATCTTTAATTAGGAAAATACCTTGCCTACTAGAGTTGGCGCATCAATTGCTAATTTTGTTGCACAACGAGTCCCCGAGGCTGATAGCTTTAAATACCTATTTCTTGCATATGTAATTTGTAAAGGAAGGGCGTTCCTGTGAATGTGATGATGATCGATGCAGGAGCTTAATAAGATTGTGCAACGCGCGGTTGGTTCATCTGAGCCACGTAGGTATAA